>NC_069091.1:10261891-10619037 GCF_947172395.1 Bicyclus anynana
GAAGTTGTGTTCGGCACTCATTGAGTGATTGTGCATCCACTGTTTAATAGGAGATCGATGGCTAGGACAAAGTAAAACACTCGAAAAATACGAAAAATAAAATTCAACAGACTTCAAAATCACAAAAATAAATTATAAAGCAAAAAATAACATCGTACGTTCTACCTTCGTATGATATGTGAAGTTTTAGGAAGTCGGTTGAATTTTATTACTAAAAAGATTTTTACTAGCGGACGCCCGCGACTTCGTCCGTATGGAACTCAGTTTTTCACAAAGCCCGCGGGAACGATGAATTTTTTCGGGATATAATTAGTGTTCCTGTTTATAATCGAAGTACTTAGGTGTATATATTTCAAAGAGTTAATCCGGTTCACATTCATACCATCAAAAACATCAGTTTTTTGCAAATCTTGGAAAACCATGGATTTTTTCGGAACTAAGCCTATGTCTTTTAATCCAGAGTAAAATCTATTTCCATTCCAAATTTCAGCCAAATCGGTTTAGTACTTTCGGTGTTATAGGGTAAGAGTAACAAACATCCAAACATAGAAACTTTCGCGTTTATAATATTAGTAGGATGTAGGATGGATAATAATGTCTCCGAGTGCGGAACATCGAAACTTCCTTACTGCACCGCCGCCGACAGTTTTAAAGTACACATTTGCCTTTATAAACGGTAAACGCTGAAGCGCACCGTGTGCAGTGTTACCAACTGTTGAAAATATTTAAACCTAAAATTGGTGTCAAAAACCCCTAAAGTCGCCTTAATTATTGAGTTGTCCCCCTAAAATTATTAATTCATAATGATTTAGAAATAATATGCTGTAAAATGTTTCAGAAGTCTATATTTAATATGTTGACATTAAATAAATTTAACGGTTTCATTATTGGATAAAAATTGTCACATATTCTAATGTCAATAGTAAGTATTAAATAAATCTGTTTTGGACTAACTATAAAAGGTTCTTGGGCTTCAATAACAAAAAAGTTAACTCTCTATAGTCATCTATATTACCGAGTAATATTTTCATTAGATACATATCATTACAAACATATTGAGGAACAAAATATGAAGTATCATGGTATTTGCAGTCACAGTACAGAGTTACCAAAAAAAGCACAAACACCTTCATCTATTTTCGAGTTTCTACTTTAGTGTCTCACTCATTGACTTAATATATTGCACTTCTTAGATAATTATTAAATTAAAATAATTACAACACTTGACTTTCACTTAAAACATTTTCTTCCAGATTTTCATTACTTTGTTTCAACCTGTGTTCAAAGTATTGTTTTCTATGAACCAAGGCAATATGAGGTTGTCTTATTAAATAGTTTTCGTTGCCATTTATAGTGTATTTCTTTTCACCCTCTTTGCCCATCAATTCTCTTAACGCTTGATTTCTTTGTAATAGTTTGTCATAGAATGTTACACCACTTTTTATGTAATCTGGGCCAAGCTCACACAATTTCTTGTCAGCTACTGTTTCATAGTAAACTTCAGTCATATCTTTCATAAGAAAATAAGTGCCTAAACTAAACAAACCAACAATAGAATATATTACACCTCTAATACCTTGTGGAGCATTATATAAATTATACCTTCTGTTACAGTATTGAGACAAGTTATATGCAAAGAAAAGACAAATAAATGGATAAGAAGACTCAAACATCACTTTATTATTTTGAGTCATAAGTATTTCTCTGCATATTGCAAATTCTTTAACTTTATCGGGTAAGATGAGAGCTTCACCTAATTTATTTCCAATTTCTGATTTCAGATTAAGTGTTTTTTGATTGACCTGAAATTAATAAAGGTAACTTTTATATATTATGAAGATGATAAAAATATATATTATGAAAGTACCTACTACTGGAATAGTAAGTATAGATAATATTCATCATTATCAACCCATATTTGGCTCACTGCTGAGCTTGAGTCTCCTCTCAGAAAGAGAGGGGTTAGGTTAAATTGTCCACTATGTTGGCCAATGCGAAATAGGAAAATTCGCAGGTATGCAGGTTTCCTCATTATGTTTTTCCTTCACTGTTAGAGACACAAGACATTTAACTACTTAAAAGCACATAACTATAAAGATGGAGGTGCATGTCCCAGACCGGATTCAAACCTACAACCTCTGGAATCAGAGGCAGAGATCATATTCACTGCAACAATAATATTGTAAGCTCATTGCAATCTTTATGACATCTGCGAAATAAGCCGGAGGTGTCTCCAAGTGCAGCAAATACATAAGGTATGCTAAAATCAAAACATGTGAGGCGACTTGGTGGGTGGAAGGCGCGCAGGGTGCCGTTTTGCCGGTTAACAGGGGTGCCCTGCCGCCGCACCCCTGTTAACAACTATTAATTTGGAAATTATTGCATACATTATTCATGTGTATGACTTTTTAATGTAGATATTTATTTGTATTTATAATTATACCTTAATGTAAAAACAACAAACCTGGATATTTTGCTTTTCAATGTCTTCCAAGTTTTTATATGTAAAATTCACAGGAATTCCAACTAATGCACCAAATCTTGAACTGGTGCTACCTAAAATTTTTAAAACCTTAATAGTTATTCCAGTTTAAAAGAGTAAAATAACAAGGTTATTAACACTTCCAATTATGGGGTGCTGTAATAAGGTAAGGTGCTCATGCCTTAGTAGTTTATATATAACTAAGCTAAAAAAAAATTGACATATATATACAAATATTACATACAATATAATATAACATTGTTATGTAAACCTTAATTTAAGGTAACTAGAATTAACAAAATCCTCATTTAAGTAGGTTTCCTCACAATGTTTTTGTTCAACATGAAAATAATAATATTGTGAAGTGTTATTCATATTAATTGATTATGAAACACGGCTAAAACTCACGTGATATTAGGTCGGAGTATGAGTATGGGTTCGAAACTAGTTGGGCATACTCACATGATATTAGGTAATATCATGTGAGTTTTAGCCGTGTTTCATAATCAATTAATAAAATAATAATAATAGTAAGTTAAAAAAACATACCAGCATGAAATAGGTCAAATCCAAATACACTGAATGGTTCAATAAGTTTCCGGTGTGTTTCAGGTAACTTTAGTAGATCCATACATTTCTGGTATGTCTTATGTAGATCATTTGGAAGCTCTACCGGCTTTCCTTCACTGTAATCAAATGCCAATTAATAGTAATCAGACTTTTTCCATACAAACATAAATAATTTAAAGACAACTTGAAAAATTATCTTTTTACTGATGTTACAGATATTAAAATATGCATGAAATATTGAATATAAAATGCATCCTTTTAGCATACATTGACTACAAGGTGTGATCAGACCAAGTGGAAAACCATCATACTATAGAAAAAACACACAGACACACTGGTGTGTCATTAACTTCACCAGAACTAAGTATACCAATAGGGATGATGACTATAATAGGATTGAATATATTGATTTTTATGATAAATTAGGGTAAATAAGGTCAATGTTAACTAATTTATATATAAATAAATAAGATTCAAAATCTATTAAAAATCTCTTATCATAATTAGATGAAAATTCATAGTTATAGCTTCCTTACATTAAATGTGACATATTTGAACTATAAACATAAACACACAAATAACAAAGATATTTGTAATTATGTTTGACTGCCTATACAAATCTAATGATCATTATGTACCTACGACTTCATTAAATCATACTATTTTGTATTGTGCGTTTTCAGTGATCCACGGCAGCGCCGCAAATCCGACCCTTTATATCCCTGGTGCTCTGAAAGTAATGATCGCAGATACCCTGTTACTTTTCCAAAATTGTTTTACTTTTAGCATACTCCTAATTTATAAACAATTTATAAAACTGTCATCATCCCTATTCCCTTGAGACCGAAACACAGTGACTTTGTGACCATGATAAGAAATAAACATTCTGATAATACTGTCCCTGACTTACTTATAATAATGTACAAAGTCTTTGTAATTCTGCAAGAAAAATGTGTGAGGAGTAAATTTTGCTGCAGTAAGAACGAGACTGGTGCCAGTTATTAGTGAAAATGAAAACTTTCGACCTTTTTCTGTTAAAAACCATGATACAGGCCGCTTTGTAGACATATTTAGATTCTTCCAATAGATCCTACTTTATAATGAGATGAATAAATATAAAATTTGTAATATCATCAAATCAGTATTTTTGTAATCAAATCGATATGCTAAAGTTAATAAATTATTAAATCCTCTAAATTATTTATATTTTTTTAAAACTCTTCACATAACCTTAAATATTTTTTTTGACGTTCATTGACATTGACGTTCATGACAAGTAAACTTTTTTTATAACTGGCTTTACAGCTGAGGCCTGAGGGTTCTCATCGTTTTGAGATGGAAAACTTTTTGTATTTTTTTTTGTTTTTCTCAATTGGTTTCTTTAACTATTACAAAATCAAAAATCTCTCCCCTTTACAAAAAATATGCATAATTATTTTTATAACTTAATGGATACTATACTAAAAATACCGTAGCTAGTTACTAGATGGCGCTATCACAGGCGTTCCGAAAAAAGTTAGAGTGGCCTATCTATTTCCAATAATACACTGTAATCTTTGGTCTGTCGCGCCAAAGTCTATAGTGATCTGTGGTGCCAAATGCCAAGCTAAACGTCACTGTCGCCGTACCGCGCTAAAATAAAATAAAATAATTGTCAATTGGATTTGGAACTGATTGAAACGGAAGTAAATAACAATAACAAACAAAAATTAAGAGTACTATTGTAAGATTTTAGAGTTTAACAAATAAAATAACTATTCTTTGAAAGAAGAAACATGGAAGACGTTTTAGAAAAGTTCAGTGAATTGAGACTGGATTGTTTAGACGAAGAATGGGTCCAGGCAATATTTTATTCAGAATTCATGGAATTTGGTGAATTGCCCGATCAATATGCAAGTATTTTAGAATCTATTGAATTAAGAACTACTTTCCGAAGTATAATTAAAGTAATCAGTAAGTGGTTACTAAGCGAATCTGACGAGGAAAAGTCCTGGACGAATTTATCGGATAAAGTGAAACACCAAAACATGCTAGTTTCTTTAGCATACTACATACATTTAGGCGGCAAAAACGTTACTTCTAAGGAGCACAGAAACAATGCTATAATGGCCTGTCGTGTATACTACAAGTTACTCTCCATCCCTGGTTACAAGGCATACCATATTTATCATTCACAGTTATTCGCTCATTCTCTAGTATGCCTCAGTTATCCTAAATCGATGTGCGACAATGAAGATAACTATTTTAATACAAAGGAACTGACCCATGAAGTAAATTCAGTTATAAAAGAATTGGGTCCTTATGTAAGAGACTTGAGAGCTATTGTACAAGACTTACAATTAGGTCCAAATGATATGAACTTTGAAGATATTTTAAGTAACTTGGTAGACATTACTGGAGGTGCCATTGTTAACAAACTTAATATAGGTGAGTAATGCTAGTGATATTTTTGTTTTTTTATAAAATAACTAGCGGATGCCCGCGACTTCGTCCGCGTGAAACTCGATGTAAACTTTCAACTACCCCTACCCTACCCCTACCCTACCCCTCCCCTACCCTACCCCTACCCTACCTCTACCCTACCCCTACCCTACCCCTACCCTACCCCTACCCTACACCTACCCTACCCCTACCCTACCTCTACCCTACTCCTACCCTACCCTACCCCAACCCTACCCCTACCCTACCCTACCCCTACCCCGTTTGCTAATTATTATTAATATGAACTTTATGCAATAACAATAAAGCTCAAATTGACTACGTTTTAGTTACAAATCATTTGTATGTATAGTTTTTAATTAACAAATAAAATATAAGGGTTGATCGTAGAGGGGTGAAAATTTAGGGTTGTATGTATTTTTGTATGCTGTGTCATAAAAAAATAAAAACAAAAAATTTTGCCTAAAAAATAAAAAAAAAAATTTAGGGGTGGACTACCCTTAACATTTAGGGGTTTGAAAAATAGATGTTGGCCGATTCTCAGACCTACTAAATATGCACAAAAAATTTCATCAAAATCGGTCGAGCCGTTTCGGAGGAGTTCAATGTCGAACACCGCGACACGAGAATTTTATATATTAGATAGTTAACATGACAAGTACATGGTCTTTCTCATGTTTGTGGAGAAATGACAATTGGAAAAATATTGCCTATCACAGGGCAAAGTGTTCTAGAAAAATTGATGAACCTTACAATGTGCTGCCCAGGAGTATCAGTGCTGTAAAATTATAGGCACAAGGCTCTAACACTTTAGCTTGACATTGCATACAACATATAGAAAAAAAGAGATAAGAAATAGAGAAACCCAGTAGAAATATGTTGATAGTACTTCAGACAAAAACTGTGACATAGACATTTCTAGAATATTCTTGGTCTATTTATTGGTTTTCCAGTGTAAACATCACATAGTCTCCAATAGCTATTTATTAGAGACCAACCGAAACTGAATACAACAACCGACTACTTCCAAAATCAGTTTCAGTTTTGGCAAAAGGTTCTGCCTATTTTGTCCAAACCAAAACTGATTTTTGGCCGAAACTCGGCCTAAAGCAAAACTGAACCTTTGGTCAGACACTACTATATGTATATACTGCAGTATTCAGCCCACTGTCTGAAAGTGTCTTATTTTTTCCACTTTACTGCTTTTAATGATCATTATAAATAAGACTTATTAGATTAGATACATTAGAAGCAATTAAAAATATCTAAATGTTTAAAAGAATAACAATTATTTTCTTTAGATAAAATTGAATTGGGAAACATATCTAAAGTAATATATGATATTATCAACATATTAATATGTGATGCAAATGGGGACCCAAGCTCTGCTGCTATACAGTTACTATTCAAATGTTTATTGCCCAAATTTATTGCTGCATCACTGGATACTCGAAATGTCAATGTAAGTATTGTTTTGTATAAATTCTGTATTTTATACAATCAGCCTTTAGTCAATATACAAAAAAAAAAACAAAAGTCTTCGAACAGTGTGTGATGACCTATGGTTTCGAGACTTGGTCACTAACTAGCCTCATAGTCACAGCAGGCAAAGGAACGAGCTATGCTCTGAGTATCTGCATGATAAAATGAGAAGTGAAGAAGGAGATCTGCAGAATAACCAAAGTCATAGCTCAACGAGTTGCAAAGCTGAAGTAGCTATAGCAGGGCACATAGTTTAAAGAGTCAATGGATGTTGGAGTCTCAAGGTGCTGGAATGGTGACCCAGCACTAGAAAGCAGTGTTAGCTGACCCCTCAACAGGTGGACTGACAACAACAAGCAAGTTCCAGAGATTCACTGGATACAGACAGCTCAGGATTGATATAAAAGATGGTATTTCTTTCTTATTAATTTTTTCTATAAAATCCTCCAATAAAATATTGTTAAAAATGTCTAAAATGATGATTTTTTCAGCATACTTAATCTATACTTATAATATTATAAAGCGTAAGAGTTTGTTTGTTTGATTGAACACGCTAATCTCAGGAACTACTGGTCTGATTTGAAAAATTCTTTCAATGTTATATAGCCCATTTATCGAGGAAGGCTACATTTTATCCCCATATTTCTACGGGAACGGAAACCACGCGGCTTCAGCTAGTTTGATAATATTTGACTCTATTTAACAATGATTACCAAATGTTTATGATTATGACCTTAATGTTTGTGACATGGGGTGTAGCCCCACTAACTTTCTAAGTCCATGCCACTGCTGGACAATTTATAAAAACCTCAAAATTACATCCCTAATAATCATTCTTAATAAACACTTTGTTTTAGAACATTGTCAGAGCCTCATATGTAACTTATTCTGGCTTATTACTGACTAAGTACGGGAAAGCAGCTTTATCTGGATACACAGTGCTTTTGCAACATCTGTGTTATACTTCAGATGGACTTGTAAGTATTCAACATAATTTCTATTTACTCTATCACTTGTATCATTACTTAGAGTTAAAAATAACAATAATAGTAATAGTATTCCCCTGGAACTGCAGGTGAAACTGAGGCGTTTGCTAGTATACATTATACATGAATTTTACTAAAATTTTTAGGAGAAGGCTGAAGTTCGCTCTGCACGAGTATCTCTAGTAGTGGGTTTGATGAGCTTATTACCAAACAAGTCATACAAAAAAATTGTGAAATGGTTGATGACATTATCTACTACAGCAAAAGTTTCACATCGTCAAATTGCATTGGTAAGTTAGAATTCTATATTGTAAGAAACAAATCTACTTATTGTTTCCTCTTTTATTAATTTATTAGCCTATTTTTATTTTAAACTAGCGGACGACCGCGACTTCGTCCGCGTGAAACTCGATGTAAACTTTCAACCCATATTTCACCCCTTTCTATTAATATTTTCGCATGTTTCCTATTAATAGTCCACTAGTCATAAAAAAACCTTCAACCCCTTATTTACTCTGTAATGATCACTTTTTATTATTATTATTAACAACCCATATTCGGCTCACTGTTGAGCACTAGTCTCAGAATGAGAGAGTTTTGGCTAATAGTCTACCACGCTGGCCTAATGCAAATTGGCAGACAAAATTCCTATGTGCAGATTACCTCACAATGTTTTTCTTTCACTATTTGAGAGACATGATATTTAATTTCGTAAAATGCACATAACTGAAAAGTTAGAGCCATGCCACGGAGCGGATTCGAACTTACGTCCTCCGATTCGAAGGCAGCTATAAATGGTCACTATCACAAGATAATGGTAGTTGACACTGATTTTACATGCTCTCCAACGCAAAACCTCTGGCAACCAATCCACTTTTACTGTTGAGAATTTATCCTAATATTACATAACCTCGTCTAAGACTAACCATTAGAACATTAAAGCAGTTTTTTAGAAATATACAATGGATATCCGTGTGTCTGGATTTTATTACAAATTTCAGGAAATGTTGGCAAAACTTCTTAACAATGAACCTGAAGAGCCTAAACCCACACAGCCCAAAGAAAATAATGTAGCAGAACCAACTGAAGGTGAAGGTCAATATTTTTTCATTTAAGTAAACTCGCGATAAACTTGAAAAATCCTGAACCGATTTTCACGCGGTATTCACCAATAGATAGAGTGATTCATGAGGAAGGTACAGATCTTCTGTAAATTTTATAAAACATCACTAGACGCCACGGGGTTTCACCTGAATAGTTCCTGTTCCCATAGAAGTACGGTGATAAAATATAGCCTATTGTGACGTGACGGGTAACAGTGAATGTACCATAATTTTGTAGTAGAGGAAAACACTTTGAGCAGGACACAGGACTTGTGACCTTGGGAGTAGTCTTAAGGGATCCCTTTAGAATGCAACTACACTCACCTTCCTGCCAAACATGTTTCTTTATGCCCGCACTAAATAATTTATGATCAATAATTACAACACAAAACGTTATTGCACAGAATCACTAACGCGACTCAGTTGTTTGTTAGGCAGCGTGAACACCGTCACGCTGTCTAACAAACAACTGAGCTCAAGTCATCAAATACCCGCTTATTTAAACCAACACTGGAACCTATAACACTAAAGCACCTGGGGATAGTGTAGCTTCCGAACAGTGAAAGAATTTTTCAAATTGGTTCAGTAGTTTTGGAGCCTATTTAATGCAAACAAACAAACAACTAAATCTTTCCTCTATATCATCAAAGGACGTCCACGGCGTTTACGAGCGTTAACATTTCAAATAACTCGGATAGTTGAGAGTTGAGAGTGTCAGAAAAAGTCAAGCCTCCTGAAAGCTTTCATCGAAAATGCTGCCGTTCAAAATACAACCAAACAATAAGCCCTTTTTATAGATCTACAAAAATGTCTGCGCTGGCGCATATCGGTACTTTAAGGATAGCTTACCATTGTCTTTAAAAATATGGTCACATAATAAAAGCTTACACCAATTTACTCGCTGTCGAAAGAAATTACGGGCGTACGCTAGTTGCGAATAAATTAAAAAATAATAAATGAGTCCCGTGTAGGTACTATTTTAAAATATCTAATAATAATAAAACAAAAAATACTTTTCTTATGTATTATTGTAGCAAACAATGACCAGGCACCTGCAAATCCAGAATCAACTGTGAATCCTACTGATGAACCACAACCAGGTCCTTCAGGAACACAAGATGTTTTAACTGAAGATGAAAGTAGTCAAGAACTGCCTGCACTTGAAAATGTAATGTATTGTATTGTATTTTTTTTTGGCAACAATTTTTCGGGAGCAATGAAATCTAGCCTTAATTTGTATTATTAAATAGCTAGAATTCTATTTAATAGAGGCGAAAGATTTATAGAAATCTAGAATTTCATTTTTAGTCATATTTTAAACAATCTTACTGATTTTCAACAATATCTAAATGGACCGTACTATAATAACCATTACTAATAACCGTACTATTGCTATTTTTTTTGTTGGTTGACACTTAAAAAGGGCCTATAATGAACGATCTCCTTTTTGACAACTCGACCACCCTATTCTACCAGGAATTTTTGAAAATGTTAAACTGAACACCAGGAAGACATAACAGAGGAGGATGTAGCGGGTCTCCTCCGCCAGCGCTCGCACACCGTGTCGCACGGCGCCGTGCTGCGCGCCGTGTACGACTGCGTGTGCGACGTGTCCAGCACGATGCGCACGCGCGCGCTGCTGCTGCTCACCGAGTGCCTCGCCTCAGACTACCCGCCCATGAAGGACGCCATCAAGGTGACACTCACAGGAATAAGGACTAGCGGACGCCCGCGACTTCGTTCGGCATTAGACCTCTTTAATCCGGCCCTATCGCAAAATCTGTTCTTAGTGGATACCTACTAACTATAAATTACCTCCCTGCCATATTTCAGCTTTGTACCATCAAGCGGTTTTCGAGATTTACGAGAGAGACCTTTCGCATTTATATATTAAGTTGACAGTTTTTGTCCCACCCATGAAACTGGGCATGGTTTGAAGGTTATAGGATACTTTTTTTGCGAAAATAAAGTCAAAAGGGGGTGAAATAGGGGTTGAAAGATTGTATGGAAAGTCCCTCATGAAAAATAGGAAATGTTATGTGATTCAAGAATATTTAAAATAAACCCCTAAAGGGTTAAAAAGGGTTCGAAGTTATTTCAATTCTAAAGTTCTCTACGAGGTGAGTTCTCACTGTTGCTGAATTAATGAGATTTGATTTGCACAAAAAAACGAGTGGTTTGACCACTGCACCACACAACTGAAATAAAACTTCTTGTTTCAAAAATAAAAAAAAAACTAAGCGCCAGGCATAACTGCATCGCAACAGGTTCTTGAAGTGTACAAAAAGGGATTGTTTCAAAGTTCTCTAAGAACACCATCTACTGGTAGTTTAAAATAACGTACACCATGCCTGTAGATGGCAGCAAGCATCGCTCGATTACAATGTTCTTAATGCATTTGCCAATTCAAGTTAAGGATATTCAAGTGTTACTTCAATAAATAAATAAATTAATTATGAAGGAGTTCAACGGCGACGGCGAGGTGTCGCGGCTGGCGGGCTTGGGCGCGCGGTGCGTGTGCGACGAGCGCGCGGTCGTGCGCAAGGCGGCCGTCGGGTTGGTTCATCGCCTCACCCTCGTCGCTGCCGACGCGGGCAGAGCGCCGCGAGCGTCAGACTACGCGGTGAGTGCACTAGGTGTCGCGGCTGGCGGGCGTGGGCGCGCGGTGCGTGTGCGACGAGCGCGCGGTCGTGCGCAAGGCGGCCGTCGGGTTGGTTCATCGCCTCACCCTCGTCGCGGCCGACGCGGGCAGAGCGCCGCGAGCGTCAGACTACGCGGTGAGTGCACTAGGTGTCGCGGCGGGCGGGCGAGGGCGCGCGGTGCGTGTGCGACGAGCGCGCGGTCGTGCGCAAGGCGGCCGTCGGGTTGGTTCATCGCCTCACCCTCGTCGCGGCCGACGCGGGCAGAGCGCCGCGAGCGTCAGACTACGCGGTGAGTGCACTAGGTGTCGCGGCGGGCGGGCGAGGACGCGCGGTGCGTGTGCGACGAGCGCGCGGTCGTGCGCAAGGCGGCCGTCGGGTTGGTTCATCGCCTCACCCTCGTCGCGGCCGACGCGGGCAGAGCGCCGCGAGCGTCTGACTACGCGGTGGGTGCACTAGGTGTCGCGGCTGGCGGGCGAGGGCGCGCGGTGCGTGTGCGACGAGCGCGCGGTCGTGCGTACGTGCGTCGTATATATAATTAATATATATGTTAAATAACATTTTTATGAAGAACGGATAGCGTGCGTGGAACTCCATAGAAATTGCAAAGAAACATTTCCTTCTGTGCCATAATATATGTTTTTGAAATCGTAATGGCTAATGCCGTAGATACTGATGGGGCTGTGCCGGGACGCGAGTATCGTGGTGCGCGTGGCGGCCATCAGCGCCCTGGGCGAGCTGGTGATCCACCAGCCGTGCGAAGAGGCTATAGACGCGTTCCTCAACGGCCCGATGCACCAACTATCCGATCCGGAAACCAAGGTATAATATATTTTTTATATGATTTAACATTTTCCTCTAAAGGTTTAAATAAAATCCGCTAGATACAGCACCGAAGGATGTACAAATCGATATATGACCGTCAAATTATAGTAAGCGACACTTTTTTCGTTAGTGTCAATTATAGTATAACTGACATTTTCAAACGGTAAAAATTGTAAATTAGTTTTACTATACCGATATAGTAAAACCTATAACGATTTGAGAGGGGGGGGGGGGGTTTAATAGAGAATAGAGTGTGAGGCTTTTGCCGTGGCCAGTTACCACCCTACCGAGAAAGGCGTTTCATTCCCCTCCTAACAAGTTAACCCGCTTCCATCTTAGATTGTGTCATCACTTACCATCAGGTGTGATTGTAGTTAAGGGATAACTTGTAAAAAAAAAGTTTAAATATCCTATTATGCTATGAATTTCATGTTAACATTTTCTATAGATTCAAGATCAAGTAGTGGCACTCATCGGCGATATAGTTATAAATCGTATTGAAAAATACGACGCAAATAAACAAGAAGACTCTTTGCCTTGGCTGTTCTTGTCGGGTATAGCGAAACACAACATGAAGAGGCATCTGCAGAAAGCTTGCGCGTTACTGCTCAAGTCATCTGGCTGTATAAAGTAAGTGAAAGCCTATTTATAGTGCGACATATAAGAGTAGAAGTTAATAGAACTGGAACTAACAAACTCGCTGTGTGGCAACAGGTAGGGGCACATAGTTCGAAGAGCCGATGGACGTTGAGGTCGCAAATTCCTTCGTAACACTCCCGGTCTGCGGGGACCGGGAGGGGGGACAGACATACATGACAGTAGTATGACAGATAAACCTATAAGTGATGCACCCCACTTCCAGCCTTTGCCCGGTTGCACGACTTTATCCTCGGGCAGTCCTTCCCTCCCCGTCGCCCGCATATCATTGGAGTATCATCAATGAACTTGCCTAGCTATAGTTTAGGTTTTAGCCGCGCTACTTCTTTGGCGCGGAGTGTATCAAGGTAGTAGCAGTCCTAATTGGATGGATTGTCCTAATTGGAGGACAAACAGAGTGGTTACGATAAGAACGACAATAAGTGACTACAGCGCCCTCATTTATTTTCTACTCTATGGTGTCGCACTATACACGATATCATTAACCATCAAATTAATTTAGTAACGTTCAAGTAACAATTAATATATTGTGTTGTCTCTTATAATATGCATCTCTCTTGCTTCGAAGTGGCGAAAACATGCAACTGTAAGTAATTTATTCTTTTTATTTTATTTTATAGCTAGCAGAACTTTACGGTTTAACCCGCGTTGTTTCCATTCCTGTAGGAATAAGGGGATAAAATATAGCCTATAACACTAATGGTGTAGCTTCCCGACAGTGAAAGAATTTTTCAAAGCGGTTCAGTAATTTCCGAGCCTGTTCAATGCAAACAAACAGACAATCAAATATTTCTTTATTAATATATCATTCCTCCTCCTTAATCCGGTTCTGAGGTAAAGTCCGTTTTAAGCGTTTTCGGGGTTCAATCCCTACATGCAAAGTGAGGATGATTTTTTTATCGTCTATCCCAGTGATTCCCAAAGTTGTCTATATCGACACCATCTATGACAACCTGCAAGGGGTCTACATCAGCGAAAAAAAATTTGGGGTCCATGAAATGAAAATGAGGGTCCACGATAGTGGATCTCAACACATACACTGATAGTACCTATTATAGAATATAGCGAGGAAATTTTTAATTTCCTTTCCATCGTCATACCTAGTGGAAAAAGGGTCCAGCGCTATCTCCTAACGAAAAAAAGAAACAGACTGGACATCATTAGCCGAGGAGATCTAAGATTAACCTACAAAATTGACGCCAAATGTTGATAATTTATTATTAAAGCATCAGGTTCATCCTTCTCACTAAAAATATTGACTTATTGCTTATGTTATTTTGTTTATAGTTTATTTATGTTTATTTAATGTTACGTATATTTTACATAACGGATTTGATTTTGAGTTGCTTTAATTTAAATTCAATTAATAAATGTATAAATTAATATGTGTTTTTACTTTAAGTTTTTAACACTAAACTTCACTACAGTTAGAAATTTACAGGAAATCAATATCAGCTAGTAGGGGGTCTACCCAACACGGAAAAACATAGCAAGTTTGGGGAACTCTGGTCTATCCCATGGTGTATCGTTATCGGTATTTTTGTGCATTACATAAGAGATTAAGGCTCAGTCCAGAAAGGGCGAATTTGCCGCGATTCTTTCGCGCGCATTCGCCCTTTTTAATTAATATTGTTAATGTGGGAGTGTTATTATTTTTCAGTCATCGTTTAGTGGATTTGCTGAGCACGCACTTGGGCGTAGTGAACGACGCGCGCGACCTGCAGTGTCTCATCCTACTCGTGAGCGTGTCGCGCCACTTGAAGTACTCTGACGTTGGTTTCCTGCTGGACTACTACTACAGCCTGGTGGATAGGCAGGCGAGTTGTAGTTTACTAAATAATTAATCAATTATATGTTTCATTTATTATTTTTATGGTAAAATCTATGGAATAGCTTAGAATTTTAAATATTTTTTTTTTAAATAATTTGACATCCTTTTTTTAATTCGGAGGGAAGTTCGGATCAGGTCCGGGGCATGCATCTCCAATTTTCCAGTTATGTGCATATTATGGGATTAAATATCACGTGTCTCAAAACGGTAAAGGAATAACATCGTGAGGAAACCTGCATACCTGAGATTATTTTAGATTTTATAGACTCGTGGAGGTTGGAGGAGACTCAAGTTCAACACTGAGCCTAATATGGGTTGATATTTTTTTGTTATTGTTATATTAAATGTTATAATATTAAATAACATTATAGCACATCACTATAAACGTTTCGCAACACTATAAGCCGCGGCGCCCGCGCGTCGCGCATAGGCATTAGGCAGTCGTCTACAACGTTGAATAGCGAACGGACGCACTCCACGACAACACTACACGATATATAAATGCAAAAATCACTTAACTAATCCTTAATCACTAAGTAAACTTGATGATTTTTTTAATGATGATGTTGATGAAAAATTTTTTTTTTTTTCAAAAATAGGTGTAATAGCATGTTCGTTATATGTCACAGGACCGCGACCCGCGACTGCTGCCACTGACTCTAGAGTTGCTGGGCGTGTGGTCGTGCTGCCTCGGCGACACGGAGCGACGCAATCTGCGCGAGCATTTGGTGGCGAGACTGGCCGCCGCTGTTGATGATGGTGTGTTCTGGACAGACGAACGGGCGTTTGCTAGTAATGATAATAAAAGTTCAAGTATAGCTACTAGCGGATGCCCGCGACTTCGTCCGCGTGGAAATCAATGTGAACTTTAAACCACTATTTCACCACTTTAGGGGTTCTATTAAAAAAAATCTTGAATTACATTATTTAAATTATATTTTTTTATGATTAATGAACTAATTTTTAAAACTGTAACTCTAAAAAAACGACCCTATTTTACCCCCTTCTATTTTTATTTTAGGTTCAAAAAGTACCCTATGGTCCCATTTACCATTATTCATCTTGATCGGTTCAAACGTTTAGCCGTAAAAAGGTAGCAGACAGACAGACAGACTTACTTTCGCATTTATAATATTAGTATAGATTTTGTTTCGCGCTAAGGTTGCCGGACGACCATCGCGTCGCTCGCAGCTCAACTGGACCCGGACAACCTGCTGTGGGCCAACGAGCTGTTACAATTGCGTAAGTTATACTTTGGATATTAAGATCTCGTTTTTTTAGCTAAAACTTTATACGCACGCTTTGGGGATAAAACTGGTGAATGCGTTACGAAAAGTGTAATCGAAATGAAACATCGTTAAATTTTAAAAGCGCCATCTGTGGTAACACTGCTGAACCATGACATAACACAAGTAAATCCGTAAGTACCTATATAACGGCTTAATTGTGAACTAACTAGTGGTTGTGAAGTAAAGCAACACGAGAGATGGCGTTGATAAACACTACTAATTTTAAGTTTTTCATTCTCATACATCGTCGTCGTTATCAACCCATATTCGGCTCACTACTGAGCTTGAATCTCCTCTCAGAATGAGAGGGGGTAAGGCCAATAGTCACACATAACTGAAAAGTTGGAGGTGGACACCCCAGACCGTATTCTAATCCACACCCTCCGGAATCGGAGGCACCAATATCCACTGGGCTATCTCGGTATTCTCATACATGAAATATTATTTTTTTTTTTTCAATTCTGTTGGGCTAACTTTTTATTTTAAAAAACAAATGTGGGAAGTGAATAAAAAAATTAATCATCTAATCCGGGTGCATTTTAATTAGGCAACTTGTTTGAAGTGTGTCGGTAGAATATTTAGTAGTGTAGACCATTTGTTATTGTTTCCACGAAATTCGACGTAAACAAGGCAATAAAATTTCTCATCTCAAATGGTAAACAACCCGACATGGGCGAGCGATTATGAACCCCATGTCTGTAGTAATACGGTTGTACGTAACAATATAAATAAATGAACAGTGGAGCGGCGCGCAGTGAGCGGCGGCTCGGTGGCGGAGTGGGTGCGCGCCGCAGACATCTCGCTGGTGGCGCCCGCGCCGCCCTCCGCGCACCTGCTGCGACTGTTCCTGGCCGCGCTCGCCGACCCGCCCAGAGGTACGCACTGCCACTTGTGTGACTGACCATTGACTGTGACTACAAATCCAAAATTCAAATTCAAATTTTAAATTGTAATTCTAAATTTAAATTCAAATTCGAAATTCAATTAGGCTTAGTTTACAAGCACTTTTGGGACGTCGAGATATGACATAATTTATTTTAATGGTAGTAATTACAGTCGAAAACTTAAAAATTAAAGGTACGAGGGTTCCAAACAACCTTATATACTGCCAATTTTGTAACTGGCCATTGTCTGTGACTGCATCCTTACCCACTGCCACTTGTGTGACTGGCCATTCTCTGTGAGCATCTCAGACCAATTACCTTAAATATTTTTGATGTGTGAGTTTACTTCGTCCCCCTCAAAAAACGACAGACTATTTTGTTGTTGAATTGGAGTTCGATACAAGTCCAATAGAAGGTCTCGCCTTAAGTATAGAAAACACCTGTTACCAAGCGACGGCTTCAGCGACCGTGCCACTACAAGTGTGAGTTACACATTTCTACTGTTATATTCACGCGTACACAACATTTCTCGTGTCTTGTTATTAAATTTTCTGTGACGATGAGTGTACTTAATGCGAACACATTTTCCGTAGAGTGGTCGGATGCGGAGCGCGGGGAGTGCGTGGTGGGCGCGGGGCGGTTGTGCCTGCGTTCGCGCGAGTCGGCGGTGCTGCTGGCGCCGCCTCTGGCCGCGCTGCTCAAGGACGCGTGCGCGCCGCTCTGCGCGCGACACAACGCGCTGCTCGTGCTCACCGACATCTGCACCAGGTGACACATTCTAAGTATAGTGGTTGGACGCGGAGCGCGGGAAAGTGCGTGGTGGGCGCGGGGCGGCGGTGCTGCTGGCGCCGCCCCTGGCCGCGCTGCTCAAGCACAACGCGCCAATTATTGTATAGGACCTACCTCGCTTGACGTTACTTTTCTGTCAAAGTATATGATCAATCTATCGTGACTACGAGTGCGATACGGGTCCTTCTATAATTGGTCTGAGGCACCAGGAGATATATGCCATAGAGCCATGTAATATATCAACCAATCAATCAATTTATTTATTTGCAGATACATGCATTATATCAGGTGGTCGGTAGATGTCGATGGTAAATGTATCTTGCCAATTTCGCATGCAAATTATTTATTAAGTTTTTAATGATCAAGACAGCGTCAAAAATATACCGTCGAGCGATTTAGTATTTCGACCCAATGTTCCAGTTCCATTTAACTGCATCGTCACTTACAATCAGCTGAGATTATAGGCAAACATTGTTTTGCTATAAAATTAAAAAAAATATAATATAAAACCATGCCTTGTACTTTTTTTTAGATACTCGTGTATTGTGGAGCCGCTGCTGGAGTCGGTGTGCGGTTGTCTGGAGACGACGACGGTGGCGCTGCTGCGCCGCGTGGCCGCGCGCTCCATCACTACGCTGCTACTGTCTGGATATCTGCGCTTGAGAACGCCGCTTTACTATAAGTCAGATTTAAATGCAAATAATTATAATATATTGAACATATATACATATTTTCAAACAAAAAACGGAGAGAAGATTATCAATTCGCAAACCTTTGCCGATTTTAATAATTCTTTCATTATTGGATTGGGTATAATTCTAAGTTGCTCCTACATAAATTTGTAAAAAAAATCCAAACCTGTATCCCCAGTGCTACAATGGTTAATAAAGTTCAGTTGTATACAATACTTTTTCTGCGACTGTAATAAAAATAAATATGATAAAATACAACGTGGTATATAATATATATGTGTGGGCAAATCTCCTGCTTCCACGCGAATGGATCAGGGGCCCATCAACTGATCAAAGTGGGAAATTCGTAATTCGGCGTTGCACTGCGAAACGAGAGCCTTCAAAGAATTGGTTATATAGGCAATGACTACTTACGGTTGAAATGTCGCGAGTTGACCTGGGTTGGTCGACCCCAGCTGACGGGCTAAGAAGAGTAGGTTATGTGTCTAG
This sequence comes from Bicyclus anynana, assembly GCF_947172395.1. Taxonomy (NCBI): domain Eukaryota; kingdom Metazoa; phylum Arthropoda; class Insecta; order Lepidoptera; family Nymphalidae; genus Bicyclus; species Bicyclus anynana. The sequence continues at coordinate 10,281,049 of NC_069091.1, forward strand.
TGTAGGTGGATACTGGTGTGTTCTATGTATTACCCATCTGCAGGCCACAGCAATCCGCTTCCAGCTCTATGCCCTTCAATGTCCAGAATAATTTTATCGTCCACTACCGCGGCAAAGTTAGTTGCACACGCGCTTACCTTCGTCAAGAAGGTTACAACTACATGTCTCAACGCAACAAGAAATGGACATACGGAAACCAAAAATCACAAATTCTCCCACATAACTACACGCGTTTTGCTACAGCGGTCAGCCATAGACAACTTCAAAAAAAATGGCGGCCGCAGCGCGCGCGCCACAATGATGTCCGCTCATTTTTCAAAGTTCGCGGCGTAAACAATATATAATTGGCGTTGGGCCTGGCCTTTTTGATTTGTATCAGCGTGGCTTCCTAGATTTTGAGATTTTGCTTCTTCTAAAAAAGAAGGAAGGTAGGAAGTAGGCTGTATTTTAGTAGTAAACATCACGAAACTATTTAAAAATTTAAAAATAGTTAGTTATGCCACTGTCATGTCATGTAATGTAATGTAATGTGATGAGTGCCATTGTAGCACGAGTGATTTTTGTGCAATGATGCGAAGCCGAATTACACAATAGACAGCACGAGTTCTACAATAGCTGATTACGTGCAGTGGCATACGTGACGTCATAAAACAGTTAAAATATAGACCATCGTGACCGACAGCGTTTTGGCTCGTACTGTCAAAAAATATTTAAAAATTATAAATTTTATGTAGGTATTCATGTGTAGAATTTAAGACCCTTAAAAAAAAGTGTCAATTAGCCTTGAGACCTCAAAGCTGTGGTGTGGCAGGTACTGCGCGCTGCTGGCGGACGAGGAGCCCGACGTGCGCGAGCCGGCCGAGTACTACGTGTCGTGCTGCCTCACCGTCGACGCCATCTACCACCACTTCGTCGACTGCGTGCTGCACTACAACCAGGACTCGGGTAAGGGAACGCAGCTTCGTTTCTACCCATCGCCAAACAAAACAAAAAAAAATGTATGTCAGCTCCGACGCGCGAATGGAGTATACTTGTAAGGTTTTTACTAGTAGGTTAGAGAGCTTGAAATAAAAGGCGATTTATCGTATGGAAATGCAATATCGAATGTATTTTCGTATTATTAATATTTACAATTTTAGCTATGCAAATCTGCGAACACACGTTAGTAATAAAACCACGATTGACCAATCACGCGGAACAGGTTTTTCGCTGTGTGATATAAAACTGCTTCGTATGCTTCAGTCCAACCTAAAACTCCACGCAGAGATGTCGTCTATTGACGATCAACGAGGTGCTACATATATATCTCGGCGCACGACGAGCGATCGCTCAGTCTGCGGCAGCGTGCCTCGGCGAACGGACGTGTATGCACAATATGTCGTAGTACGGTATGCATGTAGGCCACTACATACTCTTTCAGATCGACTGTCTAAATAAGTGTATGTTGCGCAGAATAGGTTGCGCACAAAAACGTGGCATATATATCGTGGCATCGCCTATAGGAGCATCAACTGATGAACTTGAAAAAAAATATTGGTTATGTCTATCTGCTCTTTCAGTTCTCAGACAAATACTTAAATCTATCTATACTTATAATAAATCTGTAGAGAGTAATATATTTCCAAGATAACTATCAGGGGGAGATTAGTGATCGATACTGATGCCAAAAACGCAATCAGTAAAATTTTTGTCTGTCTGTCTGTATGTTCGTTATAGAAACAAAAACTACTCAACGGATTTTAACGAAATTTGGTACAATTATTCTTCATACTTCTGGGCAGGTTATAGTATACTTTTCATCACGCTACGATCAATAGGAGCAGAGCAGTAAAGGGAAATGTTGGGAAAACTGGATAAGTTACTCCATTTATAGCGATACTCCTAAGGGCTGAATTAAAGAGGTCTAAGGGCGGACGAAGTCGCGGGCATCCGCTAGTACTGCATATAACTTTAGCAAATAATTAAAGTAACTTTGTTCGTGTGTCACCAAGTAGTTATAACAAATATTGTTTGTCCAGAGAGCATATCGTTCGATGCGCGGCAGCTCATCTACGACGTGATGCTGCAGCGCATGACGCTGGTGCAGAAGCTGAACGTGCAGTGCCGGCTGGCGCGCGACGTGCTGCAGCACGCGGCCGACGTGTGCGACGAGGGCGACGAGCTGCCCGAGCGCCTCAACGCGGCGCTGCTGGACACCATCACGCTGCTGTGCGGCCCCAGGATGAAGTTGCCAAGTGAGCGAAACATTCATACGACGTGATGCTGCAGCGCATGACGCTGGTGCAGAAGCTGAACGTGCAGTGTCGGCTGGCGCGCGACGTGCTGCAGCACGCGGCCGACGTGTGCGACGAGGGCGACGAGCTGCCCGAGCGCCTCAACGCGGCGCTGCTGGACACCATCACGCTGCTGTGCGGCCCCAGGATGAAGTTGCCAAGTGAGCGAAACATTCATACGACGTGATGCTGCAGCGCATGACGCTGGTGCAGAAGCTGAACGTGCAGTGCCGGCTGGCGCGCGACGTGCTGCAGCACGCGGCCGACGTGTGCGACGAGGGCGACGAGCTGCCCGAGCGCCTCAACGCGGCGCTGCTGGACACCATCACGCTGCTGTGCGGCCCCAGGATGAAGTTGCCAAGTGAGCGAAACATTCATACGACGTGATGCTGCAGCGCATGACGCTGGTGCAGAAGCTGAACGTGCAGTGCCGGCTGGCGCGCGACGTGCTGCAGCACGCGGCCGACGTGTGCGACGAGGGCGACGAGCTGCCCGAGCGCCTCAACGCGGCGCTGCTGGACACCATCACGCTGCTGTGCGGCCCCAGGATGAAGTTGCCAAGTGAGCGAAACATTCATACGACGTGATGCTGCAGCGCATGACGCTGGTGCAGAAGCTGAACGTGCAGTGCCGGCTGGCGCGCGACGTGCTGCAGCACGCGGCCGACGTGTGCGACGAGGGCGACGAGCTGCCCGAGCGCCTCAACGCGGCGCTGCTGGACACCATCACGCTGCTGTGCGGCCCCAGGATGAAGTTGCCAAGTGAGCGAAACATTCATACGACGTGATGCTGCAGCGCATGACGCTGGTGCAGAAGCTGAACGTGCAGTGCCGGCTGGCGCGCGACGTGCTGCAGCACGCGGCCGACGTGTGCGACGAGGGCGACGAGCTGCCCGAGCGCCTCAACGCGGCGCTGCTGGACACCATCACGCTGCTGTGCGGCCCCAGGATGAAGTTGCCAAGTGAGCGAAACATTCATACGACGTGATGCTGCAGCGCATGACGCTGGTGCAGAAGCTGAACGTGCAGTGCCGGCTGGCGCGCGACGTGCTGCAGCACGCGGCCGACGTGTGCGACGAGGGCGACGAGCTGCCCGAGCGCCTCAACGCGGCGCTGCTGGACACCATCACGCTGCTGTGCGGCCCCAGGATGAAGTTGCCAAGTAATCGAAACATTCATACGACGTGATGCTGCAGCGCATGACGCTGGTGCAGAAGCTGAACGTGCAGTGCCGGCTGGCGCGCGACGTGCTGCAGCACGCGGCCGACGTGTGCGACGAGGGCGACGAGCTGCCCGAGCGCCTCAACGCGGCGCTGCTGGACACCATCACGCTGCTGTGCGGCCCCAGGATGAAGTTGCCAAGTGAGCGAAACATTCATACGACGTGATGCTGCAGCGCATGACGCTGGTGCAGAAGCTGAACGTGCAGTGCCGGCTGGCGCGCGACGTGCTGCAGCACGCGGCCCCAGGATGAAGTTGCCAAGTGAGTCTATATTTTGCTCACTGCTGAGCACGGCATCCCATCAGGATGAGAGGGGTTAGGCCTTAGTCCACCACGCTGGCCCAATGCTACAGACTTCACACACGTAGAGAATTAAGAAAATTCTCAGGTATGCAGGTTTTCTCACGATGTTTTTCCTTCGCCGTTTAAGACACGTGATATTTAATTTCTTAAAAAGCAAACACAACTGAAAAGTTGGAGGTGCATGCCCCGGACCGGATTCGAACCTACGCCCTCCGGAATCGGAGGCAGATGTCATATCCACTGGGCTACCACGACTCTTATTATGTCGTGGCTTACCAGTGGTAAAATAATTTTTAAAATCGGTTCATTATTTCCAGAGATTAACCCTACAATATCACAAACTGAACCTCTCTATTAGTATAGATAATTACACACGATTTTATAATATTATCATTCACTTGGTGCCATCCTCAGAAGGAAGCGGATAATATGCGCTACCACACTCTCAGACTAATTACATAAGGACCTGCCTCGCTAGACGTAACTTTTCTGTCAAACTATATGATCAATGATCTAATGCAATTATAAAAACTGTCTATAGAATCGATGTTTCAACAACTTCTAGTTTAGTATAAGATGCTCTGCAGATAAATCTAAGCTCGTATTCCTCGAAAAATTACGTATAATTTCGTTCGTGAACTTGTGTGCCATATTAGTCCTCATGTAATTAGTCTGACTCCACAACACGTCTAATTTGTGGGTAGTCAATAATTTATGGGAAAGTACAAAATAATTGCGAACTAATTTTGGTATGTGGTCGTGGGTTCGATCCCATCGGCTGGGCCGGTTGTTTTCTTAATTGGTCTCTGTCTGGCTGGTGGGAGGTAACCACCCTTCCGACAAAGACGTACCACCAACCGATGTAGCGTTTCGGTACGATGTTGTGTAGAAGGGGTGTGGTGTTTCATCTTCCTAACAAGTTAGCTCGCCTCCATCTTAGATTACATCATCAATTACCATCAGGTGAGATTGTAGTCAAGGGCTAATTTCTAAAGAATAAAAAAAACTAAACAGTAAATTACGTATTGTTTTAGAAAAACCTGATAAAAGTGGAGACGCAGACATTGACGAAATACAAGAAAGAGTAACCACCAACATAGTGTCCCATGTAAGTTATATTGTGATACTACTTATACTTTAATTATAATGCACACAACTAAAAAGTTTGAGGTGCGTGCCCCGGACCGGATTCAAACCCACACCCTCCGGAATCGGAGATAGAGGTCATATCCACTGAGCTATCACTCGCAAGAATTTAAGAAATTCAGTATTGCGTGTCTCAAACGGTGAAGGAAAACATCGTGAGGAAACCTGCGTACCAGAGAATTTTCTTAATTCTCTGTGTGTGTGAAGTCTGCCAATCCGCATTGGGCCAGCGTGCCCTAGCCCTGCCCAGCCTAACTCCTCTCATTCTGAGAGGAGATTCGAGCTCAGCAGTGAGCCGAATATGGGTTGATAATAATGACTCCATAGGCTATTAGAATGTTTAATATGTTGCTCGTTCGATAACCATACGCATATTCACATGACTCAGTTTTTGACTCTAGTATTTACCTACAAATCTCACCATATTTGGTGAATTTTAAATTTGATATATTAATGACATTGCAGCTGATTTGATTTGTTACAAATCTCGACATTACAGGAATTTAGACTGAGGTATTGATTGGATTGATTTTTCCATCTATGAATTTTCTTTTTGCCCTAGACTTTCACGGAGAAAGAAAAGGTATTAATGTAGACTATATGTTGTTTATAGTAAAAAAAAAATTATTAAATTAAATGTGTTTATGTGTGTAGAGTAAAAAATATTCTTATAATCTTTCTGGACCCTTCGCTCGCGGAACTTACCTTATATATTGATTATTTTATCTCAGTACATACACATTTACACATTATGCTTCTAATCAACATTAAAAAGGGGATAGATTTGTAACGAATAACATCAAACTACTGTACTGATTTGCAAAATTCTTTCACCAATAGAAAGCTAAATTATGAGGGAATAAATAGGCTATATTTTATATACCATATTCTACGAACTACGACGCGAGTGTAACAGTGAGGTTCTGCCAATATCAATTTACGTAACACGTTGCGTTTCGTGATTTTTACACATGACAAAGATAAGTGTCAGTTCCATGTTGTGTTAAGCTAAATATTATATTAAACGCAACGTTGTCTTCGCTAGTAAATAAGCATATCATATAATGTACAGAAAATGAAGCGCACGGTGGCCGAAGTGCTGGTGCCCGCCGTGTTGCGTCTGTACACGCACATGCGCGCGAGCGGCGGTCAACTGGTCACCTACCTCGTGCACCTGGCCACAGACCTGCTCAACGACTACCGGCACGAGGTGAGTATCGTACCATATGAGAACATATAGGTACGTGTACAGACAATGAAGTGTTGCGTCTGTACACGCACATGCGCGCGAGCGGCGATCAACTGGTCACCTACCTCGTGCACCTGGCCACAGACCTGCTCAACGACTACCGGCACGAGGTGAGTATCGTACCATATGAGAACATATAGGTACGTGTACAGACAATGAAGTGTTGCGTCTGTACACGCACGTCGCGCGAGCGGCGGTCAACTGGTCACCTACCTCGTGCACCTGGCCACCGACCTGCTCAACGACTACCGGCTCGAGGTGAGTATCGTACCGTATGAGAACATATAGGTACGTGTACAGACAATGAAGTGTTGCGTCTGTACACGCACGTCGTGCGAGCGGCGGTCAACTGGTCACCTAACTCGTGCACCTGGCCACCGACCTGCTCAACGACTACCGGCACGAAGTGAGTATCGTACCGTATGAGAACATATAGGTACGTGTACAGACAATGAAGTGTTGCGTCTGTACACGCACGTCGTGCGAGCGGCGGTCAACTGGTCACCTAACTCGTGCACCTGGCCATCGACCTGCTCAACGACTATCGGCTAGAGGTGACTATCGTATGAAAACATATAGGTACGTGTACAGACAGTGAAGACGTCTGTACACGCATTACAAGATTGATAACATACAAAATTTTTAAATTATCTTTTCAATGAAAATCTCAACTTTTATTTGATAACGACATATTTCGGACCCTTATTCCACATATACGAAATTAAATTTGATATGAGTCAACTAGCCTATTAACACGTCCCCAACAGATCGAAGAGCTCATCGAGAACGACGGCGAGCTGGTGAAGAGCGTGCAGCAGTTCCAGGAGACCATCGGGCTGGAGACGTCGTTCGGCAACGCGCGCAACCTCGTCACCGCGTCCGGCGCCCTCAACGAGCCGGAGACGCCGCGCGCGCCGCGCAAGCGCCGCGGCTCCGCCTCCCGCCCTTCGCGCACGCCGCGGAAGCGTACATTGAGGATTTAATCACGCATAGTTTTTTTTTTATTTATATTAGCGGACGCCCGCGAGTCCCTACACCTACCCTATTACCACTTTACCACCCTATACCTCTATCCTATCCAAGTACCATATCCCATAGTGTAAGTAGTAGGCGCAGCGTTTTAGCGGCGCGTGCTGGCATACTTTAGGCTCAGTCCAGAAAGGGCGAATTCGCCGCGATTCTCTCGCGCGTTTTACGCGCGACCGTTACGTCCACAAGGTGCGTACCAACGCGCGAGCATTTGAGGAGGAATTCAGTACGAAATATTAAGTTCGCTCTAGAGTTCACGCAACAAGGCGACCCTAGTACCTCGACACGCGCGCAATACGCGCGAAATAAGCGCGTGTCGAGGGTCTTACGTAGTGCACGCGATTTACGCGCGTATTTTAAATTCGCGCGATGCTTGTGGACGCGATGTATTGATGTCTAGTATTTTGACAACGCGCGTATTTTGAATTCGCGCGATGCTTGTGGACGCGATGTATTGATGTCTAGTATTTTGACAACGCGCGTATTTTGAATTCGCGCGATGCTTGTGGACGCGATGTATTGATGTCTAGTATTTTGACAACGCGCGTATGAATTCGCGCGATACGATTCGCGACGAATTCGCCCCTTCTGGACAAGCTCAATCATATGAATATGATTGCATTACATTTACATCGATCTCAGTTTTTTAAGTTCAAGATTCTCAGTCTGACGAAAGATTTTGAATAAAAAAAAATATCTTGTAGGTATGTGAGATAAATAAAATCGTGCAATTAAAATTAAAGCTATGAAAATTATTGTTTAAAAAGAATTATTGTGTATTAGGATAAGCTAAGCACAAATAAATATTTTGTTATATATGTTAAAATGTGTTACTACTCTTCTACTACTACACTACTCTTGCTCAAAAACACTGTCATATTACCACTAGCGGGGCTAAACAAGCATTTCAGCCTCTAGGTTAGTTTTACAAGATTTTCCATTCACGGAAACAACGTACTAGGGTTAGAAATAAGAATAGTAGGAATAGTACAATAGACCAGAATAGAAATATAGACATGTCGAACGATACAGATACTATTTTCAAGTCGCTTAGATTAGTGCCCGAATTTGATGGTAATCCACATGTCCTGACGCGATTTATCAATCTGTGTGATCAATTAGTATTAACGCATTTTAAATCGGAGCCTGGTAACGATTTATCCAATTTGGCATTATTTAACGGCATCCTTAATAAAGTAACAGGACCGGCTGCTAGGCTTATAAACTCCTATGGCGTTCCAGATAACTGGCACGGTATCCGAAATGCACTAATTAATAATTTTGCTGATCAACGCGATGAGACCGCACTTTATAATGATTTATCCCTTCAGTGTCAAGGCAATAGTAGTCCCCAAGAGTTCTATGAAAGATGCCAAGACTTGTTCAGTACAATAATTACCTTTATTAGTCTGCATGAAACCATACCAACTACAGTCGAGGCGAAAAGGGTATTATATTCCAAGTTGACGCTACAAGCCTTCCTACGAGGACTAAAAGACCCACTAGGATCTAGGATTCGTTGTATGCGAAATAATTCTATGGAAAAAGCACTTCAATTCGTACAGGAGGAATTGAACACCCTCTATATTCAACAACGCAATGACGGTGGACCGCATAAGAAAGACTTGACAGACAGACAATTACCACCACCTACTATGAATTTTAGACTTCCTTTTAATCATTTTAACAATATTCCACCAGTAAAATCTTTTAACCCTCCAATGACACCGGGTTATAATAACATGCCTGGACCATCACGTCAGCATGGCATGACGAGCCAAGGTTCGCAAGGCTGGAGACCTGGTCCGAGCCTGGTACAACCACCAAGGGGTACAACACGTACGCAACAAATGTTCCGTGCACCCCCACCTAATTATAAACCGGGAAGTAATGTGTTCAGAATGCCTCCAAGACCTCAGCATCAGACATTCAATTATAACTCCCCGCGTCCTATGAGTGGTGTAACACCTTTTGTCCAGAGACAAATGCCGATGACTGGACACGATTGGAGACAGCATGGCAACCCGCCGCCATCTAACTATTTCAAATCTCGCGATGTAAATCTCAACGAGCTAGGTTATTTGTACGATTATGATAATGCCTATCTCGAATACGAACCTTATTACTATACATGCGAGCAATACCCTGAATACTATGAAGCGGATTGCGAGTACACTGATAGCATGACAGTAGAGGAAGTAGAGGACCCTTCTTCTACACAGGAGGATTTTCAGAAGCGTCCCAATACAGACAAGCAAAAATAGAAATAAATTTGCAAACGCAAAGACAGCTTATGTATGTTCAGATAAAAGATCCACCTCTTAAAATCTTGATCGATACGGGTGCAAATCAATCCTTTATAAGCCCGCAAGCTGTCCAAACTTATTTCTATAATTGGCCTTTAAACTATGAACCATTCGAAGTAACAAATTCAAATTTTACGAGTTCACATAATCATTCTATCACGTTACCTTGTTTTAATGAATACAAGGAACAAGGCGACATGACTTTATTCGTGTACGATTTTCATAAGTACTTCGATGGGTTACTAGGTTTAGATTTACTAACTGCTTGGGATTCTAACATAGACCTTAAGAATAATGTACTAACAACGAGAAACGCAAAAATACCCTTACAAATTTACGATTCTCGTAACGTTAACTTGTACGAAGACATAATTCCTGCTAAATCGTCAAAGTTAATGAAATTACCTATTAATATCCAAGATGGAGATGTCTTAGTACAAGATGAAATAATGTGTAACTGCACTATTACCGATTGCGTAACCGCGGTAGAGAATAATCGTGGTTGGGTCGAAGTACATAATAATTCTGATAATGACATAATATTTTCTATGGATAGACCGATTGAAGGTGAAATTTTTAACATTGAGAGTAATTATGTACAAAACTCTCCTGAGCGCGTATCCGAAGTTTTATCTAAGCTTAGAACAGACCATCTAAATCCTGAGGAACTTGCTAACCTTCAGGCATTGTGTTCACGTTATGCAGATATATTTTACATAGATGGTGAACCATTAACATTCACCAACAAGATAAAACATCGTATTAAAACGACGGATGAAGTCCCTGTATATACCAAAAGTTATCGTTATCCTTATGTCCACCGACAGGAAATACAGGAACAAATTGCAAAAATGCTAGAACAGAATATTATTCGACCATCCGATTCTGCATGGAGTTCGCCTATCTGGGTCGTGCCCAAAAAGGCAGATGCGTCTGGTAAAACTAAATGGCGAATAGTTGTAGATTTTAGGAAGCTTAACGAAAAAACTATTAACGATAAATATCCGATCCCAAACATAACGGACGTATTAGATAAGTTAGGTAAATGTCAGTATTTTACCACTTTAGATTTAGCAAGTGGGTTTCATCAAGTCGAAATGGACCCCTCTGACATCCCGAAAACAGGATTTAATGTTGAAAAAGAACACTATGAGTACCTTAGAATGCCAATGGGGCTAAAAAACTCCCCATCCACCTTTCAAAGGGTCATGGATAATGTGCTAAGAGATCTGCAGAATAATATCTGCCTAGTTTATTTAGATGATATCATAGTTTTTAGCACGTCACTACAAGAGATGATGGTTAACCTCGAAAAAGTATTTAATAGATTACGTGAATCCAATTTTAAAATACAGATGGATAAATCTGAATTCTTAAAGTTGGAAACCGATTTCCTAGGACACGTTATATGCAGAGACGGGGTGAAGCCAAATCCTAATAAAATTAAGGCTATTAAGGAATACCCTATTCCTAAAACACCTACCGAAATAAAACGCTTTTTAGGTCTCTTAGGGTATTACAGAAAGTTCATTCCCGATTTCGCACGTATTACGAAACCGCTAACTCAATGCCTTAAAAAGGGTTCTAAAATAACCTTAGACCAAAACTACGTTAAGTGTTTTGAACATTGCAAGACACTTTTGACCAACGACCCGATTCTTCAATACCCAGACTTTACAAGGGAATTTATTTTAACAACTGATGCATCCAATGTTGCTATTGGAGCTGTGTTATCCCAGGGTACTATTGGCTCAGATAAACCTATCGCTTATGCCTCGAGAACTCTGAACTCTAGCGAGCTGAATTACAGCACAATAGAAAAGGAGCTTCTTGCCATCGTATGGGCTACCAAGTATTTCAGACCCTATTTATTTGGTCGGAAATTTAAAATATTAACAGATCATAAACCCTTGCAATGGGTGATGAGTTTAAAAGAGCCAAATTCGAGACTTACAAGATGGCGTTTGAAATTAACTGAATACGACTTCGAAGTTGTCTATAGACAGGGCAAATATAACACAAACGCTGATGCTCTATCTCGAATTCAGTTAAATGTCGAAGAAATTAGTTCAATAGCTGTAAACCCTTCCATAAGGTCAGATGAATCTAGAACCCTTACGGCTTCTGAAGGCACTGATGATTCTAGAACCATCACAGTTCATACTGATGCGGAAAACCCCATCTTGGAAGTACCAATCTCAGAGGAACCATTAAATAAGTTCACTAAGCAGATTATCTTTAATATCGTGGGTGATATCAAAGGTAAGACTGTAGTTAGTAAGCCTTTTGATACACATACTAAAACATCTATTCAGTTATCCGAATCTAGCTTAGAGCAAGACGTTATTAATGCGATTAGAGAATATGTAAATCCTAAGATAAAGACAGGTTTACTCATCAATCCCTCTGACGCTATGACTAGAATAACAGCTATCATACAAAATAACTTTAAAAGTTCAGCCATGAACTTGGTTTTTGTAAGGAAAGAGTTAGAAAATGTTCCAGAATACCTTAAACAACAGGAGATTATTAACAAGCATCATGATGGTAAAACTAACCATCGCGGCATTAACGAGTGTTTTCTAGCCTTGTCACGTAGATACTACTGGCCTAAAATGAGAGAGCATATCACTAAATTTATCAGTGGTTGTACTATCTGTGGACAGGCAAAGTATGATCGAAATCCCATAAAACAACAATTTCGAATCGTACCACCACCCGGTAAACCATTTGAGTTAATTCACATGGATATACTAACTATACAGGGTGATAAATTCTTAACCATAGTAGACGCGTTTTCAAAATATGCTCAAGCGTATTACTTACGCGATGGAACAGCTGTTAGCGTTATTCAAGCATTTCTTATCTATTGCACACATCATTCGTTACCTATCACTATAGTGACTGACAACGGACCCGAATTTGTAAATCAACTTTTAACAGAATTTGTTAAGTTTCATAAAATTCAGCATCATAGAGTAGCACCTCACACACCTAACGAAAACGGTATCGTTGAGAGATTTCATTCAACTTTACTAGAACATTTACGCATACTAAAACTTGAACATAAGAGCGAAGCAACTACTAACCTCATACCTTACGCACTTCTAGCATATAATAATTCTATACACAGCTTTACTAAGTGTAAGCCAATAGAAATTATTACTGGTCACTTTGACCCACGAGATCTATTTGATATTGACCTTTCATCTCATCTTTTACAGCAATACATGACAGATCATAAATATAAAATGACTAAAGTCTATAACCTTATTCATGAATCATGTACCTCACAACGAGCAGATATGACTAATAAGCGCAATAGTAATCGCGAAACAGAAGTAGAGTACTCCCCTGAGCAACAGGTTTACATTAAAAATCCCATTGCTCCTAGACAAAAATTGGCCCCACGCTATACGCGTGACGAAATCACTGCCAATTTACCGATACACATTTACACTAAGAAAAGCCGAGGACCCGTTGCTAAGTCCCGACTTAAAAGAGTGCTTAAAAATAATCAATTGTTACAGGGCTCATCTAATACTACTACTTCTCCTGCCAGTAACTGTATGGACGCAGGAAGTAAAACTTGAGAACCTTGATGAAGGCCCTGGTGTTTTGCCTTTCAAACTAGGTCCTACTAGAATCATATCACACTATCATTCATTCATCCAATCCATTAACCTACAAGACATCGAGACTAAAGTTAATTCGGTAATTAACCAACTAGATGCCATAGAACCAGTGCTTAATAACAAAACTAACTCACTTTTTTCACCTCATATTCAGTACTTAACTAACAAAGCTTATAGTGTGCTTGAACAATTACAAAGCTTCGAAATACATCGTACAAAACGAGGATTAGTAGATGGACTTGGTAGTATAGTTAAGAGTATAACGGGTAACCTAGATCAAACAGATGCATTGCATTATAATCAAGCGATTAAAGATCTTAAATCTAGCGAAAATCAGTTAGTAACAGAATTGAATAATCAGGTTAGCATCTCTAAGGAATGGATGACTCAATACTCGAACATAATAGATAATATCACTAAAAATCAGGTAAAAATTGAACAGTTAATTTACAAAATTAGTCAGGCAGATGCTACTCGTGACTATAACCTAGTTAAATATGCACATTTAGCACAAACATTCTTAATAATCGACGACAACGTCGATGCGATTTCGCAAGAGATACTTAGATTGCAAAATGTGTTAGCCTTTATTAAAGTGTCGACTTTACATCATTCAATTATTCAGAGAAAATCGCTTAATAATATATTCAGCAAGTTGCGAAGTTTGTATAACAGCGACAATATAATTGAGGTTGATATGAGAGAATATTATGAAATAATTAGAGTAGGTTATTATTATAAAGATAATGAAATTATTATAGTTCTTAAATTCCCAATAGTTCTTTCTCAAATATATACCTTGTTTAGATTATCTATGATTCCTAATAAGTTCAACGAAATCCTTATATCTCCTTCCCCATTCCTGGCAATATACGGCAAAGAATTCAGGTACATAGAGGCTGAATGCCCGAAGACCAGCAAGTGGTACATCTGCAACGAGAACAGCGGAATGCAGAGCCGAGATACTGAAGATTGCATCTATCAACTCATCACTGAGCAACAGAAGCTAACAACATGCAAAACGGCTCGAGTAACTATTCATCGCCCAGCTTATGACGAGCTCGACGAGAAACACTATACTATGCACTTTCCCACACCCTCAAAAGTGCGTGTATCCTGCGGACAGGATCTCTTCAAAGAATTAAAAGGAAGCTACCTTGCGACTATTCCGAAGAGTTGCTCTATTACTACATCAGACTTCGTCATCTCAAATATGAACGATCACGTTGAAGGCCAAGTACTAAAGATTATGGATATAACTTCAGAGGAATCACCGCAGCTGCAATCAACAACTTCAATAGAGTTAAATACCATCAACCTTAATCATCTACATGAGATCAACACAAAAGTTTCTGCGCAGCATCCGATAAATATAAAGTTAGAAGCAACCGAAAGCAGTATATACCACACAACCATACCACTATATCTCATAATCGTGGGAATTGGTGTGTCCTTTATTGCGTTCCTGATTTATAAGAAATACTGGCGTATCCAAGAATCTATTAAAGAAGCATCAACGGAAATTGTGGTCCCTGAAGTCAGAACAAGGTTTGACCCTGATCAACCCCCAGCTTCCTTCACATCAAAGGTGTTCAGGCGCTGTTCTACGGGGGGAGGTGTTACGCGAGGCAACCCTGCAGCGAGTACGTGAGGCAGCCCTTGCCAAAAGTGCAAGATTGCACCCATTGTTCGGCCGCATTCCTTTGTATGAGCGTCTCCAACTCTTTCACAATATGTAATAATTATTTAAAATACTTTTACTCCCAACTTTGGAGTAAACAGGCACTTACTTGTAACTTAGCTGTAGTTTTTAATATTAAATCTAATCATAAGTCAAATTTGGGTTTTCTTTGAAATTCTCGGTGCGACCATACATTTTTTAAGGCCCTGATTGTTTTTTTTTTTACAAGTTAACCCTTGACTATAATCTCACCTGGTGGTAAGTGATGATACAATCTAAGATGGAAGCGGGCTAACTTGTTAGGAGGAGGATGAAAATCCACACACGTTTCGATTTCTGCACATCGTACCGGAACGCTAAATCGCTTGGCGGTACATCTAGGGTGGCAGACCTAGACCAATTAAGAAAATCTCAATCGGCCCACCCGGGGATCGAACCCAGGACCTCCGTTTTGTTTGAAAAAAAATTTAAACTGGAAATACCTCTATATATAATGCACTTAATTTATGGGGACTGGATTAATGGTAATAGTGTCTGTCATCAACTGAATATATTCTGACATTGCAATCAATTACTTGGCTAGTTATTTTTAGGGTTCCGTAGTCTAGGAACCGTTACAATTTCGCCATGTCTGTCTGTTTAGCGCAAAGACTTAATTTCCCAATAGTTCTTTCTCAAATATACTACTAGAAAGCTGTAAATTAGCATGAGTATGTACATTAAAATGTGAATAAAGCCGTACAATAAAATCTTGAAAAATATTTTTTTTAGGGAAAAAATATTTACATGTAAAGTGGAGATGATTTATTTTTTTTTATTCGTTAATTTCATAGTGTAGGGTATCGTTGGATAGGTCTTAGATATGAGCGGTATTTTACCAATATTTTTCGATTTAGGGATCCAAGGGAGTCAAGTGTCCTCACCCTCTACCAGCTAAATGGTTGTTTATGCATTTTTTCACGTATGAAAAAATTCTCAAAAATAGAATATAATTATGTACAATAATGAAATTACAAGGAAACTATAACAGCTGAGAAGCAATTTCTTTTTAAACAGTTATATTATAGTCGACCAACTTGAAATACGTAGGTTTCGGAATAATTGAAAATCAAAAATTGCACACTAATTTATTTGTTAATTAAAAAAATAAAGTTATCAGTAAGATAACTCAGACTGTTAAAACTAGAAAGCTGGGGTATGTATATTTATATTAATTACGTCTATAAAGTGGTAAAAAGAAAATTAATGGAGTTCCTTCCCTACATGCAAAGTGAGGATGAATTTTTATCGTCTATTTCATGCTCTAGCGAACGCTCTATTCGACGTTTCCATTCCAAGCAAATCTGCTCGCTAGAATGCTCGCCAGAACATTCGATAAAATGCTCGCTGAAATGTTTTCTATTTTTCTGTAATGTAACATTCGCACGAAAGCTCATAACAAGTGAATGCTCAAGTCTCATCGTCGTATCAGCACCTTTTGGTATTAACTGCGCGTTGCCCGACACGTACTTGGCCGGTTTTTATTGGACAATTTCAATGAATACTCAACTTGTACGACGTCCTACTAGCTGATACTTTATTTAATTTATTGAGCTAAGATACTTTTAATTATTAAAATAGAAATAAAAATGCATTTAAAACTCATACTCTGTAATAAATAACTGTGGTGATAATGATTTTATTAAAACAGAATAACCATACAAGAATAATCATTAAAATCCATGAAAGTGGATGTCTAACAATTAATATGAATTCAATAAATTATTATTATTATTATTACATGTTTTTACTTAAAATTAACTTTTTTTCTAGATCACTTTCATTTTCAATTATCAGGTCCTTGCTACTAAAGGCTTTCTTTAGTAACATATTTATTGCTGCTTCTTCTGAAATAAAAATAAAAGAAAATAGGGATTTTGTACATTTGACATGAATAAACTTCATGATAAATTATTTTATACCACATTTGCTCGCAAAGTGTCTCTTATTTCACCAATTTCAATATCGTAATGTAACTCATTACGCACATGTGCCGTAATGTAATATATATAAAACCATTGACATCCGTCTAAAAACGAACGTCTCGTCTCATCGTCGAATCCGTCTAATAAAATATAATAAGAAGCCATTTAATTTTTTAATTTTAATAATTTTGACAAAAATGTCTGTATCAGAAACACAAAAATATTATATTACTTTATTAGTAATACTGTCTGTTTTTGGTGAATTTGTCTAAAAAAAAAAACAAACGCTGGTGTGCGCACTTCGTTATTTGTACAAAAATGACAAGTGTATCAAAATGTCATAAGGAAAACAGGAAGATGCAAATACATTTTCAGAAAGTGTGTTCGAAGTGTGTTTCCTCGCAAATGTGTTATAAAACGTCGTATGACATACGTGCGCTTTGATAATTACAGCCTCTGCTTCCTTACTATAGCTCTCGCCTTTGGCTCGAGCTGCAATATCGCCTCGGCTGTAATTTTCAACTTACCGCACTTATATCATAATGTACTATTTTAAACTTACCTGTAACTTGTATTGCAAGTAGTTGGTGAACTATGTGCCTCGCAGTTATCTTAAATAAGTCCCGACTGTTTATTTTCTTTTTCTTATAATAAGGCATTAATAACTTAACTACTAATCCTGCAACATCAACTTTTTCAGTTTTCTTCTCCTTATAGTGTGCGCGATCTTTCTTTTTTGAATTTTCAGTTTTTCGTTTCTCTGTACTGTTTTCAATGATTTCTTTTCTTTTTTCCTTATCAAGGTCGTTTTTATCATTCCTTGATTCCTTCTTTTCAGGAGGTTCTTTTTGGGCTATTATTTTATCTTTATTATTTAGGTGTTCTTTTTTTATGTCGTTGTTGTGCCTGTTTAAAGACTTTGCGCTGCTACTGAAAGTCAATTCACCTTTTACATTATCTTTTGTTCCATGTTTAGTCGGCGATTTTAATGTTACAGTAGAGTTTTCAGAGTCACTTGCTTTTTCATCATTATTTAGTTTGACTTCAGGCTCTGGGTCTGATTTTATTTCTGAAAACTGTTTGAGCGCCATCAATACCTTATCCGCCTCTAAACTAAGCTGGTGCGCTTTATCTAATGGTTTTCCTTCAAGTTTTTCGCTATTTTCAAGATGTTTACTCTCTTTTTTTACTGAGTCAATGTAATCGTTTGTTTTGTGGTTGTTATCTAAAACTGTTTCATCATCGTCTAGAACTTTTTCAACAGACGTGTCTGAACTAAGAATAAGAGTTTCATCTATGTCATTTATTTGTGAGTCATTACATGTCTTATCTTTTATCAATAACTCGTCCTCGGTTTGTAAACTTTTTCTATCTTTGTGCTTATCTTCTTTTTCTCGACTAGTTCCGCTTTGTGATGATTTACGACTTTTGTGTTTTGATGAAGTTTTCTCGCGATCATTGGATTGGGAAGATGTTTTTTCCTTGCATTTCTCTTTTTCCAAATCAGTCACATCAGTATGAGATTTTTTTTTATTATGATGTTTTGTAATACCTTTGCGATCTGTATCAGTTTGTAAATGCCTGTCCTTGTGTTTTGAAACATTTTTGTCATTTTTATCGCGATCTGTGTCAGATTGTGAAGATTTTCTGTGTTTGTGTTTTTTATCAGATTTTTCACGATCAGTATCAGACTGTGAAGAATTTCTATCCTTGTACCTCTTATTGGACTTTTTAGAACTCCTTTTTTCACATTCCTTATCTGTTGATGATTTATTTGCAGCATATGTGTCTTGTGAAAGTTTAATTTTTTTATTACAGTCAGAATCTATTTCACTGTCGGACGATTCTCCGAACAGAGCTTTGATTTTTCTTTTAGCAGTAGGCTTAGATTTTTCACCTGAATCATCCATCTTTAACTCACCATTATTGTTTGCTGTATTTACCTCATCACTGCTTTTCTTATCCTTACTTTTGCTTGGTATACCTTGTAACGTTATGTTTATAACTAATGTTTTAGTATGTTCTCCGATATTGCTTTCTGTGTCACTTTCTGTTTCGTGATCAATTTTCATTGTTTTATTACTGTCTTCCTCAACAATGGAAACATCTGCTTCTTCCAGCTTGAATGTTGAATCACTATGATTGGATCGTGCGTTTTCGTCTATAACTAGTCCTCCTTCATCTTCACTGTCATCTGTAATAACAACTGGAGATTCTTGTGACTTTGTTCCTAAGAAAAAGTTTTGTAGCTTTGTTTGGGTTAATGGATCTCTTTTAAATGAGTTCGCTTTTCTTTTCGTTTCTTTATCAGCTATGGAGAGTGATTTCGGTTTATTATCATAGTCCATATGATCTAAAATAACAATTTATTAAAGTAGGAATGGTATCAATAATTATAATTCACAATATTTACATACAATTAATGGTTTTATACATAATTAGAATTAAATACTTACTACTATCCAATTGTGAAGCAGTTATGAAACCGTAATTGTGCGTCTCCTCTTTTTTCCTTTCGTGTTCCCTAACAAATTCTAGTAGAGTATCAGGTTTTTTTGGTTCATATATTTTGAGGTCCATATACAAACAGTCTTTGCAGGATCTGACAGAGGATATCTAAAAACAGACTCGAATTGAGAAACTCCTCCTTTTTTGAAGTCGGTTAAAAAGCAAAATACAGACAATTATTAGTTTCTTTTGCTGTAACTAAAGCTATATTTTCAATAAAATATAATATTATTACCAATTTCGTCATCGCTCTTCTGTACAGACTGATAACAGTACTTTTAGAAAATGCCTCATACTCCAATTGTACTGCACAGTCTTCTATATCTTGACGTGATAGTTTATATACTGGATCATCGAAATTTTTTACATCTTCAAGATTATTTCTGAGAGCGTCAGTAAGCAGTGATAGATAACTTTCACGTCCTGTCAGTGTCAGGCCATTTACCTAAAAATAAAACTTCTTAATTGGATCGTGAGTACAGACGCTTTTTTTTATTATTATTTACAAGTTAGCCCTTGACTACAATCTCACCTGATGGTAAGTGATGATGCAGTCTAAGATGGAAGCGGGTTAATTTGTTAGGAGAAGGATGAAAATCCACACCCCTTTTGGTTTCTACACGTCATCGTACCGGACCGCTAAACCGCTTGGTGGTACGTCTTTGTCGGTAGGGTGGTAACTAACCGCGGCCGAAGCCTCCCAGCCAGACCTGGACCAATTAAGAAAATCTCAATCGGCCCAGCCGGGGATCGAACCCAGGACCTCCGTTTTGTAAATCCACCGCGCATACCACTGCGCCACGGAAGCCGTCAAAGAGGCCGCTGCTCCTAATAAATATTTGAAAATTCTTATTAGAAAAAGTTACAAAAAAAGAATTTATCTTTTTTACCTACTTTGATCTTTACTTTCATAAATGTTTGGGCATGTTCTCTACATACAAATGAGTGAAAGACGACTTAAGGTGGCATTTTGATCTTGGCGACCGTGCGACCCACTGCTTAGTATGAATTGGAATATGGAGCACTAAACGAGACCTTCGTAGTCGTAGGTCGCGGTCGCCAAGATCGGAATGTTACCTTTACGAAAAAAAATTTAAAGTGAGGGTGAAGTCTCACGTTTCTGATTAAATCAAAGACTACTTATAATGAAACTGTAACAGGTCAAATTCTGTACATTGAAGATATTTTCAAAATTTTAGTTTAATTTTTTGTCTATCTGTTTGTCTGTCCGTATTTATGATTGATGACCGGGCATCACGCTGAAACTTCTGGATGAGTTAAAATAAAACTTGACACTATTTGAGATTATAATATGTAGAAGGTTATATGTAGTTTGGCATATTTTTTTTTCGCGAAAATTAAACCAGAAGTGGGTGAAACAGGGATTGAAAGTTTGTATGGAAAGTCCTTAATATTTCATGTTACATAATACATTAGAATAATACTAAAAATACATTACATTACACGACTAGAAAAATACTAAAACTAATGTCATTCAAAATTCTACCCGTACAGGGTTAATAATGGGTTATAGTCTTTTTAATATAAATCGTTTATGCTTTGAGTTATATTTTTGTAAAATGATTAGTGGACTATTTTTTATATATAAAACATGCGAAAATAGAAATAAAGGGGGGTGAAATAGGGGTTGAAAGTTTCACATCGATTTTCACGCGGACGAAATCGCGGACGTCCGCTAGTCTTAATATATAAATGCGAAAGGTCATCATCACGATATCTCGAAAACTGCTTGACGTACATAGATAAAATTTGGCAGGGAAGTAGTTCATAGGTAAAAACGGATTTCGCGAGAGGGCCGGATTAAAGAGGTCTAAGGTCGGACGTAGTCGCGGGCGTCCGCTAGTTCTAAATAAAATTGAGGATTACTTACAAATGTTCAAATCAAATCAAAAATCATTTATTTCAAGTAGGCTCAGTTTACAAGCACTTTTGACACGTCAGTTGACTATTTGTAAAGATTCTACCACCGGTTCGGAAGGCAGGTTCTGCTGAGAAGATACCGGCAAGAAACTCAACAGTTGCTCTTTTGAAAAAGTCATACAGTATTATAATTTACAATTGATAACAATTACTGTTTACATTTCTTATAGTTTTACTTCCTGTGTGAAGTTGGAAGCTGATCCAAATGTTGAAATAAATGTTGGTTCAGTAGTTTTAGAGCCTAAACAATGCAAACAAACACGAACAATCAAACCCTTTTTATAATATTAGTATAGATTACCTTGTTTTCTGTACTTTCAGCTGCTTTGCATTTAGAATATTTAGCAGATTCAGCGTTATTGTTTACATTTTTGTCTTTCCCGAGATTCTTCTTCCTGTTCGCAAACTCCTTTATAATGAGGGACCTGGTCTCGTCGGCGACGCGCCGCCGGTCGCCCTCGCCCTCGGACTCGTCACTGCCGTCGTCATAATACGCACGAGACTCCCTACAATAGTCATGATGATATATTTTAATGAAACGAGAGTACACTTTATTCAACTAAGAATACATACAATACTAATATTATACAATCCATACTAATATTATAGACCAAGAGAGAGAAGTTTAATAAGAAATCCTTAACTTTTATTAATCAACTAGTGGACCCGGTCAAGCTTCGCTTTTACTTATGTACACTTCTTCCCTTGTTTGAATAGAGTAGTGTAGAGTAGGGATTACTCTACACTACTCAACCCCTACCATACCCTACCCCTTGACTCTTAAACGTTTGTATGGGAAATAGAAAAGGGTTGTTTTTATGGTTTTCCCGGCATTTATTCTAATTTTTCTAACTTTTTAAACCTTCCCTATACCTCCACGAACATTTGAAGGCCAAGATAAGATAAATCCGTTCAGCCGTTCTCGAGTTTTAGCGAGACTAACGAACAGTAATTCATTTTTATATATATAGATATCGATATATTTCGGACCCTTATTCCATATACTACACGAAATTAATTTTGTTGATATGAGTAAACTACCCTATCATGTTTATTTCTGTTGACTGCTTTGACTATTTAGACTATAGACCTGTTTCGCACCCAAATTCACCAACAAAAAAGTCGGTCGTTTTTTGAGGCGGACGAGGTAAACTCACACATTGAAAATATTTAACACCATTAAATATATTCTGTGTCCATACGCTACACACAACCATAAATTTGACTTGCAATACACATACGCGTATTTTTTACATAGACTAAAAACACATCTTTTAGACTATCCACAGAATATCTACATAGAATATTCGATTACTTGATCGATTATTTGCTATTCCGTCAATAGAATCGATTCTTTTTAGAAATTGTTTTATTACAAATTTAATAAAATTAACGTTGAAATACTTACAAATGAAACGTTATTCCATTTTTTACAAGAACTAAGAAACTACAAGATTTTGGCCGTTTTTTATGCCATTCAACTACACAAACTGGCATTTTTCGGGAGCTCTTTACATGACGAAAACGATTACAACAATGAAACATAAATTTTATAGCAACATAAACGCGTTAGATAGTTGGTTCTTGATCTTTGCCAGAAGTTTAACGGTTAGCGAGGCTGGTCCCGTTATTAATAGTCAATCAATCAATCAATCAATCAAAAATCATTTATTTCAAGTAGGCTCAGTTTACAAGCACTTTTGTTGACACGTCAGTTGACTATTTGTAAAGATTCTACCACCGGTTCGGAAGGCAGGTTCTGCTGAGAAGATACCGGCAAGAAACTCAACAGTTGGTCTTTTGAAAAAGTCATACAGTATTATAATTTACAATTGATAACAATTACAATTTCTTATAGTTTTATTTCCTGTGTGAAGGTGGAAGCTGATCCAATGGCCTCCACGCGCTTTTATCTTTAAGGAACTCATCAATGTTGTAGTAACCTCGACTAAGTAAATGTTCGAAGGTTGACTGATACTGGTAGGCCTACTCACTTGATCTGGCCGACTCTGCCCTCGCCGTACAAGTCGGCGGGGTCGGAGTGCGTGACGAAGCCGCCCTGGCCGATGGTGGCGCTCATGGCGCGGCGCTGGTGCTGCTCCAGCGCGCGGCGCACGGCACGCGCGTCCTTGCACACGTCGCAGCGACTGATGCACTTGGGCGCCTCCTCGCCGAAGTAGTCCGCAAACATCCTGTGGCGGCATCTGCAGCAATTTATCATAGTCTATACAGGCTCATCATCATTATCAACCCAAATTCGGTTCACTGCTAAGCTCGAGTCGCCTATCAGAAAATTCAATAACCTCAATAGCTCAACGGTAAGAGCGGTCAGATTCATCGCCGAGGGGTGGAGGTTCGATCCCCGTCCCGTTGGTCTATTGTCGTGCCCATTTCTAATACAGTCTTTCCCGACTAATATTTAAAAGGTATGGCAAATATTCTTTTTATAAAAAAATAAAATTGTCCACCACGCTGGCCACCGTTTGAGACACGTGATATTTAATTTCTTAAAATGCACACAAGACTGGAGGTGCATGCCCCTGACCTGATTCGAACCCACACCCTCTGGAATATGAAGGCAGAGGTCATATCCATATGGCCATCACGGCTCTTAAACATGGTGCTCGGGAGCATTTCCCATAACTCTAGGGTTATATTCTCTAAGGAAAATTAATTAAATATATCCAAGGAACATGTGTTCTAAAATGAATATTTTTGGAGTAAATAATATTTCTTTTGTAAATAGTCTTAAAATGTGACCTTTATAATCATACTTATAATAATGACGTAGCGAAACTTATTCATTGATAAATATTACGAAGTAGCTAATTAGTGAAGTGCGTAGTGCCAGTTGCAACTATGTCTAAATGACATTTTTAACCAACTTCAATGCAGCTGTATGTTTAAAATTTTCAGTACAATTGCATTACAAGCATCCATAAAATTAATTAAATGGTTTATTCAACTTACTTGACTTCCTCACAGTATTTGACCATGATTTCGAAACTTTTGTATGCATTCTTACAACGCTGCTTCTGCTCTGGGGTCTTAGAGCGGGCCAGTTCAGACTTAAGTAGAAAATCCACTGCATTACGTTCAGTTCGACAATAGTAAATTCGACAACAAGCTGGTTTGCCGTCGCGACCCGCCCTTCCTGACTCCTGAAATATTATAAAATACTTATAAATACTTCAACACATAATATAATCATATCTATATATATACTAGCGGACGCCCGCGACTTCGTCCGCGTAAATCTCGATGTAAACTTTCAACTACCTCTACCCTACCCCTACCCTACAACTACCCTACCACTACCCTACCCTACTCCTACCCTACCCTACCCTACCACTACCGTACCACTGCCCTACCCCTACCCTACCACTACCCTACCACTACCGTACCACTGCCCTACCCCTACCCTACCACTACCCTACCCTACCCTACCACTACCCTACAACTACCCTACCCTTACTCTACCACAACCCTACCCCTACCCTACCCAACTCTACCCCTACCCTACCTTACCCTACCCTATATGCTATAAACCTCACGGAGCCCGAGACCTTTCCAACGAATGCAAAACCGTGGAAATCGGTTCGTGCGTTCTGGAGTTATATCGTCAGGAAGGAAAACCCGACTTATTTTTATATATATAATAAATATATATATATAAACTAGCGGACCCGGTCAAGCTTCGTTTTGACATAAGTGCACTTATTCTCTATCCCTACTCTACCCTTCTATACCTCTACCCCTACGCTACCCCTACCCTACCCCTACCGCTTGACTCTTAAACGTTTGTATGGGAAATAGAAAACGGCAGTTTTTAGAGTTTTCCCGGAAATTATTTGATTTTTTCTCACCTTTTAAACCTTCCCTATACCTCCACGAACATTTCAAGACCAAGATAAGATAAATCCGTTAAGCCGTTCTCGAGTTTTAGTGAGACTAACGAACAGCAATTCATTTTTATATATATAGGTAGATGAATATCAAGAGATATATGGATTGCTGGACCGATTTCACATTTTTTTTGTGTGTTTTTTATTGTCAGTTCATATGACAGAAAAAAAAATTATAGGGGTAGGAGGGAGTATTTGTAAGTTTACATCGAGTTGCACGCGGACGAAGTCGCGGGCGTCCGCTAGTTTAAATTTAAATATAGATAAAAAGAACAAACTGAAATCATCATGAGATTAAGAAGTTCTATAAAAATTAGATGTATGAGTATAAATCTAGAAAACTTTTACTAGATATTCTTGTGGGATAGAAAATTTACTTTGATAGTCTATTTAATTTTTTTGATGAAAAGTTGTTTCGGCTGTGGACTTTCATTTAGTTTAAACACAAATGTGTTTATGTTACTAATATCCAGTCATCGTAAAATAGAATTTTGCTTTTTATTTTGCTTATACTGTTTATTTAAACAAGTCCTTATGTTTCACCTGAATCTAACCTAATCATATTCATTTATTTCAAGTGGGCTTATAGACAAGCACTATTGAAAAGTCTCAAGTCTATCAAGTAATAATGACTGATTTCATTTAAGTACTTATTTCTGTCTTTTGTAAAGAAGACAGCTGGAGGGCTATTCTGTAACAATGTCTTGTATAACTCGTAAGTGAGTTTCTAATTGATCGCTCTCTATCTTTCTCTTTAAGAGTTAGAGGTGAATTTGAAACTCGCACTTGCAAGTTATACAGTGAATCTTTGTCATTTAGGAAGTACTCTTGAGACATTTTTGAATAAGCTACTTTTTTTTAATGATCTTAAATTCCTCATTATCATTCTACTAAGAATGAAAAAAAAATCTTATATTTTTAACCGTGATTACATTCAAATTTTAATTTTTAAATATTTATTTGATAATATACGAGTCAAAATGCTGTTGACCATGATGGTCTATATTTTAATTGATTCATGACGTCACGTAACAAATCCTTTACCAAACGGAGCATTTGACAAAAATATTACATACATGACGTCAAAAATAGGCGACAGTGATTTTGACGTTGTGAAAATTTTAAAAAGTACATGATAAAAAATTAAGTTTTATAAAAAATCCTTAACTTTTATTAATTAATATCGATCTTATTCCATGTACTATACGTTATTAATATTGTTTACATTAAATTTGATATGAGTCAACTACCCTATTATTACACAGGCAAGTCCAAGTGTGAGGTTGTATAGTCATAGTCATATTTATTTATTTATTTATTTATTAGGAAAATCAACGGCTAATACTTTAAGTTTGTGGTTATAACTATGTACATTATTAGAGTTAGTGAATGCTTGGCTACTTATAGATTCTCACAACGTTCACAATATATACTATTAATGTCAATATTGGTATTTATGTATTTTAATGTGTTTCTTAATTTATGTAGTTTTAAGTAAGTACATTTCATTTATTTTTTATTGTACAGTATTTTAAGTCGATATTTGCGCACCAACCACTTCTCTTTGTAAACGTGAACTCCTTATAATAACGGTTGCCTGGAAGATATCACTTTAGAGATAAGGCCGCCGTTACACCATTGTTTGTATTTTTACTTGGTTTGTTTTTGTAAAATTTTGTTATTTTATTTTTGGTGTAATAAAGTGTTTTTATTATTATTATTATTATTATTATTATTATATATACCTGATAGTAAGCAGCGACGTTCTGCGCCAGCCCCCAGTGCACCACGACGCGCACCGTCGCCTTGTCCACGCCCATGCCAAACGAAACAGTTGCGCAAACACACCCACACTCTCCGTTGGACCATTGCTCCTGCACTGATACGCGATCGGCTGCCCTCATACCTGGAAATAGTAAGATAATCTTTAACGCATTCGCTGCGGTACGAGGTCAATTGACCTCGTGCGTCTAGCGTATTCAAGAGTTAGGAGGTCGATGGACCTCGTACTGGACCACATAAAGTTCTAGTACGAGGTCAAAAACCTTGTACTGCACCAGAAGAAAGTACAGAAAAATCAGTGCCGCAGCGAACGTGTTATCTAAGAGCATATATGCAGAAGATAAGTATAAAGCCTTATTAAGATATTTTATCTGATTTAATAGGGATAATGGCAGTTTTTTTAAATTGTATATAAAATATATGCTAATAGTACAGTTTTGTAAAAGTAACGGAGTATCTGCAATCATTACTTTTGGAGCTACAGGGATTTAAAGGACCAGATTTGCGGCGCTGCCGCGGATCCCTGATAAACACCCCATACAAAATGGTACGAATTAATGACGTCGTAGGTTTAATGATCGTTAAATTTTGTATGGGCGTTCAAACAAAATTACTAATCTTTGTTATTTGTGCGTTTAAGTTACCTCAAAGCGAAGTTCCTATGAGTAATTTAATTTACTGATAAGCTATCTGGTTTTCTTTTCATTCATTCATTCATCATTTATCAACCCATATTCGGCTCACTGCTGGGCTCGAGTCTCCTCTCAGAATGCGAGGGGTTATAGTCCACCACACTGAACCAATGCAGATTGGCAGACTTCACACACACAGAAAATTAAGAAAATTCTCTGGTATGCAGGTTTCCTCATGACATTTTCCCTTCACCACTTGAGACACGTGATATTTAATTTCTTAAAATTCACATAACTAAAAAGTTGGGAGGTGCATGCCCCGGACCAGATTCGAACCCACACCCTCTGGAATCGGAGGCAGAGGTCATATCCACTGGGCTATCACGGGTTTTCTTTAAAAAATACTAATTGTGTCTATCAATAACCTTTTTGTAGTTTATTAAATGTGTTTGTTGCTTGATAATGAATAAAAAATCAACATTAAAACATACATACCTCCATGATACGCCAAAGATTTTAGCCCTTTTTTTGTCAACATACTAGACATTTCTTCTGTTTGGTCTCGTGTTCTACAGTAAACAATGGCAACACTTCTGTCTTTCTAAAATAATACAATATAAATATTGTCAACTCTTGTCAAGTTTTGAAATATTTTGCTACAAACTGGTTTGATGATGCCATTGATATGTCTAAGACGCACACCACAACTTATCTCTCTTTTGTTAAATTCAGTGCAGTGAAAGAGTGATATTTTAACTATTGGTCAACTATATTTGTTTTTCTCTACATAAGACATTGTGTTTATGCATGCTAGGCTAACAAATGATTACTGTTAGTTCTTGTCTCATCACTTTTTGATAAGTGTTGGACAGTCTATTCAAAATTTTGACTTTGTCACTAAACGTACAGTAAGAAAGTGACAAAACTCATGTTTAGACTATCAAAAGGTGGCAAACAGGCCTTTTATCTAAAGTAGTATAAAGAGGGAAAGATTTTTTTAATTGGTCCAGGTCTGGCTGGTGGGAGGCTTCGGCCGTGGCTAGTTACCACCCTACCGGCAAAGACGTACCGACAAGCAATTTAGCGTTCTGATATGATGCCGTGTAGAAACCGAAAGGGGTGTGGATTTTCATCCTGCTCCTAACAATTTAGCCCGCTTCCATCTTAGACTGCATCATCACTTACCATCAGGTGAGATTGTAGTCAAGGGCTAACTTGTAAATAATAAAAAAAATAGGCTCTGAAGCTCTGAATAATGAAAAAAAATAGGCTGGGAAGCTAAACTGTATAGAGTGCTATAGGCTATATTTTATCCTCGTATCCCTATGGGAATGAGAACCAAGCAGGTGGAAGTGCATGGTGTCTGCTAGTGTAATAAAATGTTCCTGTTTTTATATTTCCCAAGGTCATTGTGACAGAGGTTATCTAATAAGTACTAATGTCATGCTTATTTCTGCCACCAAGGATTATTGCTAATTTGGTCTGACAGGTACAGTTACTTGTAGCTGGTGTAATAACAATCATGTCAGGCTTGATCTGGCCTTAGATGGACATATACAAAGCACCACATAGTATGGTGTTGCTGTTATGATTGACAATGGATTTCCACTAAGCAACAGGTGGACTGTCTGCTTGCTCTGTCACTTATTATTGCAAAAAAGACCTTGTTCAATTAACAGATTGGATAAATAATGAGCATCTCAAATATTAGATAGTGTTGAATGAAATTTACAGCAATATCTAGACAACTACAAATTAAGTAACTTACTGGTTTAACACTTTCATCATTGTTTAAGTTTTTCTTAAGAAAATCTACTAAATCACCAATTTCATCTTGTATACAGTTTTGATACACAACATCATAAAATAAATTCCTTCTAAAACTGGGTGTTTTGTATTGAGCAACAGGTTGTAAGAGCTTCAAATTCTCCAATATGTCCTTGGCAACCTCTGCACTAGCAGTGGCAGTGAGCGCTACCCATGGAATGCTTCTGTATTTCTCTCTCAAGTTGCCCAACTTCAAGTAGTCCGGTCTGAAGTCATGGCCCCATTCACTAACGCAGTGAGCTTCGTCTACTATTATGTAAGAAACTTTCTTATATTTGACTAGATGTTCTATTAACGATTTAAATGTTTCTGTAGCTGCTTGCTCTGGTGTGACATATAAAAACTTTGTATTTGGTCTCATGCTGCGAAGGTCATTTAATACTCTCTCTCTATCTTTAGTTGTCATTTTGGAGTTTATTGATTCTGCCGATATCTTTATTTTGGTTAAATGATCTATTTGATCTTTAATTAATGCTAAGAGGGGAGAAAATACAATGGCAACTTTGTTGTCCTGCAACATAGCTGGCAATTGGAAGCATAGTGACTTTCCTGATCCTGTGGGCATTGAAATATATACATCATGGACACCTGAAAAAAAATTAATGTTATGAATATTTTTGTGAAATATAGGTAAACGTTGCGGCCAGTTTCTTTCAAAAAAAAGATTTTTTGTAATGCATTATGGCAACACTGTTGTTATGCGTTTTCGATAGTGAACATTCGCAAATAGAGGGCAAGTTGCGTTCTAACTAAAAGGCTCGAAATTAATTAATGGTACCAAATTTCCTACCTACCTCTCGCAACCGCTCTTATGGCTCTTTCTTGAAGTTCGCTTTTGAACTTTCTGTGACCAAAACATTGCACTAATTTTTCAGTTACGTTATCCATCACGAAGGTTTTTACGGAGTCTGCACAGGTATGTTCAATTATAATATTATTATAGTTCTTTCCATTATATTTTTTCAAAAACACTTAAATAACAGTTCAGTATTTGCAAACTTTCACAAAACCTTAAAATCAAAACAACCTCGGACAAAAATACTCCCGAATCTTGGATTGACATTTTGTGATTTTGAAGATCTGTCAGATGTCACGCAGAAAATTATAAGTTTTTTTTAAACTGAATTTTACGGCCCTGAGTTCTAGGATGTATAATGTATAGATGCGGATAGAATGCGACATGCGTAGACCACAGATCAGAAAAAGTGTACTTGCGTACTGGCATCATTGGGCTGCGCTGCGTCACTTTTTAGTTGGAAACCATGGCGTTTGTGTTGGAGACGTTATCAGGGACTTTTTAGTTTTTTAATACATGTATGTATGTATGTTTGGTCAAGGTTTGGTCAGTGGTCACCCTACAAATTTTTTCACAAGTACCTAATCAATTTAATGTTGTGTATCTCCCACTTCTTGCGTTATATCCACTAAAGGCCGTACAACTGCTTTAGTATTTTAGTCGAGTACGATAAATTTTTGGATTTACCGCCCAAAAATTGTACGTACTCGACTAAAATAGTCTTTATGGCTCTGAGACCATTAATCTAAGGTGCGGCCTATTAATGACGGGACATCCTTTATGTACCTACCTACCACAAACGGCTAAAATACCTACACAATCGGTTTTTGCACTGTCTATGTTGTAGCAAATGGACAGAGACTCGAGAATGTATTCGTTGTATTTGGAGCGGCTACGACATCGTCCTGTTTCGTACGCTCTATCTGCCTATTATTGATTAATCTTTGGGTAAGTTATGAAACTGATAATTTAAACTTGTGCAGGTTCCGTAATTCAAAACAATGAGTAAGAGAAAGAATCCTTCTGAAACCGGAAATCCGAACACGGATTTCTGTGATTTTTTAATGGAATTAGCCGATTTCGAAAAGAACGTAAGCCGAAACATCCACAAGTACAATGCCTATCGGAAAGCCGCTAGCGTGTTAGCTGCCCACTCCAAAAGGATCGAATCTGGCGACGAAGCCAAAAAGCTAAGCGGTATTGGGGATAAAATCTCAAAAAAAATTGACGAGTTTTTACAAACGGGTAAATTGAGAAAGCTAGAGAATATACATCAAGACGAAAATGCTCAGGCCATTAGCTTACTGACGAGAGTATCTGGTATCGGACCGGTGAAAGCTGCCGATTTGGTCAATAGCGGAATAAAAACAATTGACGACTTGAGAAAAAACCAAATAAAATTAAATCATCACCAACTTATCGGTTTAAAGTAAGTAAAGGTATTTGATATAGGTAGGTACTTTTCTATAAACTTAGGTACCTACTTACCTATTTATTTAGTTTTAAACAAAAGTATTTGTGTCTAATTCGTAAAAAACCTTGAGATTACTCCTGTTTATTATTAGTTTGCCAAGTGACGAAGGTGAACTACTTATATGCTGAAGAAAAGCCTACAAATATTACGTACCTAACATTAATCAACATCCAATTACATACAGCTAATGAACTGAATAATTTGACTCCTGGCTCGAATGATGTTTGTACGGTTGTGTTTGATAGCCAGATGTCAAGTGAATCCGCACGAGTTATACCTACTATTTATAGTAATGCGTCGTTGTTCCAGTGTTTATTAAGAAGCTTCGGATCACGAGGTTCCTAGTATGAATTTTTCTTTCTTCTAAGACATTCACTAGAAGCCTGATCCTGAGCGGAGAGCACGATAAGCAGTCGGTTCCGGATATTATCAGTAACATTTAAAAGACAAATATCACGCCACCATTCCTCGTTGGAGCAGCGTGGTGGGCTCCAATCCAAATCCCCTCTCCTTTAAAGAGGGGGGCCTAGCCTATAGCGAACCATTGAATGATAATGATGATTAGAACTAAGTAGGTAGGTACCAGCTAGTTAATGGAAGGTACCTAAGTATCTACTAAGTATGCTATGAATTTTGATGAATGGTTATTTCAAAGGTACTTCGAGGACTTCGAGAAGAAAATTCCGAGAGCTGAAATACAGGAAATTGAACATTTGCTTAAAAATATTTTAAATAATTTAGATTCTCAATTCACAATAACTATTTGCGGGAGTTACAGGTGAGAACAACAACGGCATTTTGTTTACCTACCTACCTACCTACCTACCTTACTTTACCTTACCTTATCAGCCGATAGACGTCCACAGCTAGACGTAGGCCTCTTGCATAGACCTCCAAGTACAACGGTCTCGAGCCGCCAGCACCCAGTGGCTCTCTGCAACCCGCTTAATATCCTCGGTCCACCTAGTGGGGGGTCGACCAACACTGCGGTTTCCGGTGCAAGGTCGCCATTCCAGCACCTTGGGACCCTACGTCGGCTCTTCGAACTATGTGTCCTGCCCATTGCCATTTCCGCTTGACTCAACCTACCTACCTGCATTATGCATATTTTAAACGACAACGTCAAACTGGGCATAGGGAAAACAAAATAGTTTTAGCAGACTCAGAAGTGGATTACAGAAAACTTATGTCAAACAAAGGTTATGATTCACAATATTTGTCAGGACAACTTAATTAACAAATCAAACTGTAACCAAAATAAGACCCTAGAATGGCAGAGAATACCTTGAGCAGTCCCAGAGGCTTGAGACTCCGGATGCAGGTTTAAGGGTACCCTTTCGATTTGCCAGCACTCACCTTTCACAGCTCAAGTTATTCTCTCCGCCTATACCAAGTAACCCATTAAGGATTACTCCAGAAGAGATATTGACGGATCGATCATAATACTGCCACCGAATGTAGGTCGAGCGACGCACCCCACCAGTCGCCTCCTTCCAACCAGTAACCACTTCTACTCTGTACTGTACGGAAACCTCACCTAGCGTCGGGACGAACCAACATTATATAGTCGAGTGACGTCATATCCTGCTCAGACTACTTATTTCCAACAACAGTATAAACGTAATGTTTTAACTTGTTTGACAGACGTGGAAAGTCACAGAGTGGTGATATAGACGCCCTAGTAACCCACCCATCTTTAAAATTAGATGAAAAGAAAAAGCATAGTGAGAAGTTGTTGAAGACTGTTGTGGACGCGTTGCATGATCTGATCACGGATGTTATATCAATGGGCGACACCAAGTTCATGGTAAAGTCCGGCCGCTCAGAGATTGCGTTTCTGACAGGTCGTGATAGAATGGGACAAACATATTTAATTGCCTTGTTATTTTGTGTCATCACTACAAAGACAAACAGTTGGCATAACCTTGAAATACAGCGGTTCAACAACCTCGTACGCCATTTCGAAGTTACATCACTCATTCGATCACGCGACCTGTCAGAAACGCTATCTCTGAGCGGCAGGACTTCAGCCTTAGTTCTAATAATATTTCTAAAGCCTCACAAAATATCGTATACTCACCGCTTTTTTTTGTAATATTTTTCCTAAAGAATTCAATTTCTACAAAGAATATATCTTTAAAATTTTTAGCAATATTTTTGCCAGTGGTTTAAGTAATTTTTAAAAATGTTTTTTTTTTATTTTTACAGGGTGTATGCCGCATATCAGATGAATATCTGTACAGGCGTTTGGATATCCGTTTAATTCCCAGCGACCAGTACTACTGCGCTGTACTATACTTCACAGGCAGTGACGTATTCAACAAGCAAATGCGTACGCACGCACTCGAGAAGGGCTTCACCCTTAATGAATACTCTTTGAGACCCGTTGGATGTACTGGTAATTCCTTATAATTATATTAATAGGGAATATTCATGTACTTCTGATTAAGGCCAGATTTTAAGAAATCAAATATCACGTGTCTCAAACGATGAAGGAAAACATCGTGAGGAAACCTGCATACCAGAGTTTTCTTAATTCTCTGCGTGTGTGAAGTCTGCCAATCCGCATTGGGCCAGCGTGGTGGACTATTGGCCTAACCCCTCTCATTTTAAGAGGAGACTCGAGCTCAGCAGTGAGCCGAATATAGGTTGATAATGATGATATATCTTTGTATTTTTATTGGTATGTAATGATAATCACAATATTTCTTTTAATTTACTTTTCATTAAGAGAATGAGATTTTTTGATATGATTGATATTGATTTAAGTTTATCAAAATAGAACGATGAGATAACAATATTATTTTATAAATTACTAAAGCCCAAAACTGCTTTGAATTGTATTTCCATTTTTTTATAAATATCCTGTATTGTATCCTTTAAGTTTATCTCTGTGATAGTCACAAGAAAATCTAAATCTAAATTCCTTAAAAAGATGATTTTTTTGTGTCCTAGTAACTAATAAGTAGATTAATAAATAACCACATGGAGTATATTCAGACTTTTATTATAAAAATATCTATTTACAATGTTACTATCTTGTTACTACTTTAGAGATCGTCTTTTATTTACATAGTACAAAAATATTTTTAAGGTGTGCCCGGAGAGCCCGTGGCTGTCACATCGGAAGAAGAAATTTTCGACTACATCGACTATCCCTACAAGAAACCGGAGGAACGTAACATTTAAATTATATAAAAGCATTGACCTCTTATAATAAAAGGACGCACAATCATGTCGAAAATTTCACTTAAAAACTGGCAAATTTTACTTTGACAGTTTTAGAATTATTGGTAAAGAAAATTACACCTAAAGGCTTTTAATTATAGTCCAATATTCAATAAATCCCCAAATTCAGAGCAAATTCAACCTTAAGGACTACTTGAATTGAGTGCCAAGAAGTTGTGTTTGGCACTCATTGAGTGGGGACGTTTTTTGGTCGCTGATTGTGCATCTACTTTTTAATAGGAGATCGATGTATAAAAGTCATAATTATTTACAAGTAAAATAGAAAATGGTATCCACTAAAGTAATTTCATTTGGTTTCGAATAATTGAATAGGTATATCTTAGATGTAAATCGTTTTAAAGTAAAAAATATACGCTATTAAATTAAATTATATTTTGTTTTAATTATATCTATTAATAGATCCATTGTTGTGAATTTAAAACTGGTTTGTATTATATATTATTAAGTTAATAACATACAAAACAAATTAGTTCAGATATCTAAATTCTAATCTATTAAGCGAGTTGTTTAGTAGCAACTATGTTGTATTAACAATATTTATAAGTTAATTTGTATCAACCAGTTTTATGAACATAATGGATTTTATAATATAAAGAATTATTTTATATATTTTAATAAGAAATAAATAATAATCTACTTATTTATTTACTTATTTTATTAATAAAATGTAAATAAATGAACAATATATTAAAAATAATAATGTTTGATTTCATGGCACTGCAAAATGTGCGTTGCAGAGCAATCATATTGCAATAACTTATATAGAAAAACTTTACTGAATTTCGCATCGATCGTAGATCGTTAGATGGGCCCCGAAGCGTCGCGGAATTGTCATTTGTTTCAAAGATTTACCCATGGAAAGTAGCAGCTCTTTATTCGTGTTGCGGCTTGTTTTTATATTTCCAAAATGAACACTAAGGCATAATTATTAAGGGATTAATTGACAAGAAAAAACAGTAAAATATTTTTTTAAGTCCACGTCCACTCACAGCATGCGCTCGTTGCGCACTAAAATAAGATGTGCGTGCACGTCTTTGAGTAATGACATAATATTGCACGTTCTTTAATATGTAGTTGCCCATCTAATGATTTATATCGATGGCATTTCGTATGAAGCATGAATACATATACACTTTATAACTTGAAGTCTTAGACGACTTTCTACACCCTCATCCTGTCTACATGCAAATAAATGTTTGATTGATTGACTATATTAGCACAATTTGTCGAAGTGTGAATTTGTGAAGCCGGTAAAACCCATAAAAAACAAAACGTCACGCGTCGTCTCCTTTACATCCGTATATACAAACTTTTTTCATGATTTGTATTTCAAAATTTAACACTGACAACAATTACGTAAATTAATATAATAATCAACAATTACCAATAAAAAAAAGACTCCATCTTATTTATTTAGTTTTTAAAATATTTCAAAACACAAGACGCCATTTTTTTTGAATAACATTAAAAGTTACTGATGCGACGATTTGTGTCGTATTGACTCGAGAATGTATTGGTCTTTGAATTTTGTATTTGAAGCGGCTACGACATCGTCGTGTTCCGTGAGCGCTATCTGGACAGTAGGCAAAGGTAGTGAGTAGGCAAGACCACTTTGGTTGACACACATTTTAAACTTGTATGCGGAATCTACTGCTGAGATCTATATGTACTATGGATCACGTAATACAAAAATAATAAAACGAAAAAAACACAAGAAACCATTAAATGCTTTTACAAAATTAATACTCTTAAAATTCATTCAATCTGAATTCACAATATCATTATTTTAAACATAATGATATTGTTTAAAAAGACATGAATTATTCTTAAAACTTAAAGTACGTAGGCATTGAAATACTATGTTTCTTTGATAATATAACAAACTAATGGAATGTTTGATAAATTTCAATACCATTTAGCAATGAGGAAGACATTGAATGGCAAGCGATGAATTAGCGATGCGGTTACGCACTGCATCGGATCTGAATCCGCAAAAAAAGGATTTAAAAAACTCTACCAGTGCTTACACACTAGTTCTGGGAACATCCTCTTTTGCTTAATCGAGTTCGGAATCCTTAATCCGAAGCACCTCCGAGGTATCATCACGAATGACGTAAGTCGTAAATAAGAATTTTTTGAATATGTCAGTACCCCGTAACAGAGAATTACCTAAAAAAGATATGAATTGATAAAGTAGAGACTTTGGATGCTGTACTAACAGCTCGTCGAGCACGTGACGTCAGCTACTGGTCGGGGTGCAGCAGCTGGTAGAGGTGCGAGGTGGGGTCGGCGAGCGCGTCGTCGGGCGCGCGCAGCTTCAGCAGGCGGCCGGCTCCCAGCACCAGCACGCGCGAGCACTCCAGCACGTGACGTGAGCTACTGGTCGGGGTGCAGCAGCTGGTAGAGGTGCGAGGTGGGGTCGGCGAGCGAGTCGTCGGGCGCGCGCAGCTCCAGCAGGCGGCCGGCCCCCAGCACCAGCACGCGCGAGCACTCCAGCACGTGACGTCAGCTACTAGTCGGGGTGCAGCAGCGGGTAGAGGTGCGAGGTGGGGTCGGCGAGCGAGTCGTCGGGCGCGCGCAGCTCCAGCAGGCGGCTGGCTCCCAGCACCAGCACGCGCGAGCACTCTAGCACCTGACGTCAGCTACTGGTCGGGGTGCAGCAGCGGGTAGAGGTGCGAGGTGGGGTCGGCGAGCGAGTCGTCGGGCGCGCGCAGCTCCAGCAGGCGGCCGGCTCCCAGCACCAGCACGCGCGAGCACTCCAGCACGTGACGTCAGCTACTGGTCGGGGTGCAGCAGCTGGTAGAGGTGCGAGGTGGGGTCGGCGAGCGCGTCGTCGGGCGCGCGCAGCTCCAGCAGGCGGCCGGCTCCCAGCACCAGCACGCGCGAGCACTCCAGCACGTGACGTCAGCTACTGGTCGGGGTGCAGCAGCGGGTAGAGGTGCGAGGTGGGGTCGGCGAGCGAGTCGTCGGGCGCGCGCAGCTCCAGCAGGCGGCCGGCTCCCAGCACCAGCACGCGCGAGCACTCCAGCACGTGACGTCAGCTACTGGTCGGGGTGCAGCAGCGGGTAGAGGTGCGAGGTGGGGTCGGCGAGCGAGTCGTCGGGCGCGCGCAGCTCCAGCAGGCGGCCGGCTCCCAGCACCAGCACGCGCGAGCACTCCAGCACGTGACGTCAGCTACTGGTCGGGGTGCAGCAGCGGGTAGAGGTGCGAGGTGGGGTCGGCGAGCGAGTCGTCGGGCGCGCGCAGCTCCAGCAGGCGGCCGGCTCCCAGCACCAGCACGCGCGAGCACTCCAGCACGTGACGTCAGCTACTGGTCGGGGTGCAGCAGCTGGTAGAGGTGCGAGGTGGGGTCGGCGAGCGCGTCGTCGGGCGCGCGCAGCTCCAGCAGGCGGCCGGCTCCCAGCACCAGCACGCGCGAGCACTCCAGCACGTGACGTCAGCTACTGGTCGGGGTGCAGCAGCGGGTAGAGGTGCGAGGTGGGGTCGGCGAGCGAGTCGTCGGGCGCGCGCAGCTCCAGCAGGCGGCCGGCTCCCAGCACCAGCACGCGCGAGCACTCTAGCACCTGACGTCAGCTACTGGTCGGGGTGCAGCAGCGGGTAGAGGTGCGAGGTGGGGTCGGCGAGCGAGTCGTCGGGCGCGCGCAGCTCTAGCAGGCGGCCGGCTCCCAGCACCAGCACGCGCGAGCACTCCAGCACGTGACGTCAGCTACTGGTCGGGGTGCAGCAGCTGGTAGAGGTGCGAGGTGGGGTCGGCGAGCGCGTCGTCGGGCGCGCGCAGCTCCAGCAGGCGGCCGGCTCCCAGCACCAGCACGCGCGAGCACTCCAGCACGCCGGCCAGCCGGTGCGCCACGAACACCACCGTGCTGCCGCCGAACGAGCAGCGGATGGTGTCGAGGATGACCCGCTCACTCTCCTGGTCCAGGTTCGCCGTCGCCTCGTCCACGAGCAGGATCTGTGGCAACGATGACGCTTTGTTTTTTTTTCATCATGGCTTCACAATTTGTGCATTTCGCCAGTCCTCTAATTTTCCATATTAGGGCGAAAGTGGTGAAGTAGTCCATCGTCCGTCGTTATCCGTCAGTTGGTTTTAAGCGAAGGCAACCATAATAGTAAAGGAGCCGAAGAGGGGATTTTTGCAGTTACTCGAGCGCGGCAGATAAACATAAGGGACTATACCTTGCACGTTGTTGAGTACCTCCACCAAGTATGAGCCCTTAATATTGATGGGTACGTACGGGCAACAAAAAAACAATCATCGGAAATACACAACCAGCACATCAGATAAAGATAAGGTAAGTGAGTTGATAGCTAAAAACTGCACATTTCGAAAATCCAACGATTTGAGCGTAACGTAATGGAATGGGAGGGTTTTAAAGTTACAAAATAAAACCCTTATATTTTAGTTCTTGAGGTTTGAGCGCAATATTTTTTTTACTTATTTTGAAAAAAATAACCTCTTAGTTAATCGCTACAATTTTCTGACAATTTTAGTAAACCAAAGAAATAAAAATTGTTTTTAAAGTCTCTAGTTTTTTTTTCCCCCACTAAAGCGAAAAAAGTAAATAACCATTTATTCTTCCTATAATTTAATCTACCGAATGTAATCGGTCCCCATGACGTTTGAGTAACTGCAAATTTACCATCCCGGGCTCCCTTACTATAAAAAAAGTTTGACGTGTGCACGCGCAATGCTCACTGACCTTGGCCTTCTGCAGCAGCGCGCGCACAAGGCACAGCACCTGCGCGTGCCCGCGCGACAGCTGCGCGGCGGGCGCGGCCAGACCGCCGCGCGCCGCCACCACGTCGCGCGCGCCGCACGCGTCCAGCGCGCGCCACACCTCCGCGTCCAGGTACTGCCGCAGCGGGTCCACATTCTCGCGGATGCTGCCCGCGAAGATAAACGGCTCTTGCGGGATTATGCCGATGCGAGATCTGCAAATAAAAAAACGATAAATTGATTTTGAATGTCTAGGAAATGTCTAGGATGTTTGTTCTATTTATCGTCGATATAACCAATACAGTTGAATGTCTTTCCTATAAAGGTTTTATAAAAATCCGCTAGGCGCAGCACCGAGGGGAAGTACAAATTGACATATCACCGTCAAATTATAGTAAGCGACACTTTTGTTATTAGTGTCAATTCTAGTACAATATTTTCAAAGGGTAAAATTTCAAATTAGTTTAACTAACGATAACGATTTTAGGGGGGAAGGTAAAATGCTAACCCACACCACCGCCACCGCTCGCCGGGGTAGTG
Source organism: Bicyclus anynana (assembly GCF_947172395.1). Classification (NCBI taxonomy): domain Eukaryota; kingdom Metazoa; phylum Arthropoda; class Insecta; order Lepidoptera; family Nymphalidae; genus Bicyclus; species Bicyclus anynana. The sequence continues at coordinate 10,321,227 of NC_069091.1, forward strand.
CTTACCTGAGCGCCTGCAGGTGCAGCGAGCCGACGTCGACGCCGTCCACCAGCACGCGGCCGGCGGCGCACGGCGTGAGGCGCAGCACGGCGCGCAGCAGCGAGCTCTTGCCGGCGCCCGTGCGCCCCACCACCGCCAGCCGCTCGCCGGGGTGGCTCGCGAACGTCACTCCGCGCAACGCGCTCTCGCCGGTGTCACTAGCACTATACACGAAACAGGGTACTTGACTCATATCAAATTTAATATAAACAATATTAGTGGAACGGAACGGAACGTGGAATAAGGTTCCGAAATATATCGTTCAATATGAATTCATATAAGTTAAGACTTTGAGACCCCAACGCCCTTCGGCTTTTCGAACTTGCATGTTCTGTCCATTGCCACTTCAGCTTCGCGACTCGCTGAGCTGTGTCAGTGACTTTGGTTCTTCTACAGATCTAATATCTGATTCGATCACGCAGGCAAATTCCAAGCATAGCTCGGTCCTTCGCCAGCTGAGTGTCTTTGAGCCTTCTTAAAAGGCCTATAGTTAGTTAGCAACCAAGTTTTACAAGCAAATGATCAAAATTATATTTTAGTACAAAATCCCGACTAACCATCATCAAGATTTGTAGCAAAACAAATAGGCATACTGTTAAGTATGTCTAAATATAGTTGCTTGCGTTTAGAATCGATTTCACATATCAATTTATATCCATCACTTTGATGGATTACTACAACTTTGATTCAGGCTGCGAGCGAATGTCTTGAAACCTCAAAATCTACTGATTATTATTTATTATTGAGTAATAGTACCTGGAATCAGTGGTTTAAAAATCGGTACAAAGGTAGAAGTCTCGGATTTCGCTCAAAGTAGATTAACCAGCAAGATTGACTAATTTAGCACAATTATTGATATTGATTATTGTTTATTGATATATTTTGAAATAATCTTGGGTTCATAACTCACCCATATTTAAGAAAGACATCTTCGAAAGATATAACACCATGCGAAGGCCAGCCGTATGGAGGAGATTCCCCTTCTATAGTTTCACTTTCTACCTGTAAATTTAAATGAAATTTGTAGCAAAGCAGAGCGAGCAGGTCCCATGACTTGTCTTGAAGAAATTGACACTCCCCTGCCCTACACGTTCTCCATACTCACACTATTATGATCAATAATTACAACATACATCATTATCAATAATGATAACGCAACTGGCAGCGTGACGGTGTCCAGGCTGTCTAACAAACAACTGAGCTCAAGTCGTCAAATATTCTTTTATTTATAAACATAAATAATGAATGTTAATACCACCCGTGATACAGACCCAAGCCGAACGATACGAGTATCTATCTACTTAACACAAAAATGTTTTATTTTTTACGTTTAACCGCAGTAATCTAAAATGACAGTAATTTAACATTTCGAAAATTACAAAATGTATAGCTGTATTCTCAATTTATAGGTTCGCCATATGACTGATATTGATATATCGATAACAAATATTTTTCCTGCACATATTTTAGCTTTCGAGGCTACCAAAAGTTGTTTGTTAACAAATAATAATAGTCTGACAGTCCAGTAGATTCGGAGTCAGTAGACACAAAGACGCGAGTGATCGTATGAACGTTTTGGTCAGTATGTACGAGTACTTACAGAACCCTAAAAACTATGAAAAGGAATAAACCTGTGTGATATATTCGCCGACACGCTCTACTGCGATCATCTCACGCTCGGTCTCGGTGAAGGAGTTCAGCACGCCGCTCAGCATCGACGTCATCGACAGCGCGTACGAGATCGCTAGCCCCACGAGTCCTGGACCGAAAATAATGGCTGATTTATATTTGTATTACCATTATAACAAACTGTACAAGGTCAAGTTCTGTACATTGAAGATATTTTGAAAACGAGATGGTCCAAAATTGTATGGAGCCCAGGATCAGTCATCCTGGCGGAAATAAAAGAAAATATTTTTTTTTAACTATTTTTGATTATACAAATCTACGAATTTAATTTAATTCTTTCGAAATATTATTCATTCTCTCCCAAGAAATGCAACACTAATATGGGTAATAACGGCAGATAGATGACGTCTTCAATGCAGTAGTCGATTTGACGTTTGCTGTCAACTGTCATGTCATAGTTGTTTTAAGGGCGCCATCTTGATATAACTAAAAATCTTGGGTTTTCGTTTTATTTATTTCTTTTATTTAGTTAGATTTATTTACTTATTTAGATTTTAATAAAATCCTTGTATTTTTAAAATTTTAATAATACGGTGTACAAAAGTGGACCATCTCCTTTTAGTTGGAGGGTATTATATAATCGATACTGACGCCAAAAATATATTTTTTTTATTTTGTCGTTTGTCTGTCTGTCCGTATTTAATGTTGCCCGGGAATCACATTTAAACTACTGAATTAAATGAAACTTGGCACGATTTGAGACCACAATACGTAGAAAATTATAGGATACTTTTTTTGACGACCTCCGTGGCGCAGTGGTATGCGCGGTGGATTTACCAGACGGAGGTCCTGGGTTCGATCCCCAGCTGGGTCGGTTGAGGTTTTCTTTATTGGTCCAGGTCGGTTGAGGTTTTCTTAATTGGCTGGTGCCAATTTGGCAAAAAATGGTTTTCTTAATTGGGAGGCTTTGGCCGTGGCTAGTTACCACCCTACGGACAAAGACGTACCGCCAAGCGATTTAGCATTCCGGTTCGATGTCGTGTAGAAACCGAAAGGGGTGTGGATTTTTATCCTCCTCCTAACAAGTTAGCCCGCTTCCATCTTAGATTGCATCATCACTTACCATCAGGTGAGATTGTAGTCAAGGGCTAACATGTAAAAAAAAAAAATACCCGGGTCGGCGGCGTGCGTGGCCCGCTGCAGCACTGCGACGAGCGCGGCGGCGGCGACAGCGGCGGCGGCGGCCGCCTGCAGGCGCAGCGCCAGCCACTGCGCCGCCGCCGCGCCGCACAGCGCCGCGCGCTGCCAGCGCTCCACGCCCTCCTCGCCGCGCTCCGCCCAGCGCGCCGCCGCACCCAGCGCGCGGATGCTGCTCACGCCTGGAACAATACGATTCATGACACATTTTAAAGAAAAACTTCTTTACGCTCGTGTCGTCATATAGTACGAAGTGTTCCGAGAGTTACGTGGGGAATAGTAATAGAACTAGTGCTGACGATATAGGCGACTAGCTGCGTCTTATCATGGCGTTCGATCCGTCCAAACCTTTTTTTGGCTAATCCTTCATGGATTATTTAGGAATAGACGGGAGTAGGTCCCACTGACGTGTCCTTAATAATGGAAAAAATATCCCAACGACGAGTGGCTAAGCACTAGGCACAAATATAAAACAAAAAACCTCAAGCAAAATGATCTCACCTTCAAGTGTATCATTAAAGTGTACGTAGACCGGTGACAAGGCGACGCTCTGCAACCTTTTGAGTTGTCTCGAAGTGATCCGATATTGTCGCTGTAATCTGCACACACAAACAGATATTATGATGTTGGTATTGTTTGTGTACTTTTGGAAGTTTCTTTATATTGTGTATTAATGTGAACAGACAAGCGTTTGACAGTAGACAGTTGACAAACAACGCGTTGGTGTGTAATGGTACGATGCGGATGGTTTTCAGAAACATTATTTGACGAAACGATTTTTCATTTTATACATTATCGCGCTTGGTTTTACCACTACATCCATAGCTAAACGCACTTCCCGATATAAATTAACTATACAGTGGCGAAGGATGGAATTATAATGAAGATACGCTGTCACAAAGAAAAGGAAAATTATATCGCGTGATACAAACTTCGGTTTCTCATACATTCATACATATTCATTAGAACAATGAATATGTAATTAAGGATTTTTAAAAGTTATCTGTGGAAATGTACTCTTCGCCATTATAAGTCTTCTCAGGTAAATAAAAATAATGAATAGCAATATCTATGTGCAAGTGCTATATTAGAGTATCAGATGTTCATTTATTTTCAACAAAATCACGTTTCAGGATAGTATTTTCTTTTTTAGAAAACACAGAAATGTGCTATTAAATATGAGAGATAAATTAAATCATTACATCTTAATGACCTGATTTGCTGTAAAAGTTTTGATAATAAAAAAAGCAACAATTTGCTGGAACCACATGTTTGTCATTTACCACAAACACCAAACTTGTACAAGCGCTTGGTTTAATTTTGGGAATCAAACATCGCTATCCACAATTTCCCAATTAGTGTATTCTGAAGGGGCTAGCATGAAACATATCATTTTTACTCCACAACAATATACTTTTGGTTTGCTGCAAGTACACAAACATGTTATTGCGTCGCAATTACACTTGTGGTAAAGGAGAAACCCAGTCTCCATACTAAATCGGGCCCAAATTATATGAATGGTACAGAGCTGAAAATTTACAATAAATTAGGACAATTAAGGAAAACTTATGAGGTCAATTTTCAAAGAATTCTACATTTGCCCGATCAGTTATATTACTCGTTACAGGTGGGCACCTCATTTAACTCATTTGTATTCCTTTGACATAAAATTCATTGCATTATCTGCGTCAAACTGATTGGTGACAGTTTTAATAAGGATTTGACATTAAAAATACGACAATTTATATTATCAAATCGTTAGGAAAACTTGGTTAGGTTTGATAAACAGAACATTTGACAATTATTTATTGATTGACTTTAACATTGACAGCCCGCGTGAAGCCCGCGAATCTGTGTGAATGATCTAATTAAAAATAATGAAATCTGCTTATTTTCCCTGTTAGCGAATATTATTTCGGCTATGATTGTAATGGAATAATTTAGTAAAATATACATGATTTTTAGTAAATTTTTCATATCTGTATCGTTTTGAAAAGTGGGCCCAATTCTAAACGTCATGTCCTTTCTTTGATTTGTAAAAAAGAGCGACACTCGATCGGATCAACCTCAAGTGTTTGCAAACACTGCAAACCTACGCAACCCAAGTTTGAAAGATTTAATTTGTGATGTTTTGTTAAAATATGACAAACGTGAGGATCCGGCAATAGACGTGTATCCATATGAAGTATCCACACCTGTAGTATATATAAGCCATAGGCAACACGCCCACTAGCAACCAAGGCAACCCGTAGACTGTAACCGCCACCGCGCCTAAGACAATAATCTAGTGTTAATCAAATATACTGTGTGTCTATAATGTTAGATAGATACAAAATAATTATAATGAAATAAACAAAACTTCCTAATTTACTCTCTTTGAAGCACTATTTGTGATAAATTATGTAATAATGAAGTTTATTTAATTCTAAACATAAAATATTTTTTTGTACAAAAATGCGTTTTGAATTTTGTGAAATCCTCAAAATAAATAAGTTATATTTCAAAAATTATCTTACAGTAAATTTAATTTGTTTATTATTTTAAATTAAATTAAATAATTTTTATTTTATAGTGAGTATAAAAGCTTTTGTAGTAAAAGTAAACAATGTTATGTGCTAACAATAGTGCGAAAGTAATCTAAGAGATATTTAGTGTATTTAGTCTTAACACTAAAGTGTTGAAGTAATCCAGACTTATATTATTTTGCTGTATGCAATATTTGAGCAGTTTTTGTCTACTACCAAGTACTTATACAATAGTTAGTTATATATACATTCTAATAAAAATAAGATTAAATATTGTATTGTTGCAATATATTAATGTAGTCCTGATACAATAATTCTTTTCAGCTGTATGAAATCTTCGTGTGTGGTAGAAAATGGCATTTTCCACGTTTCTAAAGGCGACAATAGATGGAGCCACACGCAATTAACCTCGCGCGATGCTTTTGCTCTACGCGTGGTATAAGTAATGCTACAAATTTTTTAACATCATTATTATTTGCTTATTAAATCATCCACAATTATATCTTTAGTTGCTTTAGATAAGGCTTGTAAATAGCAATTGTAAATAGTATTTTAAGGCTTAAGCTAACTATTGTGTGACTAGTAGAATATCACGTAGCAAAAAAAAACATTTTTTGGAAACATCTCTTTTATCTAAGAGATGTCAGAATTCAGAAATATTTCTCTAAGGGTTAGGCTACATTAAATCAAGTAAACAAAAAATGATTTTTTATAATATAGAATAACCACATTGTTCCCAATTTCGCATTAAGAAAATCATGCAGATTAGGATTCTGGATGTTATGGATCTGTCAATGAAATATGAGTTTAAGCAATAAGTTTAAAAATAAAAACATTTACTTAGTCGATGGGTACTACACAATAAGAGTAGTTAAATCATGACAAATTTAAGGTAAATAATATTAATTTCGTATAGTAAATGGAATAAGGGTTCGAAATATATCGATATCAATGAATAAAATTTAAGGATTTCTTTTTTAAATTTCGTATTTTAAATTATGTTTTAAAAAAAAGAAACAATTGGAAATTCTTAGTAAAATATGCAATAAAATCCTTTTACGATTTATGATAGAAATCGATATTAAAGGGGTATAAAAAAATTTGATCAACGAACCTCCTGGCGACATCCAGAATCATAATCTGCATGTTTTTCTTAGTTCAAAACAGAATGCGGTTCTCATATTACACGCACTCAACTGCCCATAACGCCTGACCTAATTTATCTATTTGATTAATTTCGTTAAAAATGTGTAAAAATTACAAAAAAAAAAAATGATTCTCACCTATCAAAGAAAATACTTGTGCGAGCAGAATATTCATGATGAATGGTAACGAGTCATCCACCGTGTATGTGTCAGAAGAGAATCTATTCACTATTCGTCCTGTCGGGGTGATGTCGAAAAATTTCACGTTCGCCTGAAATAGAGGAACAGTTATTCAAACGTCCATACCAATTAATTGGCTACTTTTCTGGTGTAACTTATCAACCAATTAAAATAAACATCAAATCAAAGGGGTAGTTGACTCATATCAAATTTAATATAAACAATATTAATTTCGTGTAGTACATGGAATAAGGGTAATACGAAATATAAAGTTATACTTTATATTTCGTATTACCCTTATTCCATGTACTACGAAAGTAAAGGGTTTCTTTTTTAAATTTCGTTTTATAAACTTGATTTTAATATCCCGTATTTTTTTTAATTTTCCAAACGTCTATTTTGTGACGTCACAATGTAACATGATGTACAAAATTGTAATTGTAATTGTTAACTAATAACTAATTTTTGTCAAACGCTCCGTTTGTATAGGATTTGTTCATAGTTGAAATACAGACAAGCATGACCGACAGGCGTTTTGGCTCGCATTGTCACAAAATATTTAAAAATTAAAATTTTCACGCAATCACGTCACGACGAAAAATATATCATTTTTTGAAAAAAAAAATTAGCACCATAAAGTCACGTTATGAGTGCTATAGGCTATATTTTATCCCCGTACTCCCACAGGAACGAAAAATACGCGGCTGAAAACGCGTCGGCTATTGAACTATAAAGTTACACATACAAATTTAGCGCACATGTTTATATTTTCCATAATGTATTAAAAATAACTATATTACAGTAAATCAACATACCTTTACAATAACTTTCAATAGAATCTTGTGAATCTTGGCCGCAGCTTTGACACCTCCGTAGGCGAAGAGGAACGCTCGCATTATGGTGAACACCAAATTCAATCCAGCCAACCCGAAATATACTTCCAAATAATAATTGTCTGTTAACCCAGACGCTTCTAACACTGACTCTTGCATGTTACTTGAAGTGATATCATTGTTAACCACTGTATTATTTGCCTCTGTATTATTTGTATTAAAATTATTGATTATAGCAATGGATGTGTTCACTATTTTATGGACTATATTATCAAGTATATTGAAACCGTGGTCTAGAGCGGTTGTGTTCTCGTGTACATCCAATTCTAAGGTAACAGAGTTGTTGCTCTTGTTCCTGACCCAGAAGGTGAGCCATACGAAGGTGAAGTTCTGCGACAGTTGCATGAGTATCAACGACATTACGATGCACATTGTTAGGAAAGCACCTACAGAGCGCAGATACAGTGCGATCACCCACCATCCAACTGTGCCTTCAGACATGCTTTCCTGCAAAAGAAAACATACTTACTAATCACACTAATATTATAAAGTTGTAAATTCCTCGATTACAGCTGGTATTAACATTCATTATTTATGTTATTGTAGAGGGAAGGTATCAGTGTTAGTATATAAATAAGAGGGTATTTGATGACTTAAGCTCAGTTGTTTTTAGGCAGCGTAGACACCGTCACGCTGCCAGTCGGGTTAGTGATTTTGTGCAATATTTTTTTGTGTTCTGATTATTGATAATGTTTTGTGTTGTAATAGGGATGATGACAGTTTTTTTAAATTGTATATAAATTAGGAGTATGCTATGCAATTTTCTAAAAGTAACAGGGTAACTGCGAACATTACTTTCGGAGCTACACGGATTTAAAGGGTCACATTTGTGGCACTGCCACGGATCCTTGAACAACACTCGCGTTTTTTCAAGGATCACGCGTACGGAGATACTAATGTCCATGAGTTATAATAATAAATGCGAAAATAAGTGCTAGAGATTTAATTAAATATGTGGATACTTACTTCATTGTCCAAACTGTTTTGGCTGACGACGTCTAAATCATTTGCTGGTTTATCCTCTGTGTCGTGATGTTGTTGTATTTCGTCGCCTATTGAGTCTGTTTCGCCGGGCAGAAACTCTTCTATTTCATTTACAACAGTTTCTGGTGGACCTATAAAATATAGATATTTTTTTGTCAATTTATTTAAATTACTTTCAATTAAGAATAATATAATGTATTATAGCACGAGATCTGGCATGAGGAATATATACCCTCATCGATTATATTTATTTGGTACAAGAAATAAATGACAGTGACATTCATATTGACACATTGCAAATAGCTTGCCTAGTTAAATTGCGGCTAGACACATTGTTCATACGAAATCTGAATAAGAAGTCACAAAGTGACGCTCAGCTATACGGTGGCAATGAACACCGGACAGGCGAACAGACATCAAAAGCTATGTTGGCTGAACTCAGCGAATCTTGACGTCCGTTGGACACCGGCGGCTAAAGGCAGTGATGGTTTTTCTAGTAGTCTCTCTCTCTCTCTAGTCGGTCCCTCATGACTGAGGATCGTGACCACCTTGGCGAGTCATCGTTTGGTTTACAATGCTCCTCCATCGAGTACGGTCGCTGGCCATTTGGACGGCACTGTAAAAGGTTCGGGCTCCTGCTTCCTTTAGAAGATCGGACCATCGGGTTGGAGATCTACCTCGCGGCCGTTTGCCTTCCACATTTCCCACCACAATATTTTTTTCCAAGTTTTCTTTCCCACGGCGTGTGATATGTCCAAAATAACTGAGGATGCGCTGTAGACAGATGGTTGAGAGACGTGTTTTAATTTGAAGCTGTGAAAGAATTGATACATTTGTGCGTTTGGCAGTCCACGGTACACGTAACATTCGCCTCCAACACCACATCTCGAACGCATCAATTCTTTGTCTTTCTCTGGCGTGAATAGTCCACGTCTCTACACCATACAGGTTAGAGACGTGGACTACACGTGGACGTACACATTTCTAGTAGTGGACGTTCACTATCTGATGTGATGGTAACGGCAGTCTGTAACAAATATCACCTTTACGCACGCGATGTACCGCAGCGAGTACGTAATGAGTCGTAATGGCAATGACGCCGTGCGCCACAGCAGGATCAGGATACAGTGCTGCCAGACTGATGATGACGACATTTGGGCCTGTAACGAGTGTCACCTTGCGAAACTATCCGTCCGTCCCGCACGAGCAGCACGCGGTGCGCGCGCGCGAGGTGTCGCGGCGAGTGCGTGACGAGCACGCGCGCCGTGCGCCGCAGCAGGCCCAGGATGCAGTGCTGCATTATGTGCTGCGCGACTGTCGCGTCTACGCCCGACAACACGTCGTCCAACAGATACACTGAAATAACAACAAAACATACACCATCAAATCAAGTTAAAAACGAAAGTACTCTAGCTTCAGCTCGATTTAGCTATACTCTGATTTTTTAGAAACATAAATAATGTCGACAAAACAACGTGGTGGTGATAAGACAAATACCTTTGAATTTTATGGATTCACCGTGCTGATGCAGAGTCCATTGCGTGATGGAAATATTCCGTACAAATCTCGAGACTTGTGCCACAGGGTTAATGGCCCATTAAAGACATTGGCCCGAGTGATTCTGCCTGCCGCTGAGTGTGCACCTGCCTTCGCCGACGTATAAATTCCAGCCCAGTTGGTTCAAATATAAATGAACTTGTACCAACCTTGTTTGTCCTGATACACGGCGCGCGCGAGCGACACGCGCGCCCTCTGCCCGCCGCTGAGTGTGCAGCCGCCTTCGCCGACGTACGCGTTCCAGCCCAGTTGGTTCAAATCCTCTAATTACAAAAATACACTTAACAATATAATTTTAATTTAAAGATCGTCCACTACTAACAAAGAAACAAACTTATCAATTTTATAATATTAGTATGTTATTACAAAACTATACATTTACGGATTTTACCTGTTAATGCACAAGCGTCGATGACGGATCTAAATTTGACCTCATCATAAGGTTTTCCAAACAGTATGTTGTCACGTATAGTTCCACGCACCAGCCAGGGTTGCTGCGGGGCGTAACCAAAACCTGTAAAAAAATCATAATAGTCTCAGTATAAGACAACCTTCACTGATGTGGTTAATGGACGGAACTATTATATACAGGGGCGTAGCTACCGCCGTATCAGCCGTATCAATGTTACGGGGCCCCCGGACTACAGGGGCCCCTTGAAAGTAAAATTTTATCCACAATCTCACAAAATCTGACGCTTCTCGAAAAAATAACGCCTATAATTTTCCCGGGTTATGCGTTCTCCCTAAAGTTGGAAACACCCTACATAAATTAAATCAGTGTTATATTTATTTTAGAAATTATGTATTTTTAGAATTCAGAGAGAGAGAGAGAGAGAGAGAGAGAATTTAAGTAAGAATTCTTTACCATTCATTTGAGGCCTCAACTAACTTTGATATAGGACCCCTGCAAGGCACGCTACGCCACTGATACAGCAGACATTTTAGCAGGGAGATAGTTATAGTTATGATATAGTTCATAGTTAGTAGACGCCCGGATTTTGCAACAGGGCCGGATTAAGGAGGTCTAAGTGTGGACGAAATCGCCTGCGTCCGCTGCCGCTGCGTCCGCAGTTGAATAAATTTTTACTGACAATGGCATGCCAATCGGTCGTACATTTCTTTCTTTGTCTACGACTGGGTGTTTTTAACAAAATTAATACTTACTGTTAAGATATTCTGGTATCTGTATATCTCCTTTCACTTTTAACATGTCACCTATTATAGCCAACAACAGAGACGTTTTTCCACTGCCAACCGGTCCAGTGACTCCAACTAGTTCCTCTTTACCAATCTCAAAAAATATATCTTGTAGAGTAAAAGGTTCTTGTATTAGCGCCTCAGTTGATGACTCCGAATCCCTCCTCGGAGTGCTATATTTTGAGAGTTTCTTTTGAGATTTTCCCTTATTTTTCTTCGACTTTGGCATTTTTGTTTTTTTGCGTACGGTAGATTTCGCCCACGCGAATGTCGCGTTCTTTATTATAATAACTTTGTCTTCATCGCAGTTTGTGTTGAGACGATCGTAGTAATGTTCAATATCCATGTCTCTCAGCTAAAATATTACAACATGATTCTAAATAGGTACAGTATGCGCCGTACTAAAGAGCTTGGCAAGTTCGTTGATGACACTCCCATGATATGCGGGCGACGGGGGGAACGGACTGATCAGGAGTGTTACGAACGAATTTGCCAAGCTATAATTCGCACTGAATACGTATGCGTATGGCTGTGCAGTGTACAGTAACATATCCCAGCAAGGTTATAATATTATATACACAGTTCGGAGCCTAGCAACTTCAGAGTGTACTTAAAGTTAGGAGCATACTATACTTGATTGCAAACAGTCTATTATACATAAATGACACATACAAGTACTTATGATACGTTTTCGGTCTTTTAATTAGATGCAATGAAATGAGGTTTTCTATGGGTTACCGCTTTTTAACAAAATAAGATATAGGGATTATTAGGAGTATTTATAAATCATTATTAAAATAGCAGATGGACGTAATTTCTTAATAAAGATAATCAAATAAAGCGGTTATTATTATAAACAGAAATATAGTAAGACGGCAAAAATACTTCTTAAATATTACGAGATATTTCGCATTTTATAATAAAAATGAAATAATAAAAGCAATGTTTATAAATGTACGTGTAATACTTACATCTAAGAGTTTCTGGATACGTTTTATAGACACCCACGCCTCGGTAAGCCCGTTCAACACCCAGGGGAACGCGTTCAATGGCGCAATCAACATATTTATTAACGCCACAGTTGTGAATACCTGAAATCGTTTATTTATTTTTTTTACAAACAGCGATTAAAAATAATAATTTTTAATAACAAAAAATCGAAATTGAAGATGAACGAACGAAAATAATGACCGTTAATTAAAAAAAACGCCGTGAGTTTTTAGAATTCTGTTGGATTTGAATTACTTTCGAACATATTTTTAATGTGTCGCGTTGTTGGTGAAAAGGTCGTATATTAACGGAAGGTATATTCCGTTTTTTTTTTTATAAAGCTGTGCGTTTTAATTTATATATGTTATAAACAATAAAAACTGAGCGTGAACGCCGCCATCAGCACGGGGGTGGTGGCCCACAGCACACGCACACCGCGTCCAGGTACTCAATGTCACACTCACAGTAGGCGCGCTGAGCTGCAGTCCGCGCAGCGCGTGCGTGCCCAGCGTGAGCGCCGCCACCAGCACGGGCGTGGTGGCCCACAGCACCACGCACACCGCGTCCAGGTACCCAATGTCACACTCACAGTAGGCGCGCTGAGCTGCAGTCCGCGCAGCGCGTGCGTGCCCAGCGTGAGCGCCGCCACCAGCACGGGCGTGGTGGCCCACAGCACCACGCACACCGCGTCCAGGTACCCAATGTCACACTCACAGTAGGCGCGCTGAGCTGCAGTCCGCGCAGCGCGTGCGTGCCCAGCGTGAGCGCCGCCACCAGCACGGGCGTGGTGGCCCACAGCACCACGCACACCGCGTCCAGGTACCCAATGTCACACTCACAGTAGGCGCGCTGAGCTGCAGTCCGTGCAGCGCGTGCGTGCCCAGCGTGAGCGCCGCCACCAGCACGGGCGTGGTGGCCCACAGCACCACGCACACCGCGTCCAGGTACCCAATGTCACACTTACAGTAGGCGCGCTGAGCTGCAGTCCGTGCAGCGCGTGCGTGCCCAGCGTGAGCGCCGCCACCAGCACGGGCGTGGTGGCCCACAGCACCACGCACACCGCGTCCAGGTACCCAATGTCACACTCACAGTAGGCGCGCTGAGCTGCAGTCCGCGCAGCGCGTGCGTGCCCAGCGTGAGCGCCGCCACCAGCACGGGCGTGGTGGCCCACAGCACCACGCACACCGCGTCCAGGTACCCAATGTCACACTCACAGTAGGCGCGCTGAGCTGCAGTCCGCGCAGCGAGTGCGTGCCCAGCGTGAGCGCCGCCACCAGCACGGGCGTGGTGGCCCACAGCACCACGCACACCGCGTCCAGGTACCCAATGTCACACTCACAGTAGGCGCGCTGAGCTGCAGTCCGCGCAGCGCGTGCGTGCCCAGCGTGAGCGCCGCCACCAGCACGGGCGTGGTGGCCCACAGCACCACGCACACCGCGTCCAGGTACCCAATGTCACACTCACAGTAGGCGCGCTGAGCTGCAGTCCGCGCAGCGCGTGCGTGCCCAGCGTGAGCGCCGCCACCAGCACGGGCGTGGTGGCCCACAGCACCACGCACACCGCGTCCAGGTACCCAATGTCACACTCACAGTAGGCGCGCTGAGCTGCAGTCCGCGCATCGCGTGCGTGCCCAGCGTGAGCGCCGCCACCAGCACGGGCGTGGTGGCCCACAGCACCACGCACACCGCGTCCAGGTACCCAATGTCACACTCACAGTAGGCGCGCTGAGCTGCAGTCCGCGCAGCGCGTGCGTGCCCAGCGTGAGCGCCGCCACCAGCACGGGCGTGGTGGCCCACAGCACCACGCACACCGCGTCCAGGTACCCAATGTCACACTCACAGTAGGCGCGCTGAGCTGCAGTCCGCGCAGCGCATGCGTGCCCAGCGTGAGCGCCGCCACCAGCACGTGCGTGGTGGCCCACAGCACTACGCACACCGCATCCAGGTACCCAATGTCACACTCACAGTAGGCGCGCTGAGCTGCAGTCCGCGTAGCGCGTGCGTGCCCAGCGTGAGCGCCGCCACCAGCACGGGCGTGGTGGCCCACAGCACCACGCACACCGCGTCCAAGTACTTGCGCCCGCGCAGGTACCTCAGCTCTCTGGCGCGCGCCTCTGTACAGAAGCAAAAGTTAAATTTTATTAATACTATAATATAACACAGTTATATGAATTATTATTATATTATAATATAAAAACAGCAATGCATTATTACCTGATACTTTGTCAATAAAATAATCTTCCCACACATGTACTTTCACAGTCCGTATACCGCGGAGCATGTCGCTGATCAAACTCACGCGTGTGTCTTTGTGTTTCATCATTTCTGTACTCAACTGTCCAATCTTGTTAGCTATTAATTTGTTTATAGGTATGAGAATCACCGAAAACGCGACTCCAGCCAAAAATGATATACCAACTTGGATATACAAAAGATACAGGGTGATGACTAACTGAAATAGAGAAATATTGTTATTCAGATTAATTTTAACACTCAAGTAGAAGTTACTATAAAGTTAAACTTAAGGCTACATTCTAATAAGTGTCCGATAGAGATAAATATTCAGACATTTGTCTGAATATTTTCAAAAACTTCATTTTGTTTAAAGATAAGTGAAAACAATATGAATTAAAATCAATGTACCTATTACAATTTTCACTAGTTTGATAATAAATTATCTGAAAACAAAGATAGTGATATTGTAAAAGGAATGACTCATCTTTATCCTTTCTTTGTCACTCAATATAAATGTAGTTCAGAGGATAGGGAAATTCAATACAAATATTTTTTTTTATTCTTTAAAAGTTAGCCTTTGACTGCAATCTCACCTGATAGTAAATGATGATGCAATCAACGATGGAAGCGGGATAACTTGTTAGGGGGATGAAAATCTACACCCGTTTCGGTTTCTACACAACATCATACTTGAATGCTTAATCGCTTGGCAATACATCTTTGCCAGTAGGGTGGTAACTAGCCACGGCCGAAGCCTTCCACCAGACAGACCTGGACCAATTAAACCTCCAGCCTTTGTAAAGAATAATAAGATTTATAAAGAATAATAAGATTAGATTAATATTAACCTCACCTGCAATGGTATACTCCAGAGGGCATGGAAACTTGGACAGGAGTTCACAATCCTGTCTGTATCAGTTGACATAAAATTAGTGATTTCCCCAACAGAAAAGGCTTTGTTGAGTTCTGTTGATGTCACACTGAGGGTCTTTCGTAAAATAGTAGACACTATAGCTCCGCGCATTTTGAGGCCAATCACAGACATTAACCAGGTGAAATGAACATTGAATAAGGCAGATATGATTGTAACTGATAGAAGACTGGCTGCATATATGTACCTGAAAGATTTTGATGTTCAAAATTGCTGTAAAATTATTGAAGACACTTTATTTTTGGACCTCTGTATTGAGGATTTGTTATTATACAGTTCAAATTTAAAATATATAAATTTGTGACTGCATGCACATTGCACAATCACTGCAAAGAGCAATCTCAGGGAGCACAAGATATATTTTTGATGCTCAACTTGAAAATATGGGTCTCATGTTTTATGTTATCTGTATATCTTTGTGTATGTCTGTTCATAATATGAACTGACCAATTATGTTGCAGTTTTTCAGTTTGAAACTTAACATGATATGATTCTTAGCTATATAGAATAAAGACCTGATAATCCAATTTGATGATATCAGCGTTTTTCTAATAGGATAGAAATATTTCTGATATAAAATATTATATACAATTTTTTTTAAATATAAAATGAAAATTTTTTAAATATCAATAATTTGAATTTTTTAGATTTTCCTGTTAATCATTACTGAACATTGATGGTAATAAGTATAACAAATATAAATTGTAATGTTCACCTGAATATTATCAACTATTTTGGAACTATTTCTCAATCATGTTCAAATGATCACTGCACGAACAAGCTCAAAATCAAACATTAACCAAACATATTATTAAATTAAACCGTTTTTCTATTTTAATATAACAATAGCGTTAAAAACTCTTAAGATTTTACTTATTTAGTGTGTTTAGTAAATAAAATGTTATTTTTACCCATAATGTTGATCAATACTGTCATCTTCAATAAATGTGATCAATTTATTCAAGAGTATGGGTCCACCAAAGCCAGCCATATCAGAGATGAGTTTCAGAATTCCAATGCTATAAAATTGCAAAGCGAAACAGCTGTGTAAAGCATGAAACAATGACACATTCTGCCGCCGATCTGGACGAAGTAACACTCGAGCTGTTGGGGTGACTGGTGTCGATGACTGAGGGTGCGTCTCGCTTGTTGCTCCATAGCCTACAATAATAAAAAATAAAAAAAAAATTATAAAAATGTATTTAATTTGGTTAAAGAAAAAATTTAATCAAAGAACCGTATTACAATAATTTCAGAGACACCAATATTAAAAATTCAAATTTGATTTTTTTTTATTAAATAATAATTTACCAGGTCCTATAAAAGGTTGGTGTGGTACTTCAGTGAATTGTTGATAATTGTCTACATTGCCAATCAGTGCTTTATCCATCCTTGCTCCAACATAAGTGCACCTATACCTTGCTGGGATGTCATACAATTCTTCAAGGTCATGTAGCTTATTATCAAAACCTAAAATAAATAATAAAAAAGATATAATAATTATTATTGGAAAACTCTTAGCCTATATCAGTTATCACCTTTAATTCCACATAAACATAAATTGCAAGAAATTAAATAAAATTAAATTACCTTTTTGTAAAAGAGGATCAACCCATGAAAAACAAAGTTTAGACCACCAGCTTGCGCCTTGCATGGCTGTGCCAAGCACCCCTTCATCACCTTGGGGGAGGAGTGGGGTGTATTCACTCTGAAAATCCAAAGTAATATTGTAGCATATAGATTCTTGCAGGTTTAAGGTTAATATGCCTCAAAACAGAACTTACATGAGAATGTTGAGAGCCAACAAGGCAAGGGGAGTAAAACGTTGGCCGAGAATCACTAGCTGGTAGCAATGTTAGGAGATATACAAAATGGAAACACAGTACAGCAATATCGAATGAGGTTGGAGCACCAGTAAGGATATTACTTCGAAGTTCTATAACACTAAACAGGACTGTGAGACTCCACAAAAAGAGTTGAAATTTGGGTCCCCGACAACTTTGTCCTAGACGATGTTTTAGTGCTATGACATACCCGAAGTGTACCAGCCATGATATACAGGCCGCTCCAGCAGCAAAATAGTCAATGGGATATAATCTAAGTTGATCATCAGATATGATGATATACATATGTATAATTGGAATACAAAAAAGTGCTAGTGCTACAAAGCTACGAAGAGTAATTGATCTTTCTTGAGTTTTTTCTCTCACTACCCAACTTTTTCTTAATCCCACGTAATATCCTGAAGTTACTGCCAAGATAAAAAATATAGGTATTTGGAAGAATAACTCTTGAAAACATATTCCGATGTCCTTTGTCGTCTCGTTCCATGGAGCCAGACCCTGTGGGCCACAAATGTATTCCCATTTCCAAGTTAAATTCATGAGGGAAAACATTATTGTAACCAAAATAAGCACTTCACCGCCACATAACAAATCGACATTATCTAGAAACAACCTTCAAAGATCAGTCAAAATAATTTCTCAGTAGCAACATGTCTAAACTTAGTATAAAATATAAATTAAACTTGTATTATTTTTATTTTCCCGTCTCCTGGATTCCCCGATTATTTTTGTGATTGTGACAAAAATCAAAATTGACAAAACAAAAGATACCACAGATTAGACATAGAGACCTAAGCATAGAGTATTAATTCAGACCAAGGAATGTGCTGTAATCGCAGACATAGAGTGCTTTTGACATTTTTGGCCCCACTTGGCCCCACTTGGCCCCTTGATATATGACACAGACGACAAATGAAAGGCTAAATGAGTTAATGACATTTGACTTCCGTTCCGTGTTCCGTGCTTCATGTCATGGTTAAAAACATGCCATGGGAACTTAGAAGAACGTGAAATCTTTATGAAGCAGCGCCATCTACATTCTAGATTTAAGATTCCAGGATAGTAAATACAATTACATAGATGTGTACGTACTAGAATGTTTTTAGAGATTAAACCCGTGTAAGTACGGAAAAAAAACCGAAAAAAAAGAATTATTTATCCTTTTAATTTTGACGCGTAATAGAAAGAATGTGTTTGTATTTCTAAAGCAAAGGGATTATTAAAGAAAACAGTAAGTGTACATTAATTTCAACGATTTTCCACATAGTCATTTGGCCTAGTGGTGCATAACAAAGGTACAATATAATAATCCTGAGTTCGAGCCCAGGGGTAACAAAGGAAAACTTTTTGTCTTTTTTTTTTTTGTTTTTCTCAATTGGTTTCTTCAACTATTACAAAATCAAAAATGTCTCTCCTTTACAAAAAATATGCATTATTATTTTTATACTTTTTACTATACTAAAAATACCATATCTAGTCACTAGATGGCGCTATCACATTCGTTCCGAAAAAAGTTCGAGTAGCCTATCTATTTCCAATAATACAATACACTGTAATCTTTGGTTAAAAACAAAAAATACGATACGAAAATCGAAATAGATACAATCAATTTTCGTACTATGTTTAATATTGTAATGTTAATAATTTTAAGTTTCGTAGGTTTAATATTTACATAATATATAATCAATAACGTACCGCAACTCCTACGATAAACAGCGAATTTGTTTGAGATAATCAGAAATGGGAGATTTAAAGATTTCATCACCAAATAATGAAGAAAAAATATGTGAAATTGATCCTATTTACGATATCATTGACTACTTGGTAAGGTGTGCAAACATTTCTTTTAAAAATCCACATTATAACAAAGCAGAAATACGGACAAGCGAAAAAATTCAAGTGGCATACAAAATGTACACTCAATCACCTACACAATTTTTAATACAATTCGGTAAATATTTATCACCGAATCACATCGAATATTTCCAAAACGTAGAAATTAACAATACCAATAAGGATTACAAAGCATGTATAGAACAGTTAAAACTATATCACTCAAACGAATGCAAAAATAAAAGAATACGAAACCGTCGATACAGAGCCATGCAGAAGTTACAAGACACTGATTATTTTAGCGAAAAACAAATGATGTATCGCAACCCATTACTGTATGAACAGCTTGTGGGCCAGTACATGACCGACGAAGAAAAACTTGAACGAGATGGTGCTGATAATGAAAACTTAACTTTCCTTAGTATGATATTGGAAACAGTAGACAGAAATGAAATGAGAGAAACAAAAAACAGACAAATGCTAATTGAGGGTGAAACATCAACACAAACTTTACAAGATACAGAAAGTACACCTAGTCAAGGAAAGCGATGGGGAGATTTTGATGTACCAGACACAAAACCCAACTACATTCCTGAAACTGAGAAACGTTGTATGATAAATGCAAACGAGAGAAACCTTTTAAGAGAAGAGTTCTTGCAAGAAATGTGCAGTAGTTTCATTGAGGGCAGAGATATTGACTTTGATTATGACAGTGTTGACAATAACGAGGAATATGATGATTTACAACAAATGTCACGGGATGCTGAAGACAAATACTTTGATTCTGAAGACAATGATGCGGAGACATTGGAGGAGCACATGCAGCACGTCCAAGAATATGGAAGAAAGAAGTCGAATGATAGTAACAGTGACACTCTAGATGTTTTTATGCAACATATTTCAAATAAACTGCAACAAAGTTAATAAATATTGTTTTATTGTACAAATAAACATACTTTAGTGTTATAAGATTTATTTTTTATTTTAACCATCAATGTAATTATAATATGTATAATTGTATAATACAAAACAGAAATGGAACAACAATTTTTAAAATATTTAGATCTTTAAGTTATTGCTGGACATAAAATGTTGTTAGTATAATTCAGGGGTGCCTCAGGGTGATGGGCGCTGAGCAACTTTTTGTATTTTAACATTTTCAGGGTTATCAATTCAGTGACATTTTTTTTGTATGTATGAACACATATCTTTTTGGCTGAGTGGTCTGATTATGAAAATTTTTTTTTATTAATAACATGCTGATTGATTGTACACCCATTCATTCTAAAGTAAAACCATACGTAATTTTTTATAATGTGGTCTGATTTCGATAATTCTTTTTTTTATTTTAGCCTCAAAATTAACCCCAAATTAATATGTAAAATATACCTATATATATATATTCATCAGTAGCCGCCGCTTCGCCAGTTTTAATAAATTTATACAGAGATAAAGTATACCCTATGACACTCAGAAATAACGTGGCTTTCTAGTGTTAAAAGAATTTTCGAACTTGGTTTAGTAGTTCCAGAGATTACCCCTACAATTCCACAAAACCTATATATAATAACTAGCGGACGTCCGCGACTTCGTCCACGTGGACTTAAGCTTTTCAGAAATCGCGCCGGAAATGTCATATAAACCTTCCTCTTCAATCACTCTCTCTATTTAAAAAAACCGCATCAAAATCCGTTGCGTAGTTTTAAAGATTAAGGCATACTTAAGATTTTAAGAACATAGAAAGCGACTTTGTTTTATACGATGTACCTACCTAGTGACATTAGTATGTATAGAAAAAATCTTTACAGAGTCTAATGCTGATTGCTGAATAGTGTATTAACAACAATTTGGCGTTTGGGAGGCTTCGGCCGTGGCTAGTTACCACCCTACCGACAAAGACGTACCGCCAAGCGATTTAGCGTTCCGGTACGATGACGTGTAGAAACGATAGGGGTGTGGATTTTCATCCTCCTCCTAACAAGTTAGCCCGCTTCCATCTTAGATTGCATCATCACTTACCATCAGGTGGGATTGTACTCAAATAACTTGTAAAGAATAATAATAAAAAAAAACAACGAAAATATCGACTTTCGGAGCGGGGGACGTTAGGGTGAATTTCATATGATTTTTTGTTTACGTGAAGGTGTAACAAGCAACACACAAATTATATTAATTTTCCTCTTTATATTAATATAAAAAAAGTATATTCGTGTGATAGTGCGTACATAATAAATGTCGCATCTGCGAACACTTTAAGCCGGCGATCCCTAATGCAAACATTGGATATCCTATACAGCACATAGAGCTAACAAGAAGGTCCTCTAATACTGATGTGGGCTATTAAAAATAGGCTGATTACATTGTACAATTAACACTTAACAGTCCTGTATAGGACGGCACAGAAATAACTTGTGTAACAAACGATACAAATGGTGTTCATGCCATTATTTTAGACGTGACAATTTTACTCTTACATAATCCTTTAAAGTGGAAAGTTAATTAGAAGTGGGAGTTGATATGTAGCTACTAGTTAGAGACCAACAATAGGTAAGGAGTAGCTATTTAGTAAGTCTATTGTCTATGTTATATCACGGGAAACATATGTACCTGCAAGGTTATATTAGTAAGTAAGTAGGTACTTATTTAGATAACGTAGAGCAGCAACTACCAAAGTTGAAACATCCATCACGATTGTTCTTATTGGAATCTTTTTAAAATGTTGTTTCTTCCGAACTACCGGATGTCAGCGACTTCGTCCGCATGGAAATTCTGAACGACACCATTCTTTATTACTCAATAAGTTGCTCAATAACTTAATCTATCTTCCAATGAAAGTCTCATTAAAATCGGTTCAGCCGTAAAAGAGAATTGCCCGGACAAAATGACTAACAGACAATTTTTTTTTTATAAATGCACTGTATGTAAAAAGTGAAAAGTATGTAAAAAAAAAAACACAGTTATGTTTAAGTTTAGACACTGATATGTTATTCATGACTAGCGGACGCCCGCGACTACGTCCGCCCTTAGACCTCTTTAATCCAGCTCTTACCGTAGTATCGCTGTAAAAATGGAGTAACTTCTCCCGTTTTCCCAACATTTCCCTTTTCTGCTCTGTTCCTATTGATCGTAGCGTGATGAAAAGTATACTATAACCTGCCCAGGAGTATGAAAAATAATTGTACCAAGTTTCGTTAAAATCCTTCGAGTAGTTTTTGTTTCACATACAGACACACAGACAGACAAAAATTTTACTTATTGCATTTTTGGCATCAGTATCGATCACTAATCACCCCCTGATAGTTATTTTGGAAATAAATTTCATGTACAGAAATGACCTCTCTACAGATTTATTATAAGTAAGTAGGTATAGATTGTGTAGGTATTTGATTAACGATCATTATTATTGTTATAACTTATTTTCGTTTATTATTCATTGATGTAATCTCTATTAATTTAACAGTTTATAAACGCACCCCAGTTTTGTTTTTGCACGGCTTTGTACTGAAACGCTAATATATGCCTACTTGTTTTTTTTCCCGGTAGATTGTAACTAGCCACGGCCGAACCTACCTATGTTGTCTGTTAGTGCCGGTGAAAGTACTTAAATATACCTATTTGTGATAAAACTGACGAACTGTGAATCGATCCTAGGTCTTCATCATATAAAAATCAACACATATCTACACGCTAACGAAGTCGTTAGTTAAACAGTTATCAAAATTTACACACAATGATATGGTAAATCAGATACATCTAGCTAAATATAAATTAACTAAGCTACATATGACGGCCTGCGTGGCGCAGTGGTATGCGCGGTGGATTTACAAGACGGAGGTCCTGGGTTCGATCCCCGGCTGGGCCGATTGAGTTTTCTTGATTGGTCCAGGTCAGGCTGGTGGGAGGCTTCGGCCGTGGATAGTTACCCTATCGACAAAGACGTACCGCCAAGCGATTTAGCGTTCCGGTAAACTTTCCGGTTCCGGAAAAGGGTGTGGATTTTCATCCTCCTCCTAACAAGTTAGCCCGCTTCCATTTTACTTACACTTACACTTACACTGATGGTATCAGGTAAGATTGTAGTAACTTGTAAAGCATAAAAAAAAACCATTTTTTTTAGGAAATTACCTAGGTACTTTGTATTTTGAAACACATGTCTAATTTATTATGCTCTGACGGTTACAAGTTGGAATTTTTAAGTATATAAATTATATAGATTTACTAGCTGACCTGTCAAATGTTGTTTTGCCACATTTTTATAAAAAATAAATAACCTATTCTTACACCTACCGAATAGGTAGGTATACCCAAAAAATCGTTTCAGAGAAGAATGGCAACTAACACTGTGACACGAGAATTTCATATTTTACAAAGAAAGAAAGAATACTACATAACAATTCAATACAAAAAATAATGATCTATACTTATAATAAAGAGAGGTGAATTCTGTACATGAAATATATTTCCAAAATAAGTAACAGGCGGTGATTAGTGATCGATACTGATGCAAAAAATGCAATCAGTAAAATTTTCGTCTGTCGGTTTGTCTGTATGTTCGTTATACAAACAAAAACTACTCGACGTATTTTAATTTTAGTTATATGTACTTTTCATCACGCTACGATCAATAGGAGCAGAATTGTGAAGGGAAACGTTGGGAAAACGGGAGAAGTTACTCAATTTTTACAGCGATACTAATGTAAAGGATGGATCAAAGAGGTCTAAGGGCGGACGTAGTCGCGGGCGTCCGCTAGTATTACTAAATATTTCCCTTGTGATTAGATAATATATTTATTTTAGTTACAATATTTTTTTTATTTTATTATCAAATTGACAGTTAATACTAATAGTTAATAATCTTCAGATTAGATGCAATGAATTGTCATTTTTACAGTAACTAAAAGTTTTCAATTATGTAATGACAATAATATATGCATTGCTTGCCAAGCCGCCTGAGGTCTGCCGCTGTCCCATGTCTCGTGCTTTATGATCGACAGACGTGAGGCAGACGCCGTGAAGAAAACGCGACTCGTTTCTACTTAGTGAGGTGGACTGTGCTTGAACTGTGGTTTGCGACCTTTGTCAGTGCTTCCTGAAATATCGCATGTGACTGAAGTTCGACATGGTTTTAGTAAGTTTTTTTTCATTTGTGCAAGTTCTTATAATTGATTCTTACATTAATTGATTAATTAAAGATGCAATTCGTTGTATTTTAGTCAGTATTTTATAAATAAGCAATTTATTTCTTTAGTAAATTACTGTTTCTTCTATTTTATTTTAGTTTTTCTTTGTTTCTAAATAACAAAAAAACAATTTCCGTGCACTTCGTGCAATATTATATAGTCTAATAAGAAGACAATTTTGTTTGAGGAGTTAATTAAATGGTTATCTAAAATTTAGTGCGGTTTAGGTACCTCGGGTCTCGGTAGTTCGGGTTAGGATCTTTATTAATATGATGTTAGGATCTTTATTAAGCTTCCGCATCAGCCAAACAACTTTAAAATAAAGTGACGTAATAGAGATTCTTCGCTTTAAAAAAATGATAGTGTCACACAAATAATAATAATAAATTAACAGCCCTCTAAAAAGCATCTCAGCCATGTCTAGAATTACTTAGAATACTCAGTCGAAATTTACTTTATTTCCAGACCTCCAAAACAATGTTCTTCTATATTTTGTATTTATGTTATTTTTTACAGTTATTAGCACCTGAAGGTTAAAAATATTTATTATTTTTGATACACATATACTAGTTCCTACGAGTTTAATTTGCATACTTATTATTATATTTTATTACTTACGTACTTAATCAGCGCTCTACAAAAGACATCAACGCGTTCACGGCGCTACTGACCTCTGAAATTAGCAAGCGTACTCGCATTTTTATCATATGATATGAAAGGCATTATTCTTTTAAGGAAATTAAAATATCTATTATTATTTTTCTTTTCATTTATTTTTAAGAAAAAGAAATATTGGCCCATACTTCATATTTAAATTACCAAAAAACTTGGCTTTATCGTAATTTTAATGGCTTTATGGCTCCGCCTTTTAACTTAATTTACAATAGGTAGGTATAGGTAGTCAGTATAAAGTTTTTTTTAATCTATAGCAGACGCTTGCGACTTTATTTGCGAGGAAATCGGTGTAAACTTTCATTTTACTCGATAAGTTTTTAAAAAATTGAATGCATATCATTGAAAGAACATCGAGGACTTTTTTGTAGAACTCTAAAAGAGAAATATCTCACTTTACATTGTTTTGTGATATCTCGAAAGAATTAGACATTTTCGATGAAAGCTTCCAGACCGCTTGACTCTTTTCGACTTTTCCAACAATCATTATCAATATTTCAACTGGTTCTCACAAATACTTGACAAATTATATATTTAAGCTTTCTTCAAAAAATATATTTTACATCATTTGAAAGCCGTATGTAAATCCGTTCAATAGTTTTTGAATTTATCCCGAACAGACAGACAGATGAGGCGTAGGACTTTGTTTTGTAATATGTATAGATGTGATTAATAACAATGAGTAGATAAATATGTACAATGTACATGCGGAGAGATATAAAACCTATGGAAATTGTAAGATGAATGGTATCGCCACAGACGCTGCGTGGGTTCGTTTTTACCTTAGAAGCGTCTTCTGGTCATCGACACATAAAACATGTGAAAGTGCTAAAATTTGTTTCCTTCACCCACACGAGTGGGTGTACACTGTACATGGTAAACAAAAGCTTTATAATGTAGAAGGACACCCAGACAGTTTTTGAGGCTCAGGTGTAATTTTAGTGTAGGCATGTTTTGATGACCTCCGTGGCGCACTGGGGGTTTACAAGACGAAGGTCCTGGGTTCGATCCGCGGCTGGGCCGATTGGGGCTTTCTTAATTGGTCCAGGTCTGGCTGGTGGGAAGTTTCGGCCGTGGCTAGTTATCACCCTACCGACAATGACATACCGCGAAGCGATTTAGCGTTCCGGTGCCGTGTACAAACCGAAAGGATTTCACCTTACTCCAAACAAGTTAGCCGGCTTCTATCATAGATTGCATCATGAAGAGAATAAAAAAAAGGAAAGACTGCGCGGTAGTGAAATCGTGCGTGCGGGTAAGTGAGGTGCATCAGTCGTGGGGTTTTCATTCATCGCTACACGCCCCCCGGCCCGCGCGGACCATCGGACAAATCGGATACGAACGAAGTTGCCAAGCTATAGTAGAAAACGCGTTTTCAAACGCGTTGTTCCCATTCCCATGAGAATACGGGAATGATTTAGCTCATGTCCTGATAATATAGCTATTGATGACAGAATTTATCAAATCGGTCCAGTAGTTTTTGAATTCATTCGTTACCTACACAAACATAATATACAAATCTTTCCTCTTTATAACATGTGTTAGATATATCAACACAATTAAGTAAACTCAGGCAGGTACATACGAGTATCTATTAAAACAGCCGTTTTTTTTTTAATTTTGGGTCGGTTATAAATATCTCTTAAAGAATAAATGAAGTCGAAGCCGTCCGCTAGACTTCTAGTTCGGAAACATGTTTTACGATAAGTTTTTTAATATATAGTTTTTAGCGCAAAACTTTAGTGTTATAGCTTGTACATATGTATTGTAGTTATACCTACGCTATATTAAAACTATTAATTTTAAAATCGTAGGTTGTATTATATTGTAAAAAATTTAAGTTCTGCTTCTAAACCAAGCTTTTTACTTATACTATTTTTATAATAAGTTAAAACAAATATTTTTGACTCCCAAATAAACGCGGTATGTGTTCTTTGTATTGGTAAGAGTTAGGCTTTTGAATTTTCATGAAAAATTGCATATATCTAATAAACCAAATATATTCATATTCGACTCTTTAGGTGCATGGAAATCTTAGTCAGTGGGCGTCAAACTCAAACCGCCCATGGCGCCATACAGTCTGCGTGCGAGAGATTCTCACGCCACCCCACCCCTCTCTTCAATCCCCTTGCATATTTAAACCTAATTGAAGTTAACAAATAGATGACTCGAAACTTTCACCAAAAATATATCGATTTATTCTTTCGGCAGTTTTTAAAACGTGACTACTATAAAATGTTGTCCTTATTAGAAATGCACACAATATATAAATAATACTCAAGCGAAGCTACTGTTGGACTCAGTAAGAGTTATCAGACATAGAAGGTAATGTTTACGAATACAGCTGTCAGTTGTCACAAAAATCACAATGAGTAATGTTTGTGCTGACCGTGGCACCTACGGGGTGACACCTAACGGTGGGACAGGTTCGGTGCTGACAATGGAAGCTTAGCTAGACGAGTTGCTAGACGTTTACCTACTATTTGAAAAGAAATGTTAGTTAGGGCGCGTACACACGAAACTACCTTAGAAAATAATTATTTTCTCATTTTCGCAAAATCCAACAGTGCAAAAATCATAATTGACACGGAGCAGTAGAAATGAAATCTAAATCTACGTACAGAGTTTTGTCTAAGTTACTTCTCGTTTAGGAGACTTAAATTGCGAGTGGTTTTGAGTTTGATCATCGCCAATTTTATCATGCTACTTAGTCAGAAATTGTTTGCTTGGTTAGAAATGAGAATATACTCGTAGGTAATGGAAAAACATATTTTTTTCAAGTTATTATTTTTGTATTTGCAGCTTTAGTATCAAACCCCAAAAAGAGTAAAAAAGTAGACCCACAAACATTAATATTTGCGACTCGATATTTCATAACAAAATATAAAGTAAAAGACATAGACATTTAGTAGGAATCCTTATTAGGGTCCCACTATAATTCCCATCGGAAAATTAACAACTTATCAGGGAATAAAATTAAAGATATTTTCTAAAACAAGAAGAAATAAAAAAGCCGTGTATACCCGGCTAAACTATAAGGATAAAAAGTCGATTAATAAACCCTTTATTTTATTTTTTTTTAAACCGCACATTTCAGATTTTTTAAATAACTATATGTGTACCTTTTGACACTTGTGCCATAAAAATGACATTCGAAATTTAAAAATCGATTTAACCGTTGAGTACCTTGTTACGAATTAATAAAGGACATATTTGCATTTGTATCTACCTAACCTAATAGGCTATATGTAAATATGAAACACATAATCCTGTGTATTAAGTAGAGTAAAAAATGCAAGCCAGTTCGAAACTCTCTATAAAATATAAATAAATATTACTATTGGAATGTAACCGATATGTATTGTGTGACAAGTGAGACAGTGTTTATAGGGTAAAATGATACATCCATTCTTAGCAACGTTTTCACCTGAGTACGTGCGCAGTACACATGATCAGTGTGTTCATTGCCAGTAAAACTAGGCGATCGGGTTAACCACAATAGCTTATAAAATTAGAAATTGAAAGTTAGGACCAGGTCCGAGTAAATATTTGCGGAACGTGACCGCAGGCATCACCACTTACTTAGTTTAGTGTTAACTATGTAATGAACATTAACCTAAAACTGTTATCAACTAATGTTCTTTACTGCTTGAAGTTCTTAGCGGAGACAACTTTTGCAGATTTTATGACAGGTCGTTAAAAGAAAATATGAAAGGGTTAAATAATTACTTTATTAAGGCTTTCCTATTACTAATTAAATATATATATTGTGAAACAAAGTAAGGCCGATGACTGTCTGCAAAACAGTCGTTTAAAAATAATATTAGTGTTAGATTTACAAAGTAAAATAAAATCAGTTTTAAACAAACTACCACAGGTAAAATAAGGATTGACAATAATATTCATTAGGTAGATTACTACACGTCTTCATTGATTTGTAATTATATATTATTCAAGCGGACGCCTCGAGGAAGTCTCCGAGAAAATCTCCGTAAAATTACATCCCTTATTTTCTTAAGATAAATTTTTCGTGACAAAAATAGCCTTTGTAGTTCTTTAGGGTTACATTTATCTCTGTACCAAAATATATTAAAAACGGTTCAAGGGTTTAGCTGTTAAAACTTAACAGACAGGCTCACTCTCGCATTCATAATACTATTATCTAGCGGACTTCGTTCGCCTGTATTTTTATAACATTTTTATTTTTTACGTTTCGCCTGAACTTGAAAAGTAGCAACAACCAAATTTTGCTTAATCTACTTTCATGTGTAAAAACCACGTGAAAACCATCAATCACATAATATGAGAATACGCACGGGCCAATAAGCGTTTACTTTAGCGTTGCCTATGATCTGTGGGCCAAATACTCGTATCGCTATGCGATGTGTCCAATGGCGAAGCAATCCAGGGGCTCTCATTTTTTTATTTGCACCATTATTTTCACAAATAAAAATATGATTTAAGTTTCTAGGCATCTAAACTTCTAACATCTTCTTGTTTTAATACTGCAGGCAAGTAGCCTATTAATTTTTCTGTAAGAAACGTATGAAAATCGGCTTAGTACATTCTATGATCAGCATTAAAAACAAAAAAACTGAAATTGGTTTTTTCCATCAAATTATTCTTTCATTGAATCATCTTGGAAAAAATTACAGTCGGCTTTTATTATATATAGATAGATAAGATATTAGAAGAACAACTTATGCTTTCGCACGATTTGTCATCACTATAAATAATTACTCGTATCAAACGAACAAAACTTATAATATCTAATTTTTCAATAAATACCAATTCAGTACTTAAAGAATTTCTTAACCATGAAAATACATTATAAGCATCTAAAGTAGGAACACTTAGCTACTAGATACGTATGAGTACCTAGGCAAGTACGAGTACTTGCTGGCGTTTTCGGACAAACTTTCTTTTTCTTATCATGTAAGTTGTAACGTAACCGTACGATTATCAACGCTTTTGTTTTAAGTGAACATGCAAACTAAGATTTTTATAGGAGTTAGTAACGATTGTCTTGATTAGGTAATATTAGGTTAAAAGTGCCTTACCATTTTCTATACAAATAAATCTGTAGAGGTCAATTCTGTACATGAAATATATTTCCAAAATAACTATCAGGGGGTGATTAGTGATCGATACTGATGCCAAAAATGCAATTTTTGTCTGTCTGTCGAGTAGTTTTTGTTTCTATAGCGAACATATATAGAAACAAAAACTACTCGACAGATTTTAACGAAACTTGGTACAAATTTTCTTCATAATCCTGGGCAGGTTATAGTATACTTTTCATCTCGCTACGATCAATAGGAGCAGAATAGTGAAGTGCAATGTTGGGAAAACGGGAGAAGTTACTCCATTTTTACAGCGATACTACTGTAAGGGCTGGATTATAGAGGTCTAAGCGCGGACGAAGTCGCAGGCGTCCGCTAGTCTATATCTAAAATATTAATATGTGATATTTTTGTATGGTTGGATGTTTGTTACTCAATCACGCAAAACTACTGGGACAAACGTTGTAACATTTGGCACAAGTATAGATTAATGTTATTAGGATTATTAATAACTAGCGGACGCCCACGATTCATTTTGATCGTCCACGTGAAACCTAACCTTACTCTTAGTATCCTATGTCCGTCTCCTGATTCTTGGCTATTTCTCCACCAATTTTCAGCAAAATCGGTTTAGCCGTTCTTGAGTTTTAAATAATGTAACTAACACGACTTTCTTCTCTAAATAGCCTACTTTTTCTCCTAAAGGGTTTCGTAGCATAGTAAAAATTCACACGAACGAAGTCAGTGAATTAATATAATACTCATTGGTATAGGAATGCGAGCTTCGAGAACTAAGTGGTAAGTGATTGATTTTGTTAAATTACACTAGATGAGTAACTAATAACCCACCGCAGCTTCGTCCGGGATACTTTGTGGAGTTCTTCCTTGAAGTTTCTTTATCCTATGTAATATATAAAACCTATAATACCTATGTAGGCGCGGTTGGAACCCTCGTAACTTTAATTTTAAGTTTTCGACCCCTTCACACCCGCGCGGTCTCCCCCCCCCCATCACCCGCATCACGGCGGCTGACGGCCTCCTTGGCGCAATGGTATGCGCGGTGGAATTACTAGACGGAAGTCCTGGGTTCAAACCCCGATTGAGGTTTTCTTAATTGGTCCAGATCTGGCTGGTGGGAGGCTTCGGCCGTGGCTAGTTACCACCCTACCGGCAAAAAAGTACCGCCAAGCGATTTAGCGTTCCGTGGAGAAACCGAAAGGAGTGTGGATTTTCATCCTCCTAACAAGCTTCCATCTTCGATTGCATCATAACTTACCATCATGTGAGATTGTAGTCAAGGCTTAACTTGTAAAAAAAAAACATGTTAGTGTCATCAACGAACTTGCCAGACTATAGTACCAAATATTTTGAACTATAAAATTGACAATGACATAAGAGTGAAAGGATATCACAGGGGCAAATGGCATGCAAAACACCATACAACTATTCCCATCATGTAACGTCCCTGTTAGCGATGCGAATCACGCACAGCTTTCACTACAGTCGCAAATGTATCCTGGTAATCTACGTCGCATTCGCATTTCTTGTGGATGCCACTCTACAATTCTATTTACTAATTAAAATTACTTCCTCTGAACAGTTCAATTGACTTCGCTGATATCGTTATACCGGTGTTCTTCTTCTTCTTTCTTCTGGGCCGTTTCCGCTGTTTTACTGGTCTTTCGTAAATTGTGTTTAAGGTACATTTACGAAATCAAAAAAAATCGTGTCTTGTGTGTATTTTTTAAAGAAATTTTCTTCGTTTTCTTCTTTATATATTCATATAGGTACTGCCAGACGCGACTTCATCCGCATTCGTAGGCATGTACTCGTACTTACCTACTTGTACCAGTGCAAAACTTCAAACTTTGTTTAAATTCATACTAGCAGACGAACGCGTCTTTGTCCGCGTGGAAATCAATGTAAACTTTCAACCCCTATTTCACCCCCTTCTTATTTCATTTTCGCAATAAAAAGTATCCGTATGGTCTTACTATGCCTATAAAGCTTAAAATCTTCAAAATTTTAAGTGGTATAAGAGAATAAAAGGTTTGGAAACCTCTGCTCTAGCTTAATCCTATAATGTAGGTATAGAGTCAAATGAGTAAACAAGTGTTACTTGTGGTTAATGTCTTATTTATTTTTCACGTGTAAAATAAATTTAAAAAGCCTATTGCCTAAAGCGAATGTAATTAATTATTAACTTTCTGCTACAATATATTATGGACCTACATGCCCTTATTAAATATCATTTATTTTAACATGTTACGCCCAACGAAGCAATTATTTAAAAACGAGATTGAAGGAACAATGAATAAAAGTAGGTAATTATCCTTTGTACCATACGCCGGCACTCGTTAACACACATTTTCAACCATTACACACGAACCAATATCAACATCATTCCATATAGGAGATCGAGGTCACGCATTTCGCACACATGAACAGGGAGGATGGTTATAATATAAAATTAGCTCGTCTTTCTTCCTGCCAAGCCGCCCGGTATTTTAACGAGCGACTTGCGTGCCCAAAAAAGTGGTTGCCAATCCACCAGCGCTCTAATTGCACGAAACTGCTGCGATTATGTAACCGGCCATATTTATAATAATTAAAACATATTCTAAAGGACGAAAACAATACGCTTACCTACTTAATTATGTAGCGTGTACTTACTTCTGCTTAAACTTTTCATTATTTTGTCGTAACTCCTAACTGACGACGTCTCTCTCACTAATGCAATTGAAAATGCATTGATATATTTAACAGAGAGGTACCTAATGGATTCGATTCTTAACTTCAT
The DNA here is from genome assembly GCF_947172395.1 of Bicyclus anynana. Lineage (NCBI taxonomy): Eukaryota > Metazoa > Arthropoda > Insecta > Lepidoptera > Nymphalidae > Bicyclus > Bicyclus anynana. The sequence goes on from NC_069091.1 coordinate 10,354,120, forward strand.
TCATGAGTCAATTCAGGATTTTGAATCAGACTTTAATCTCTACGTAGTACGTACTAAAGCTGAGAAAGAATCTGCTGTATCTACTACAAAAACAAAAGTGATGTAATAACATCAAAAAGGTGATTAAATTTTTAATTTTAGCTATCAGTCGCCTCACGCATCTTGATTTTAGTGTTTAAGTATTTCCGAGGAGTCATAAAGATTGAATTGGGCTATAACTCGCAAACATATCTACTATCGTTCGCTCAAACGCAATGCGCAACAAAGTGCAGGAAAATGTAGGTAGGTACCTAGGAGTATAATAGTTATCTAAACGTTATCTAGACGACGCTTTTTTTTTTATTCTTTACAAGTTAGCCCTTGACTACAATCTCACCTGATGGTAAGTGATGATGCAGTCTAAGATGGAAGCGGGCTAACTTGTTAGGAGGAGGATGAAAATCCACACCCCTTTCGGTTTCTACACGGCATCGTACCGGAACGCTAAATCGCATGGCGGTACGTCTTGCCGGTAGGGTAGTAACTAGCCACGGCCGAAGCCTCCCACCAGCCAGACCTGGACAAATTAAGAAAATCTCAATCTGCCCAGCCGGGGATCGAACCCAGGACCTCCGTCTTGTAAATCCACCGCGCATACCACTGCGCCACGGAGGCCGTCAAAAATTTTCGTCATCTGAACCCTTATTTAGAGTTGGGCCCTTGGCATGTCGATTTTCTTTCTGATATCAGATACAAACTGTATGGGAATGATCCGATCGACAACTTGATCACGTGACCTGCCCCCATACATTTGTAAAATTTTTAAAGCTGAAAGCTGAGTTTGTAGAAAGAGAATCGACGTGTCCTATGGCTACAGGCCCAGGTATGTTTAGAAATCATGATTATTTAATAACGTTGGCACGTTTATTTACAGAGAAAGAACACCAAGCTTTTGGGGCTTCTGATTTGGTTGGTAAATCCAGCAAGCCCGACCTCTGATGGAGGAAGATTCAAACTCACCACAAATTCAATATCTCGTAAGTTTCAATTTAGTTTAAATTTTAGGTGTGGGTGAGGCCACACAATAATATGAACAATAAGTTCATAATAATATGAATTTATTGAGAGATCAATCGCAATTACAATCAGTTTAAAATTTACGATTTAAACGAATATTTATTGATTTTTAATCGGACTGCGTTAACGTAAAAGTTGGTTTTTTTTATAACTCGCAAAGGATCTTAGTATAATTTTCAACTTGATACCACCACGCACACAAACAATCCTATTCTCATTTATCATTAACAACCCAAATATTTGGCTCACTGTTGAGCTCGAGTTTCATCTGAGAGTGGTTAGTCTAATAGTCCACTACGCCGCCCAATGCGAATTGGCAGACTTCACATACGAAGAGAACTAAGAAAATTCTCTGTTATTCAGGTTTCCTCACGATGTTTTTCCTAACAATCCTATAACCGTTCTAGTTTATTCACCCTAAAAAATAAAAACAAGATACTCATCAAAATTATTTTATGGTTTTCAGATGAAGTGAACTCAAACCCAAGCAGTTTCGGTACTATATTTTCACCGCGGATGGACTTTGATCAATGGAAACCGTTGACCGGACGAGGAGATCCTTTACGTAATGATCCTACTTATGACTATGAGCCACCCGTTTTAGAAAAGGTTCATTACTGGGCCGACGATAGCCGCATTGAAAGAGAAAAAAATCCAGAACGCAAGTCGGAGGTTTTAGTTCTAGGAATATCTTCTCGGAAACCAAGTGTTGCCTCCAGACCTCCGATGCCACCAAGAAGGCACACTAGACCACCTATGTTTCCATCAAAATATGAAGACTTTTCGTATAAGTTTGGAGATAATTTTCCAATGACAATTCTGGTTCCACCCCCGCTACCACCTCCTGGACATAATCCGTCTTTATTTATTCTTTCCCAAGAAAAAGTGTTGCCAACGCCACCTCCAAAGCTAACGAATGTTGATGTAACAACAATCACAAGAGATACTACAATAATGCCGGAACTAATTACTTCATATGCACTGCAAGAAGCTAATCTTGTATACCAAGCTTCAACAACGAAGCAGAATTGGTACAACGACTACAATAAAACAACAAGTTTCCCAAATAATACGGTAAGTAGCGATTACGCTGGTTGGGGTCCAACGACACCATTTGAGGACAATGATGTACACAATCTAATATCTTATAAAGATCACCATAATGTCGAATTTTCCAAAGAACCTCTTTTTTACTACAAACCTGTATTGTCTGAAGCTCCTCCACCGCCTCGCACTTCTATAAGCCCTGTAATTCAGTCAACATTTATCCCAACTGTTTTACCACCAACTATAAGTGATATAGAGGAGACATGGCCAACCAGAGAAACGACCCTAGAAACGACAACAGAAACTACAAACTACTTTACAGAAACAACAACTGAAAAAATGTTTACAAAACCTATACATTCCACTGCAAAACCTTTGGTAAAACCAAAAGCTAATATTTTTGATATGTTAGGTTCAATGATATCTATGCCAATGGTAACAGACCCGAATAGGCCTGAAGATAATTTGTATGCTCATGCATCCGACACTATCCAGATATTCAAGGACCCTTTAACGGAAGATGCAGAGAAAATGAATTTAGAAATCATGCAAACAATGCAACCTCCACCACCAATTAAATTCCCAGAAAATACAACGCCACAATTTAATGAAAACCCACATATTTTAAATAACAGACCGCACGATAAACCTATTATACATACGCATGATCCCTATCTTCACATGCGTTTTACTACCCCTATGTCTGTTACTGTTGCTCCCTCTCAAGACATCCGCTCTACAACCGAAGGGCAATCTTTGCCTACCTACTTAATTATACAAGGACATTCAAAAGTTAAAACCTATGGATCTAAACCAAAATTAAATAGTGCAACAACTAATCAAATTCCTAATCCGAATGAAACCACTGAAGTTAAGCACTTACATCCAATTAAGGATAAATATGCAAAAGTATCTGATAAACCCGATAAACGTAGAGAAGCCCGAACACAAAATTTAAAAGCTTTAATAGATAACGGTTTAGGTTCGATAGAAATTCAAGAGACTGATGTAGGTATTAAATACGACGTAAGTGATGGAAGTGAAGTGCCGGTAGAAATATACAGAAAAGGTATTGTTGACAACGATGAAAATGATTACTCTAAAAGATTTACGATAGGAGATCGTAATAAGAGACAAATAAACCTCGAAAGCCTATTACCTATAGACGAAGATTCCTTAGAAGATATTATGTCTAACCTTTTCAGTAATAACAGAAATGAAACAGGAGTAACTAGCCTAATAGCGCAGGCTATATCCGACAACTCGGAATCCATTGAAGATAGTAATGATGATGACGATGATGAAGAAGATGATATAATTAGATAAATTCTCCATATCTCTTACGAGCAGTAGCATCAATTTCCAACAGTTTTAGAAAAATCCCATGTAGTTCAACTTATTCACTTGTTTTTGTATTCTAAGACTTTATTTATTATAGTTTCTAAGAATAAATTTATACTCGTATTTAAAATCGATTTTCTAAATAACACAAATACTGTATCTAAATTGAAAACCTCGTCTTTAAATGGGTCTCGAGACATTCTCGAATAGGTCTATAATTTTTTAATATAATAGACACGGATTTTAACTTTATCGGTCACTAATCTGACGTCAAAAACTCGTTGAATGTCTCTATGTACCACAAAAAAGTATTTTCAAAATAGGTTCACATACAGCCGAACGTAGAACCTCCTCCTTTTTGGAAGTCGGTTTACTAACTTAGTTAGATTTATATAGATATTTTCATATGAGCTTCAATGCTTATTAAATAGGCATTCCCACCGTTACTAATGTACAATAAAATATTTACGTGGAAATAATTCATAGCTAATATTGTATAAGTAGGTACAAGCATATTAAGAACTTTATAGATAAACCTATCATTTATTATATTAAACTATGTTTAGAATATAAAGATTATTTCTTATAAACTTTCTCTTAACTTTGATGAATAATAATTGTCTGAAAACAACGGTTACTCAATAAAGATTTTCAGGCCAAAATTCATTTAATATTTCCTAAAAACAGATAAGCAATAACTTAGGTATTATTTATAGAAAATATAGACTGTTACAGAAATCACAAACTTTAGTATTATTTTTACCCAATCGAAATTTTAAAAATATTAATGCTTTTTAAATTTCTTAAATGACGCCCAAAAGTGGTCCCCATGTTTGATATCACTTATTTATTTTACACATTTAACTATGGCTCACCAAATTAATATAATACGTAACAAATTTTAACTGAATCGGTTATTAGTTTCGGATCTAATTGACTGGACCTAGATACGAGTAGGAACGCAAGGAATCCTACATAATTTATAACGGCTCCGTTTTTTTTTTGAGTTTTTCCGTTTTTTATTCTATTTTTTTCTGTCATATTAGGTTCCTACTATTCCTTCTGTATCGTCCCTATTCAACTCTTGGTGATTTTATGCAAAGCAAGTAGGTATACATATTCGGTTTCATTAGGAATAGATACGAGTAATACCTACTTGGAACCTACGAGTCAATATTTAATTACGTTATGAATCACAACCACAAGAAACAGAGTCGCACTAAATGTAAGTACCTTATAGGTACCTTATAAGCAAAGCGGACATTTAACTTTCATCTCTTAAATTATTTTTCTAACTGGCAGACGCACTTGTAACAGAACATTGAGCATTCGCCGTTTTTATATTTGTCAAACTGAACAGTGAGCCAAATATTGCTACGAACATCTTGAGAATTCTAGCAATAAATAAAATAAACAAATAAATTGGCTTCAGTATCGACTTGTCCTCCAACAAATATTTCCAAAATATCCTCAATGTACAGAATTTGACCTGTAACCTGTTACAGTTTTACTACAAGTATAGATTATGGTAGGTACCTAGGTTTAGATTGACACTTTGCTGCAAAAAAATATGTATGCGGCACGAGCGCGCAGCGGACGCGGCCCACTGACACGCGGTTTCTTACCGTCCTTTTCGTAGAAATACACTAGCAACTAAGTTAAAGTGAAAGCCGTTTATAAACCTATAAAGCCATCGTTTATTGCAATCCACACAATTCATAGGAAATCATGAATGACGTACACTTTAGTATTTACTTGTTTCAAAACAGCAATCCATCCATTGTCCAATACAGCTACGAAAGCAGAGATGTGCTGAACATGTATAGAATGCTTTTCACTATTTGAAGGTACAGGAAAAGTTCCTTAGACAAGGATGTCACACCTTTGTTACACCAATCAGCTTTACATAAGCAAACTCTGTATTCAGCATCAGCAAGCCTAAAATAGACACGTCTTATAAATAATTAAATTAAGTATCTGAATATATAGAGAGCTTGCGTTAACCAGACTTCATTTTAAGAAGGCTTAAAGTTTTTATGGTCCTACTATACGTACGTACTATAAGAGCGAACTTCGGGCTGATATTACGACCTTATACTAAAAATTTCCATGTTGTTGCTGTCAAAATGTTCTTCATAGTTCTCCGGCAATAGAGGAATCTTAATTAATTAGATTGAATGAAGCAATTAGTTTAAATTATCACTTCTGTCGAGCGTCCCGAGACGCACATGTTTTTTTTTTTATTTTCCCGAGCATAATGTGAGAAATCAGGTCCCCAAGCACCAGTTAGTAAGCTTTACAAGCCTTCCAAAAACACATTTAAAGTTATTCTTAAAGAGAACTTTTAGGGTCTCTAGCGAAGGGTTGCCGCGAAGTTATGTTTATCTGGCGACTGGGGGAATGATTCCTCATGATTTCTCATGATAGAAAAATACGTTTTATACTTGGCCAATTGAGGATCAAGGCCTGTAGCCATGTGACACGTCGACTCTCTTTCTACAATCGCAAACGCTTCAAAAATTAAAAAATGTTTGGGAATGATATTTGCTATCAACATGTCACGTGATCAAGTTGTCGATCGGATCTGTCATTCCCATACAGTTTTTTAGTGTATACGTTTGTGAAAGAGAATTGTCATGCCACATGGCTACAGAGTTCAGACCCTGGACGCTTGAAACCTGCTAGCTAGGTTTCTTTTAATCGAAAGGTCCACTGTCCCCAGTTCCATTGTCCGTTCGCGCAAGAATGCCATAAATCGCTATTCACAGTGAAAAGCTTATTTTATATGAGTTAATTAGTAGGTATTTTACTTAAGAGTTAATTTACACGAGCAGCACGTTGCCAAGGGCATGTAGATAAGAAAATTGCACTGCCCATTTGGCTGCCATGGTCAGGGCACATAGTTCGAACAGTCAATAGACGTTGAGGTCCTAAGGTGCTTGAATGGCGACCACGCACTAGAAAACGCAGTGTTGGTCGACCAACTAGGTAGACCGAGGACATCAAATAGGTAGCAGGGATCCATTGGATGATGGCGGCTCGAGACCAGTTTGGTCGGAAGTCCATGCAAGAGGCAAATGTTCAGCAGGGGACGTCCATCGGTTGTCTATAATGATGATGATAATGATAAAGGAAAAATTGTATAGTAGGCAAATTCCCGTTCAAAGTTTACCTTTTCGAAGGAATCTGTTTAGATTATTATTCAGGTACTTTACCTCTCTAATTTACAAGTCATAGCTCTAGTGGCTGTGTCCAGGGAGCTCAGGAGTGGGTCTGCAGTGCGGATTTGATAGCAGCCACGTTGGACAATCCACGCGTGCTTCGCTCGAGCACTCCAGGAGCGGACGAAACACATTTCGTTTTCTGCGCAAAAAGCATATTTCTAAAACAATTTCATTCATCTTACTAATAAATCTGTAGAGAGGTCAATTCTATACATGAAATATATTGCCAAGATACTAATGCCAGAAATGCAATCAGTAAAATTTTTGTCCGTCTGTCTGTATGTTCGTTATAGAAACAAACTACTCAATGGATTTTAACGAAACTTGGTACAACTATTCTTCTTCGCTGTAATTACTACTCCTGGGCAGGTTATCGTATACTTTTCATCACGCTACGAACAAGTAGAGCAGTGAAGGGAAATGTTGGAAAAACGGGTGAAGTTGCCCCATTTTAACAGCGATACTACTGTAAGGGCTGGATTATAGAGGGTATTAATTACACTCTCGATCAAGTCACCAATATTCTTTTTCAGTGCGCTTTCATTTGAGACTCCACTCGAGTATATTTATTTATTTGCAGACATTCGGTTGTTTTTCCGCACTTTCACCCTTCACAACTTTTAAACGGCCCAACCGATTTTCAAGGGAAACATGTCTAAGAATACGTACCCGCCCGTGAGTCACCTTTGATACAAAAAAACTAAATTGAAATCGCTTTATCGTGCGTATCAGAGTGGTGGACTATTGGACTATTGGCCTAACCCCCCTCATTCTGAGAGGAGACTCGAGCTCAGCAGTGAGCCGGACGTGGGTTGATAATAATAAAGAAGGTACTAAGTGCCACGTCGGTTCAGTGGTTAGCGTATATAGTTGCCGATCACGAGGTCCGGGGTTCGAGCTAGCAAGCTATGAAATGCTGAGCTTTTCTTTAAGAATTTTTTAGTAAAATATCTCTGCCTGGAATTGGGAAGTCAGTGTGCCGTGTCTCGGAGAGCATCTTAAGTTGTAGGTCTAACGACCTTTGTGGCGCAGTGCTATACGCTTTAGATTTACAAGACGGAGGTCCTGGGTTCGTTCCCCAGCTGGGCTGATTGAGGTTTTCTTAATTGGTCCTGGTCTGGCTGGTAGTAGGCTTCGGCCGTGGCTAGCTACCACCTTACCGACAAAGACGTACCGCCAAGCGATTTCCGGTACGATGTCGCGTAAAAACCGAAAGGGTGTGGATTTTCATCCTCCTCCTAACAAATTAGCCCGCTTCCATCTTAGATTGCATCATCACTTACCATCAGGTGAGATTGTAGTCAAAGGCTAACTTGAATAAAAAAGTCCTTGCAATAGAGCAGTGTTAGTAAAACTAAGCTCCATATGTCCATATCGTAGTTTGTCGATAAAATGGGCTGGTAATAATGATAATGATGATGGAATAAAACTTGCCACCTCCAGCACAATTGACTAATAGTTGGTGACTATTGTTGAACTGAGGCGCAGACTTCGCAAACTCTCCACCACACTGGTCCCCGGTGCGGTGAGTGGAGGAACAATTGTAACAAAGCAACGCGGATGATTTGTACACACAAAACATAACCAATGGCGTCGATAGCCATACCACATAAATTACATTACTACGCATGGCTTAATGTGGAAATTAATATAAATAAATATTGACAGTGTTCACTGTAATTTTTTACATGAGACACCTTTTTTATTTGTATGCTTTTATAGGTATAACTTGTCATTACCAAGGATAATTCAACGAAACATCACTGTGACACTGTATTCTTGCAAAATCATAGAGTAGATAATAGGTATTCCTACCGTAGACTGAGAATTAATAAGTTTTTGCAGAACCAAATTGAAAAAAGAAAAATTAAGTACAATTTTTGTAAGGCCGTGGTTTTGCCCGAAAAATGCAAGGCAGGTAGGTAAGTATAGTTTATGGTATTAGCAATAGCCAGACGAAAAGTTTGTCAGTACATAATAACAAAACTATAATGGCTTACATAACCATGGTAGGAGCACTACCATAGGTAGGTATGTAAGCTATAATACATTTGGTGCCCGCCGTGGCGCAGTGGTAAGCGCGATGGATTTACAAGACGGAGGTCCTGGGTTCTGGTTCTAAGCCGATTGAGGTTTCCTTAATTGGGCCTGGCTGGTGGGAGGCTTCGGCCGTTGCTAGTTGCCTACCGGCAAAGACGTACCGACAAGTGATTTAGCGTTCCAATATGATTTCGTGTAAGAAACCAAAAGGGGTGTGGATTTCATCCTCCTCCATTCAGCGAGCTTCCACCTTAGAAAATATCATCACTTACCATCAGGTGATATTGTAGTCAAAAGAGTAAAAAGTTGGGCCAATAGTCCACCACGCTGGCCCATTGCGGATTGACAGATTTCACACACGCAGAGAATTAAGAAAATTTTCTATTAGGTATGCATGTTTCCTCACGATGTTTTTCCTTCACCGTTTAAGACACGTTTTAATTAATATCTCAAAATGCACACAACTGAAAAGTTGGAAGTGCATGCCCCGGACCGGATTCAAATCCACACTCACCGGAATCGGAGACAGAGGTCATATCCACTGGGCTATCACTGGGCTTTACAATATCATATCAAATCACTTACTTTTCTTTGAAATATTTAGGTAGGTACCTAATATAAAGATTTAGCTTATTTACTTTTAGATGTATATAGAACCTTCACATAAAACCGTCGAAGAGCACCGGAACCTGCAGACATCGCGCCTACTCATAGAAAACCCCCCACTTTTCAATGGATCAACGCCATACGATTTATAACTCAGGGTCCCGTTATAGCATAGTAAAGCAAACGTTTCATTTATTTTTATGAGAATAAAATATATGTAAACAGATATAATCCAATATAACGATGGCATGGCCTACGTAATTTTTTTAGCTATAGAAAAAAATCATTTTCAGGCATTCTCTACATAAAAGTCATTTTGAGCTACGGTCAGTAATCTGCGGCGGACTAAACTCCTATATCCAGACTTTTAAGTATTCACAAAAAACAGTTCAGTACCAAGTTTGATTTTAAATCGAAACTAAGAGTAACTATATAAAGTAGTAAGAATACGAGCTAAACTAAATAATTAAATATGTCATCCAAGTACCTACCTAAACAAAATATAGACATCGTACTTAAATATGCTATCTAGTATCTACTGACATATAGCTTTAATTTCTTAAGTCTTAGAAACTTATTTCGAACTAGCGGTCTCCCGCGACTTGTCCGCCCTTAGACCTCTTTAATTCAGCCCTTACAGTAATGCTATATGGAGTAATTTCTCCCGTTTTACCAACATTTCCCTTCACTGCTCTGCTCCAATTCATCGTAGCTTGATGATAAGTTTACTATAACCTGTCCAGGAGTATGAAGAATAATTGTACCAAGTCGAGTAGTTTTTGTTTTTATAACAAACATACAGACAGACAGACAGACGGACAGAAAGACAGACAAAAATTTTACTGATTGTATTTTTGGCATCAGTATCGATCACTAATCACCCCCTGATAGTTATTTTGGAAATATATTTCATGTACAAAATTGATCTGTCTACAGATTTATTATAAGTAGGTATAGATGTTGAAAAATTACGTAAGCATCGGTAATAAACGATTAAAGGTATTTAAACAAAGGTATTTAAATAAAAGATAATTTATGTATGTTTTTCACATTGTATTTTTAGTTTTCATAAATTGATAACTATTCACTATCGGTGAGGTAACAATTTTTTTTGTAGAACCATATATCTGCCATCTATAAATCTAAATTCACAATCTAACTAATAATTTCAGGCAGCATTCATACCGCGGTCCAAAAGCCATCCAATCTAATGTTTCCGAGATAACATGTAAGGAAAACATTTATACTGATCGTACAATACGGCTCTGATATAGCATACAATTTATAACTCTCATAAGAGCAATTGCTCTGCGCCACACCGATCAACCCATCGCTACGCTGATGCCTCAGCCTCAAAGGAATTAATGCAGATAGGAGACCCAATCAGCATAGCTTAGAAAACAACGATGTTTTATACTATTAGATATGTTACGTGCCTACATCTCTATAAATAGTGATCCGAATTTAACTGCTCCACACAGCGCACACATGCACAATTTTGTGTTTACTTACATTATATATTTATGTATAATATATAGTTTTTACACTTTATGTACACACAACTTGACATTGTAGACAATATTTAGGTATTATTTGTTTAAATAACATTCGTTGTTTAATGTGCGACTAAATGAAATTAAGACAATTAGGCGCTTTTATTCGCCTCAATTTCGACGCGCTAGTGACATATCTAATAGTAAAAAATCTTTGTTAGAATTCACATTCACACCACGGGGTTACAGTGCCCCGTTTATCCAAACGTGCCTGAAGGATTTTCACCACGTTGCTTCTGTAGTTGTAGGCGAGTTGAGTCCATGACGCACAATACGACCATCGCAAGAAACGTCAACCCGCTCGCACTCAGGGCCAGAACTTAAAAAACAGACAGACATTAAAATGTGCACGAGTGATTTTATAAGGGTTCCGTTTTTGTACTACGTACGTACGGAACCCTAATGGTTGTTTCGTGCGCCGCGGATACGCTGTCACTCAAGACGTGCACTTTATCATCATAATTTAGTTTATGAGCCGATATAAACCACATAATGAGTCTTCGACCGCGTGGGATATATGACGTCAGTTAACTGCGAAAGAGGAACGAGAAGCAGACGCTTTGTTTACTAGACGCTTTGCGTGCGCGTTGCTACGCGTAACTCTTTCGCTCTCCGGTCCTCAGAACATAGGCGTATATAGGGGGAGGGGGGAAGGGTAGGGGCGTATTGCCCGTGCCCACCCTAGAATGGACTTGTGCCCACTTTAGAATTGTGGGCTATCGACATGGAATTCTATAATACTTCTAATATAATAGACTTGATGGCGGGGGTTAAGCCCACCCTATGAAATAATCCTAGATACGCCAATGCCACATAACCGGAGATGGACTCAGTTATGCAGTTTGCCTATAAATTAAATAGTTCGCATATACAGCTTTGATACAGTATTTAGGTTCAGTACCTTCAAATACATTAATTCTTATGAGGCGCTAATGCTTTTCACATTAAAGCGAGTAACAATTTTGAGATCTTTATTACTTTATCAAACTTGGACCCAAAAGATGAATTAACATTTTTTTAGAATCTTATATGTTGTAAGAGTTGGTTTCTCAATACATATAAATTAATTTAAAAATAACTAGAATACACTGATAGTTAACTATTTTACTCGTTTATTTTATTATAGAAAGGATATGGCCATGGTATTCGTAAAAATAAATCCACATTGCTATACTAGTAAAATAAAACGTTAAATATAATTTATATCATTTCAGAGGCAAGAAATAATCATTTAAAAAAAAGTTTTGTACAACAAAAAAAAATGTCAACACGTTACGCTAAATATTGTAATAGCTGTAAAAAAATGAAAAAAATTGTGATAAAATTGATCTGGAGCTGCGCGCAACGCATAGTTTGTAAAGTTATTGAAAATACCAGTGAGATCAGTAAAATAAGTCTATTGCAATAAAATCGTCCTTTGGCGCACTCGGTACGGTACTTTCTTCACTGTGTGTAGTGGGAGTTTTCAATACTTTCATACTGTTACTATCGCGTTGACGTAAACGCAAATTTATATGGAATTGAAACAGTTGTGCAGTAGTGCCACTAGATGGCGCTGTTTCAATTCCTTAGAAATACCTGTTTACGTTAACGCGATAGTAACAGTATCAAATTGCCACTAGGCCGTTTGATACCTATCACTCGCGTATTTATACACCATGTATCAGGTGCAGAGGTGCAGGAATATGACAACAGAGGGTACGAGTTCTTTTTAAGAATATTTGCCATATCTTTTGAATATGACCAATTTCCCAATTCCCCTCCAACTAGTCGGGAAAGACTGTATTAGGAGTGGGTAAGAGTAAGACTATAGTCCAACGGGGCGGGGATCGAACAACCACCCCTCGGTGATGAGTCCGACCGCTTTGCTGTTGATTAATTGAGGGTATAAAGCAGCAACGAGGCAACAGAAGTATTGTCAATTATTCCTTGTCAGGCGTCCGTTTTGCCGATCGCTCCCTTCCCTCTATCGTTACCCTGCATACCACACCGCGCACTAAATTATGCGGTTTGCCTTCCAGTGACTAAATAATCAAAATTAAAAAAATTCGTACAAGGAAAAATATGTGGCGGTCTTAAGTTGAAAATTATTATATAGACTAAAGTTAGAAATTAAATAGAGCATCAGATATTGAACACGCCCATTGTAAATTAATAAGATATAACACGGCAGTGAACTACTTACACACTACCTATTCCAAATACAACCATTACGTACATACATGGACAATGTACATAACAAACCGGACACAGTCGTGTCATCAAAATGGATAGACAGGGACTATTAAGATTTTCATAGTCTTGTTACTGTTAATAAACAATAGAATTAAGCAATTCTTGCACTTTTTAATCACACTAACCCTGATACCTACTTCCAATTGTTGAATATATTGCACACATTTATTATTATATTAAAATCAAAATTAAATTTTGGCGTTTTTAAAACTGATTATTATATAAGGCGCGGTTTTTGTAACTCGGAGGTTTTTTAATAGTCCTTTCCCATCCACTGAAATCCTAGCCAATAGTTTAGATTTTTTAGTTTTAATTAGATTGAACTCTAGACGTATCACATTGTAGTACTATTGAGGCTGGACCTTGAGGTCAAACCTCCAAAGTATGCAATGTTTGAAATACCGATATTTGCTTATGTTTAATTTATGAACACCACGAAAAAACCATTAGGTCTTTATGCAAATAGTGGTATTAAATGAAAATTTAATGCGATGTCAGTTTCATCAAAAGCAAAAATGTAACTTAAAACAGAGCAACTGTCTTTAATGAAAAAAAATATATGTAGGTATGTATTTGTTTTTTATATCAAAGACTTTCATGTTACTACTACATACTTCTTTAACTTGAAAATACTTGTTTGAGCCCTAGTATTATAGAAAAAGAAAAAGACACAAACCAGCTGACCAATTCACTAACTTTGACGTATGTAATGAATATACGCGAAATTTACCAACTACCTAGCTATAGTTAGTAATTCTTAAGTCACGTGATTTCGTATTTAACGCTAACTGATCAACATAGAGATTGTATATAAAAAATAAGATTTAGTGGGTAATTACTTGTGTACAACCCTTGCCCAGTTGATATTGTCATTTTAACTTGCTAATAATGGGCTTTACGGAAAACGAAAAATGCGGTTCTTATTGATGTTAATTATAATAGGTAGCTAATATACGTCAAAGTTAGTGAATTGGCCGGCAGGGCCTGTAGGCATGTGGCTCGGTAGATCCGATCGCTAACTTGATCATGTGACTTGTTGATACTGAATGTCATTCCAATACATTATATTTTGATTTTGCGACTGTAGAAAGAGAATCGATGCTACATGGCTACGGGCCCAGGTACACTTAAGAAATTGCCTGATAAATTTTAGTTAACACTTAAGAAATTGCCTGATAAATTTTAGTTAACACTTAAGAAATTGCCTGATAAATTTTAGTTAACACTTAAGAAATTGCCTGATAAATTTTAGTTAACACTTAAGAATTGCCTGATAAATTTTAGTTAACACTTAAGAAATTGCCTGATAAGTTTTAGTAAAGTAAAATAATTATATCTCCCTTTCATTTACAAAACTCAGGTTTACTTTCCCACGAATATAAGAAAAATCCTGGTTTAGTGTCCATAGAATTCTTTGATTAAAGTACAGCATGCTTTATAAAATATTGTAAAAAGATAGAATTAAATGCAGGATTTTATAAAGAAATCTCACCATGTCTATTATTTTTCAAATAAATATTTATATAGATTATATTATATACCTACTTTGATTGCTAGTATTGCATACAAACAATTTTTAACTAATAATTTACAAAATAGGCTAAAAATGTGATATTATTTTAAAGCAATATTATCTATAAATATTCAATTCCACAACAAAGTACAATGTGTGATATTGACTAACCAATAAATTTAATGCATATTTTAAACTTGTGAAAGATTTTAACAAGTTGTTATCAAAATCATCTCAAATTTCAATCAAAACATTTCAATCACATTCCACCAATATTGAAACAATATTTTGAATGCATTAAATTTGTTTATTTAAACATAAATTATTAAATATAATCCAATAAAAAAAAAAACAAAATTCCTGGTGACTTTTATTATTTTAATAATACATATAATATATTTATATGACCCAAAACTTGTGAGTTCCAACCTAACTTTTAAACTAACTAATCTACAATTTAAATGCCACATACTAATCCTAGCAATTTTATTAAAAAAATTAAAGAACTTCAATGTGAAGTTCTTTAATTTTTTTAAGTTTGATTTGGAAATGCCTGTGATTTACAAGTTATCTTACAAGTGCAAAAAGTTGGTAACTAAAGTACTTGATGTGCAAATTTAAAATCTGAGCAAATAGCACAGAAGAGAAACATTTTTAAATAACAGTGCATTTTATGTATATGAATATGAACCTACGTTTTTTAATATTAATAAAGGAAAAAATATTTACATATATTCATTATAGGCCAATTGCTTAAATGGAATTTTATTGAGTATATTTCCAAATACTTCAAGAATGAAGACAGTTACAAGTTTGTACATGTAATAACACATTGAAACTCCTTTCAAACAATATATCGTAAATATATACAGTTGTGTAACAATGTATAAATGTATGCCACATGCATTGAACTTAAGTCACATTATATGTGACTAATATTGTTACGGAAAAGCATAGAGAATGGGCGACGAGTTGACGGCATTGGATGTTTAATGGCTACAGCACAATATACAACGAGATTTTATTCCAATATTAAGTAGTGATACTAACCAAAGTCATCTAATTCACACATTATACCACAGATATTTTCTAAAATATTTTTACCCTTACACAGTTTTCACAGTCAAATGATTCCAGTTAATAAAATATAATAGTATGTAAAACATGACGAGTAATTTAAATAGATAAATAGCATTCAATATTGCCAAGCTACTTGGACGTCTCAGAACCATACTGGATTGTTTCTCGTTGTGCATGTTAAACAAGACCTGGATATAGTCTAACTGACAGTCCAATCTAATCCCCAGCGCTCTGATACCTTTAACTGGGCTGCTGCAGCATCTTTCAAGGAGAACAAGTGTGTCATCTCTTGTTCTGTCTTAGCCAATGCAATAGCCTTTTCAAATAGTTCTAAGGACCTTCGTAGATTGCCTCTGAAAAATTATAAATAAATACATATTACACATATGTTTTAATTTTTGAACAACTTTATTCCAGTATGAAAAGTTAGTTCATAATTACATAAATTTGAACAAATTGATAAAAACGTAAATTATACTTATTTACAATCATTTTTTGTTCATTAATTGCAGAAATGCATGTTATGTTACCGTTAGGCAGCTAAACATAAGAAAACATTTGAGTAAGATGTTAGACCTTACATTCATTATTCATTCAGTACAGAAAACAAATATTTTCAGATATATTGTAAACTATACTAATTTCTTGATCTACAAAAATTTTATAATTGTTACATCCTGAGTTATACTTGAATGAAATCTGTGAAATAATCTTTTCACATATTGGTAGTGATAGAATATAAACAAGATAGTGAACAATACCAAAGATAAACAAGTCATATAAAATTGATAACCTTTATCTTCTTAGCTTACATAGTCAAAATTACAAGGTCAATCTGAAATTCTCCAAATTTTAGTTATAATTAAGGAAGATGAATGATAAAAGTTCCTTACCTTTGTACTTCAATAGTTCCCAATGTCTCGTATGCAAAGTCACATTTGTCATCAATCTCAATAGCTTTGTTAATTAATTTGACAGCTTTATCAAAGTCTGTGCTCTTTTGCAACTGAACAAGTCCCTTGTGTACGTATAATGTGGCATTATTTGGGTCAACAGCTAAAGCAGACTCAAACAAAGCCTCGGCGCGACCCCACTCTTGTTGATCTGACAATACTTGAGCATAGAGAATATAGACTTCAGCACACCTCGGGAATCTCTCTAGGGCACGCTCAAAGTCAGCCCTAACTTGGGTTAAAGCTCCAATATTCTTGTGCAATTGTGCATGTCTGTAATCTGCATAACATTTTTGAATGTAAGCAATGGAGAAATCAGGATTAAGTTCAACGGCCTTGGCAAACTCTGCAGTCGCCTCGTCCATTCTTTCCAACAGAAGATACACTTGACCACGGTGATGATAGATATCAGAGTTGTTTGCATCCAACTTTGCAGCATTTGCAAAGTCTTCTAAACAGCGTTCAGTGTTTTCTAGTTGAGTGTATAGAGAAGCCCTTTTTATAAGGGCATTGACTCTAATTTTAGTAGGTGCATCACTGTCAATTAACCTCGCAAGATCAGCTTGTGCCTCGTCATGTCTTCCCAAAAGCAGATAGAATGTTGCTCTTAACAGTAAGGCTTCATATTTGTACTTTCCTTCTGTGTTTAATTCTTCAGTACATAAATCAACTACTGATTCATAGTTTTGGGCATCCAGAGCACGCTTTGCATTAGCAAAGCCACTGTTATCTTTTTCATCCACATATAGTTTTGTAATAGGATCTTCAGAGAAAGCAGAGAAATAAGTTTTAATAAAATGTTTAGATGGCATCACTGGCTGTCTTTTGGAAAGTGCTTCGCGGGCGTGTTGTCTTCCGAGAGCTTTAAGAATACGATCAGCGTTTACCAGAGAACTTTGCACTTGGAATCTCTCAAGAATACAAGCAGATGTAACATCTTCTAGAGCGAGAACAAGGTCGCCACTCTTTTCAGCTGCTCGAGACCGCCGCAGAAACGCTTTGACATATTTTTCGTTGAGTTTAAGTGCAAAAGTACAGTCTTCTTTTACCTGCTCCCACATTTCCCGTTTTTCGTAGCAAGCCGACCGGTTCTGATAAAAAGTAGCCAAGTCAACGGAACGATCGGGCGGGCATGCCTCGATAGCTTCATTGTACAGAGAAATAGCTTTATCGTATTCACCTGCGTGGAATGCTCGGTTTCCGGCTCCCTTCAGTTTCATGGCACGGTCTATAGCGCTTTCCGCAGCTTTCACATTGTCTTCGTTGTCTAAGGAGATCGTAGTCTTTGCTTTCAATTCTGCTGCCTTTTTCTTTTCGGGATCCTCTAATCTATTTCTCAGATAAAGGTAACCTAAACCGATAGCCAATGGAGCACCGAGTAAGATGGCTAGCTGCCATTTAGGAAAAGGTGTACTGCCCGTAGAAGCCATCCTCTTTATTTCAACAAAAGTTTAACGATACACCATTTATTTAACAGTAAAACACTATATCAGTACTCAAAATTTTATGATTTCTTCGTATTCTTATTTTTGAAGTAACCTTTCATTTGATTGACTAATGACCATAAACTACAGAGATTTTAGGAGAGTACAGTCGACGACAGATCAGAAGAAAAATTCATGGACAATAAAGCGATTTTATGGTTAACTAGCGGACGCCCGCGACTTCGTACGCGTGAAAATCGATGTGAATTTTCTACCTCTATTTCATTCCCGTATATATATAAATATTTTCAAATATTTTATAAATAACAAATAGTCCGCTAGCCATTTTACATATAACTCAAAACTTTTATAATAAAAAAACTTGAACCACTTATAACCCTTGATGGGTAGAATGGGTAGAATTTTATAAAACCTTGATTGACATTATTTTTAGTATTTTTCTGGTAGATACACACACCAATTTTTACAAATGTAATTTGAAAAATGAAAAACTTTCCAAGACATAATAATTAATGTAAGTTATAATAACTCGTATATTTTACTAATGTTCAGTTCAAGACCAATATATCTTTTGTGAATTTGTAATAAGTTCGCTAGAATTATCTGTGAACCACAACGCAAGGTCTGATCGTCAAGGTCGTTATCAACCCATATTCGGCTCACTGCTGAGCTCGAGTCTCCTCTCAAAATGAGAGAGTTTAAGCCAATAGTCCTCCACGCTGGCCCAGTGTGGATTGGCAGACAAAATTCTCTGGTGTGCAGGTTTCCTCACGATGTTTTCCTTCACCGTTTGAGACACGTGATTTATAATTTCGGACCGTACCCTCACCCTCCGGAATCGGAGGTAGTGGTCATATCCACTGGGCTATCACGGATCGTCAAGGTACCACAGGGTTTTTATTATTTCTACAAATGGGAAATTGGAATATTTTCTTTCCCGAAATTGGGAAGTTTCATTTGAAATTTTGGGGAATTAGGAAAATAGGTATTGGCAGCGCTGTGTATAATCTCTGAAATTGATGTATTGATTGTTGTCAAATCATCAAAATGTCATGTCAAACTTAACGATAACTTATGTTTTTGACTTTGACAATTGACGTCTCCGGTTTTTGAATTTGAGGTGTACAGCAGAAATAAAATGAAATCATAATTTTTATTTCTAATTTCTATCTATCACTGGAATTAAATAAAACAAGCAAACACAGAAAACATTCAAATAAGTGAAGTGAATATCTAATTGAATTTAAAAAGCTTTTAACTCTTTCACCTTTGATTTGAAGACATCCAAATCATATTTTATACAAAAACATTTATAGAAAAATAAATATTCTATCTGAAATCTCAACTTACAAAATGTTTGGAATAAAGAAATTAAATAATATAGTGAGTATAATTCCGTCGTGAATTCTGTTTAAATAAATTCTTCTGATTACAGTATCATTAACTCCTTTTAAATTACAGGTTAAATTAAACAGTATAATTAGAAGTAGTACCATTTCACGGAAGTGTTGTGCTCCATTGTGTCAACAAAAACGGCTCAAAAGTGATCTATATGAGCCAGACTATCTTATTGTAAGTATGTTTCTTGGGCATCATCACCAGCATATTTGAATAGACCATGACAGGACCTACCCTCCTTAGAAGAGGAGTTTTGTAGCCTAGATACAATAAGGGTTAGGCTTCAATATCGCTCCGCATGGGGAGGAGAAGAGTGATAAGGGAGATGCCAAAGTTTTAAACCCAGGACCTTTGTTTCTTAGATAAATAGCTGATTTCTAATGAAGTGAAGCGAGCCTCGATATATCCTCGGTAAAGGGCCCAGACTCACAGAGAGGTGGTGGTTCAATCCAAGTCCGCCTCTCTAAACACAGTCATCTTCAAGTAATTGGAGAGGAATGGAAATATTGGTCAAATATAAAACATGGCACATAATCTTTAAAAAAACTACAAATATTATACAAGAAGTTCAAAATTAATAAGCATAAAGCTGGAAGTTATGTTAACTTGATAAACTCTGGCACAGGACTGGCAGAGTTTGAATGTTTGCTCAGATGATTAATGTTTTCATTGCAGAGTATGGAACCAGATGAGCCTGTTTATGACTGTTTGAATTTTCAACTAAAGGGATATGATTTCACTGTGCTTGAATCTTGCCAAAAAGAAATACATAGATATGCTGAAATAATGGGAATACAGGTTGAAGAATGGTATGTATCCCAATTTGAATATATAAAACATTTAAGTATTATTTGAGATTGAAGTTGTAATCTATACTAATATTATATTGAGGTAAAGTTTGTGGTATTGTTGGGGGTAATCTCTGGATCTACTTAAGTGATTTAAAAAAAGTATTTACCTCTAGAAAGCCACATTATTTCTAAATGGCATAAGCTACATGGGAACAGGAACTACACAGGTGAAATAATGGGGTGTTGGGTAGTTGTTCTATATTTTGGTGGTGTGTAATGTGTTGTATTGATAATTTATGCTTTCCATATGATTACAGCTGGGCTACACCAGCTCAACAGTTAAAAGTTCACCGCTACAAACCTGCAAGCACAGCAGTAGAGTCTGAATATCATTTAAATGTCTATGAAAGGAATGTTCAGGTAAATTGAGTTGAGTTTTATCAAGTAAATGTGGCACATGTATGTGGTCACTTACAGTTCGTGTACTGTAGCATAGTGCAGGTGACAGTTCGTTTCACTCTTGAAAGTTATGTGCGATTCACAATAATAGTACGGATTATGAATGTCATATGGCGACTGTCACTTGCACCATGCTACAGCACACATAATATAGTTCAATATTAAAGGTTTCTTTCCTTGTCTATAGACTATATATTATCCCAGTATTCCTACGGGAACGTGCATCACGCGGGTGAAATTTGATATAAAACTGTAAACAGTTTGTCTGAAAATAAGCAGGGATCCATGACCTTTGGGTATTGAGTCCTAGCTTCTAGACTGTGTACTTTTTATATGGCTTAATGCCTTAAACCTGTAATTTGCATTAGAGCAGTTTATGAGTAAGATGGTAGTTTTAAAGCTAAAATACGCTATTTTATAAGAAGGGAAGCAAGTAGGTCTGTGGTACGCATAACATATCTCGAGAAGAGAGAAAGACCAATGTCGACCAATGGCAGCAAAATCGTAAATACTGCTCTCCCTTTGACTCTCAGTGAAGACAAAAATAGACAAAACTATTGGCATTGGAGTAATCTCACTCCCTCTCGCACCAACGCAATGTAAGAGATAGCGATATTTCTGGTTGTCCTGCCATTGGTTGGATTTTGTCTATTTCTCTTCACGAGATTAATCGATGGTCGCATCTTAGCGTCATTGGATAAACCTGTGTACTTTCGTTTTTAATTACGATGCTATTTTATTATTTATTCATTAATCATTTTGAAAGCCGTAATAGCTCAGTGGATATGACCTTTGCCTCTGATGCCGATGGGTGTGTGTTCGAATCTGGTCCGGGGCATGCACCTCCATCTTTTCAGTTGTGTGCATTTTAAGAAATTAAATATCACTTGTCTCAAACGGTGAAGGAAAACCATCCACCAACCATACACCCTCTCCGTTCCGTTCCGCTCCGGAGAGTCGTTCCGTCTGTCTTTATTTCAGCCTTCGGGTCACATCAGGCGATACTTCTGCGCTCGCCCAACTCCAATTATTTATTCATTAATCATTTTAGGTAAGTGATGTCCCCGCGTGGGCCCTCGGTACGTTGCTGCGAGTGTCGCGCGCACTACTGCCCGAGGGGTGTACGCTCAATGTGCACGAACACACGCCTGACCACGAGGAAATCCGCTACGTGCCGGACAACGAGCTGATCGACTTGCAACAACAGTTGGAAGACATGGGAGGAGCTCGCGCTGAGAAAAAGAAGAAAAAATAGTGTTGTCTATGGCTTTTTTATAATGAATAATTGTGTAGATATGAATGTAGAGTTTATAATATGAAATAAAACAATGTTTTTTAATAATTTTCATTTTTTTACGTATTAAATTGCAGATTGATAAATTTGGGTAGGCAGGGAGAACAACACGAGCGTAGAAGGAAGGGGAGTGTTAATTGATTGTCAAGGAATTCCTTAACCCTACTCCCATTGGTCACAAGTTCACGACTCTGCTCAGTGTTTTTCTCTCTGCCACGCGCTGGGCCCGCACGGTGAATCCATGAATTGCTAAAGTATTCGTTTCATAGTATGTACAAAACACATAAACAGCCTTTATATTCAGATATAAATACTAAGTATTTATACTAAATCGTTTCAGAGTATGTTCGCTACAAACTTACAAACGAACAAAAAATCTTTCGTCTTTATAATATTATTGTCATAGAATTATAACTTGTACCGACTCTTAAATCTATGAATATTGTTGACTAGCGGACGCCAGCGAAAATCATCAGTTTCGCAAATCTCGGGAAACCATGAATTTTTTCGGGATAAAAAGTAGCCTATGTGTTAATACAGAGTAAAATCTATTTCCATTCCAAATTTCAGCCAAATCGCTGTAGTAGTAGCGGCATTAAAGAGTAACAAACATCCAAACATCCATACAAACTTTCGCGTTTATAATATTAGTAGGATAAGGAAGAGTTCGGGTCTGAGGTTTTTATTAGTACCAGCTGATCGAACAACCTTTAAATTGTCACAATACAATATAAACCCACTACTATTATAAACGCAAATGTTTGTATGGATGTTTGTTGCTCTTTCATGCCAAAACTACTGAAACAATTTGGAATGGAATTACACACACACACATTGGCTACTTTTTTTTCCTAAATCCATTATTCTCGGATCTCTTTTCTGCTCAATGTCACGGGTAGATAACTATAGTTAGATTAGAACATATAGGTAGGTACATATGAGTAATTATCGAAATGTTTAAAAATGATTTCTCAAACCACAAGTGAGAGGTAGGTCACTGGTCATCACAACGCGATTGTATCATTATTATTCAGTGTTAATAATGCAATCGGTTGTTTTAAGTAGTAAACATATGTCGGCTATATCTAACTTGTGATATTCTGCCGTCATATTCAAAAAGGGTGCTACTACATGAAGTTCGAAATGAAGAAAAAATGAAAAAAAATTCAATTTTTTTTCTTTACAAGTTAGCCCTTGACTGCAATCTCACCTGATGGTAAGCGATGATGCAATCTAAGTTGGAAGTGGGCTAACTTGTTAGGGGGAGGGTGAAAATCCACACCCCTTTCGGTTTCTACACGATAGATACCTATCGTACCGGAACGCTAAATGGCTTGGCGGTACGTCTTTGCCGGTAGGGCAACTAGCCACGGTCGAAGCCTCCCACCAGCCCGACCTGGACCAATTAAGAAAACCTCAATCGGCCCAGCCGAGGATCGAACCCAGAACCTCCGTCTTTTAAATCCTCCGACTTTTAAAAATAAAGTGTTGGATAAACAAACGGATCGTAAAGCTTGCCACCATCCTTAAATGGCGACTAAGAACACGACCACTCAAGTCAAGAGTAACGACGAAGAAGAATAATGATGCTCTACTTCTATCGTATAGCGTTTTATCTACCTACTAACTCCACGGTTAACAACCGTACTCGAGGCCCAGAGGTCCTGGGTTCAATATCCGCCTACTGTATTATTGTCATTTGTCATCCCCACTATGCTCAGGCTCTATAAAATACATCAGATTAATATATTTAAAAAAATATTATAGTATGGTAACACTTACATATACTTTATGCTTATTTATTTTATTTATTTAAATACATATAAATATTAATTTTTCATCATTTCCATATGTAACTTAACGGTGTGACATAAACTCTGATTGAATTTTTCCGCACACCGGCATTCGTCGTCAGCACTCTGAGCTCGCAAACAATATACATGTAAAACACATAAAACATAAAAGGTACACTAAAATAACTTAAAATATAATAACCAAACGCTAGCATACACGAAGAAACAACTTAAATTTAACAAGTCAGGGTGTGTAAGCGAAAAGGATAACTGTCACATATTATACAGGTTGCTCCGACTTGTAACCGGAGATATAACACCCTATAACACCCGCAAATAATGTGGCTTTCTATTGGTTAAAGAATTATCAAAATCGACTTAGTAGATCCACACACTACTCAATATACATCACAAACTTTATCTCTTTAAAATAAAGTATACATTAATTACATATACCTACCTACATAGTTACACCGTCATAATACCAAGTAACTTAAATAGCCCCTTGGGAACTTACATTTGTCTAATTTGTCATTATAATTTGAGTGGCTCAACAAGACAAAATAAGAGCGTTTCGTATTGAATTAACGCAACCTAATACGATACCCACTGTTGTAACCGACCGACAGTCCTTTCCCCTCGTCAAAATAACCACCTTCTAACTTGCGACATCGCTCTGGACTGACTCTTAGAATAGGCTAAAATTATAACATTGCCTAAAGCTTATCCTAGCTAATACGTAAGTAGTAATAAACTAGACAACACTCCGAGGCGCAGTGGTATGCGCGGTGGATTTACAAGACGAAGGTCTTCGGTTCGATCCCCAGCCGGGCCGATTGAGGTTTTCTTAATTGGTCTAGGTCTGGCTAGTTACCACCCTACCGGCAAAGACGTACTGCCAAGCGTTTTAGCGTTCCAGTACGATGTCGTGTAGAAACCGAAAGGGGTGTGGATTTTTATCCTCCTCCTAACAAGTTAGCCCGCTTCTATCTTAGATTACATCATTACTTACCATAATTAGATAGTAGTCAAGGACTATCTTGTAAATAATAAAAAAAAATAGTGGGGGGTCGACCGACACTACACTTTCCGGAGTGGGGTCTGTAGTATTCCTGCACAAAATTAAACAGATGGGTGAAGTTCGTTTCTAATACAGACCTTAGACTATAACATGATAACGTTTAACTCTAACGATCACCAATGGCGTGCACTTCATAGATGCAAGCAAATGAGCTGTAATTAATAAGAAATTTTACATTTCCTACAGCCCGTACGTACAGTGCTTCTAGCTAAAAGCTTTATACTCCCCACTGACGATCACTATCAGATGTTAATGATTGTGACTGATGGGATTGCGACTATTAATTGACTTTTGAAGCCTCAATAGCTCAATAGTAAAGTGGGTGGACTTATATTATAAACGAGAGGTTGTGGTTCGATCCCCGCTCGCTGGGCTATCGTCGTACCCAGTCCTAACACAGCCTTTTCCAATATTTGTCATATTTGAAAAAAATAGCAAATAATCTTGAAAAAAAGAATTACTTGCTCTCAGTTTCACGGGGGTGCAACAACAAAAAACTTATTACCTACTTAAAAAAACTTAAAACTTATAAACCTACTTAACTCGAAATTTTCATTGACCCATAGGATTCGAATCCTGGACCCAAAGATCCACAGCCGCACACGTTAACCACTAAACCAGCGAGGTATCTGTAACCTGTATCAATATCAATAAATACCGCTATTACGTTATATCTATCTACCTAGATAGATGGAACATAGATATTTTGCAATAAATTTATCTCAATCTATCCGTGACCCGTCGGCACAGGTAAAGTTTGTACATCTTGGCCGGTTAGTCACATTCGCAGTAAATATTCAGGGCGCGCACCTTTGGTACTGGTACTTGCCTAGTGCCTACTACATCATTGTCGCCTCTCATAGGCAATCGACACTAATCCTAAAACTTATAGAAATACTAGCGGACGCCCACGACTTCGTCCGCTTGAATGCCCTTTTTAAACTTTTAAAAAACCAATTCCTTTGTAAAAAGATAAAAAATTATTTATTTTAATATCATCCGCGAAAAGACGACGAACCCACGCCACAACGTTATCCAGGTCCGACAAAATACTCTCTTTTTTTTATTCTTAACAAGTTAGCTCTTGACTACAATCTCACCTGATGGTAAGTGATGATGCAGTCTAAGATGGAAGCGGGCTAACTTGTAAGGAGGAGGATGAAAATCCACACCCCTTTTCGGTTTCTACACGACATCGTACCGGAACGCTAAATCGCTTGGCGGTACGTCTTTGTCGGTAACTAGCCACGGCCGAAGCCCACCAGCCAGACCTGGACCAATTAAGAAAATCTTCGGGGATCGAACCCAGGACCTCCGTTTTGTAAATCCACCGCGCATACCAGTGCGCCACGGAGGCCGTCAAACATCTCTACGTACTTTTCATCCCGAAATCGAAGCATTCTCAGGAGTTGTGACTCTACAACGTGCAATAGTATTTGGTCGGACCTGGGTGACGTTGTTGCATGGGTTCGTCGGATTTTCGCGGATGATAGCAAACTAAAAAAAATATCTATTCATGATGAATTTCCGCAAAGTAACGCCTGCTTCTATCCAATTCCTTTATACTTGTTTCTTGCGTGTAAGCTCCTATTTTTCGAAACGTGCTGATAAATTATATGGCCGCGTAGCGTAGTGGGTATTGACCCTCCTTTCTGCATCCAGCCGTGGGTTCGATTCCCCCTACTAGAAAATATTGGCGTGATAAGCAAGGATGTTTTCCAGTGCCTGGATGTATTTATATGTATAGTATATCATAATAGGTACCTACTTTGGGACTAAATCATAAGTATTGATGTGTGTATTGTGTAAGTATATTTGTTTATTTAAATAGCAATATCTAAATAACGAGTTACCACCATAGCGCCCAAGAGGAATTTGTAGCTCTATGGAATTAACTCTCTATAAAATGGTTCTTAACTGTTGCTTAATTAATAGTTATACAACTTAACAGCTACAAATTGTGTGGTACATTATCTCGTTCCGACACTCAGAAAATTTCATTACCTGGTAACCCAGTTAGCTACCAGAATCAAAAATTTTCGTAAATATAAAAATTGAGCATCTCATCAAGATGAAGCTACTCACGGAAAATCAACTTGAAAAATGCTGTAATCAATTGTAAAATGTATATCAAGAAGTTCGAATCAAAAGTATATGAACTTCTTTGATTGCCTTTTGTGTTTACTCCCATAAAAGCTTTAACCTTAGATTTGCAAAAATGCCTTCACGTACCGAGTGCATAAAAATACCAGAGACAATACAAGTCATGCGCACAAAGCAGTTGTATGTCATCGAGTGGCGTACACATCTTGATCCACATCCGAATCTGTTCCTATCATCGCGGCAGTTGCATCACCGCAGACCTCTTACCTTGGTTAAATAATGTACGGTTAACAGTCGAGAGGCAAAATTATTAAATCATCAATATGCTTTACGACCTCTATATCATGTTTTGAGGCAATTATACCTATAGTGGCATTGATTTATATTATTTTTCCAATGTTTGCTAAGCGATTACAAAATAATAGAATTTTTAGAAAAAACTAATAAACTGCCGGCTAAGTGTGTGTCGTGCCACGCGCAGTGTAGGGTAGTTAGCACTTTAATCCCTTATGTAATGCACATACATACCGACAACGATACCCCACAATAGAGGATATACGATAAAAAATTCATTCTCACTTTGCATGTAGGGAAGGAACTCCAAAAATTATTTTTTCAAATTTTCTTTTTGAACCTGCTGATAAAGAAGACTTAGAAAAGATTATAGATAAATAGTAAATTATAAATGGAAATAGTTACCACCGTTATCCATGGCTAGGCTTATTTAAAGTAAGTGGGTGTTTTAGATTTCGTTGCAAACGAATGGCGTTGATTATTTAATATTCGGAGAAGGTCAGAAAGGCAAGTAAACACTATAATAATTATGACTTACGTTTCACAAACAACTGGCTCGGGTTCATCCAAGGTTTTGATGCCATGTTTTATTTTTAAACGTTTGTAACCTTCTTCGGTAAATGTGCTGATCTAATACAAATTTTCATTGAAATTCATTGAGCCGTAGCGGAGGTTATACGAACTTTGAGGCAGATTTAAATGTAAAAAAAAACTTTTTCCTTTTTTAATATATACTAGCGGATATCCGCGACTTTGCACGGATTCTCTAGGACCGCGTAACATTTTTTTCGAACTATATTTCCTTACATCTAATAAAACAAAGCCTTCTACGACATTAAGCGAAACTTAATGTAAGGTAGACCGTACTTACAAAAACTGCATGAAAGTCGCTCATTTTGTTCAAACAAAAAAAATGTCGTTTGAATTTTTTTTGTCTATTTATTTTTATACTAATCAAAATACTTACAGATAAATTATTATAAATTCAAACGAGGAGTAGTTGTCTTTTTGTTCACTTATGAATAAATATTTATCCCAATACAATATTTGTCATGAACATTTTTAATGGAAATCGACATAGACAAATTGTTAGGCCTTCTTATACTTTTTTCGCTTCAGATTTAATTTACAATAAAAATACCTATAGGTACTTAACCGTTAAACTGTTTCATAATGTGTCAATCAATGAAAATTTTATACTATAGATAGATTACGTCCCTACAAAATCACCGCAAAAAGTGATCCGTAATAGGCTACAATACTGAGCACACACATGCACAATTGTCTTTAAATCTATTATATATTTATGTATGTATATATAGTTTTTACACTTCCTGAACACACAACTCGACATTGTAGATGATATTTAGGTTTTATTTGATTAAATAATGTTCGTTGTTGACCACAACTAACATTTAGTTTACTATAAATTTCCTCTTTTGAGCGCCTCATTTTTCATACGCTAGTAACACATCTAACAGTATTTAACATCATTGTTGTCAATATTATTTAGTTACGTAAAATCGTCAACTGAGTACTGAGCAAGTATTATTTGTTTATTGTATCAGCTCCTAAAGTAACACTCTGTAGAAAACAATTTCCCAATAACCGACATCGATCGAACGGATGTAGGTAAGTATGAGTAGTGAGTACCTATGCACCACTACCTAATCATAATCTATACTCTACTCTGTAGGGCTGATACTTACCTATGGGCCAATTTTTTTTTTCACCACGAAATCTCGAAAACCCTTTGACGTACAAAGATGAAAT
This sequence comes from Bicyclus anynana, assembly GCF_947172395.1. NCBI lineage: Eukaryota > Metazoa > Arthropoda > Insecta > Lepidoptera > Nymphalidae > Bicyclus > Bicyclus anynana. The sequence goes on from NC_069091.1 coordinate 10,383,199, forward strand.
TTGGCAGAGAAGTAGTTTATAGTAGTAGAGATCCACTAAGAACGAATATTACGACACGGCCGGATCAAGTCAAAGGGTAGAACAGCTCCACAGTTAAAAGGCCGTAATAAAATTCGAAAGGTCTAAGATTCTACGGTTGATCCTCTTACATAGGATTTTAATAAATCGAATGGATAGTTAAATGTTATTTGTGTTTGTGCCACGCAACAAATTTTTTAACTACGTTTTCAAAATATACTCAGAGGCACAATTATTATAATTAAGAGTATGTTATGTTGGCATATGTAATGCAGATTGGCACACTTCACGTAGAAAATTAAGAAAATTCTCAGGTATGCAGGATTCCTCACGATGTTTTTCCTTCACCGTTTAAGACACATGATATTTTTATTTGTGCACATAACTGAAAAGTTGGAGATGCATGCACCGGATCGGACAGAGGCGTCTCTAGTTCATGTAACGCCCGGGTGCAATTATCACCCTAGCATCTTCTAGTACCTAAGCGTGCTGAGCACTGTTCAAATGGAATATGTGCAAACAGCACTTGAAGTTAACATAAACTGTCGGTGTAGCAACCAAACTAGACCCATTTATTGAAGAAGAGCTCTAGATGTCATGCAATGTGTAGGTATGCAAACCGGAGTATTTTTTACGTGAGGTTACGTAGGTTATACCCGGGCTCGCCATCATAACCCGCTCGGCGAGTGGCCCTCGGCCCTATGATCGCGGCGCCCGGTTGCAACGCCCTCTTGCACTATAGGTAAAGACGCCTCTGGGACCGGATTCGATAACTCCGGAAGCGGAGGCAGAGGTCATGTCCACTTGGTTATCACAGCATTCAACTAAACTAATGTTTAGTTTGGAATAATATCACAGTTAGATATCTATAAAAATACCAGCCCTAGCTGTCAATGCGTATGAGAATATCAAAACGTGATCTGGTAAACTTAGTGGCAGACAATTACCTCATCATTTGTGCTACAGTCTACAGCGTTCAGCACAACGCAACGTTTCGCATTTTAACGCAATGTCCACACTGAGAGTGAGATGTAATACATAATTATACGATTTCAAGTTTAAACAGAAGAATAGTGCTCAAATTGAGTAATAACCGTATTTAAGGTACTCGAAGCATATCCAGAACTTAATTTCGAGCTACTTACGAGACTTCGAGGTCATCGGTGATTTCGCATCGTTTGAATCGCTATATATTATGCTCTTGAATATGTTTGATCTGTTTACGCACGTGTTCCCATTATCAGAATAGAGAAGTAGAAGAAATTTATGATTTTAAAGTGTTTTTCAGATAGGATGAGTAGGTGACAGTAGCCTTATGACGTTCATAATACGTACTATTATCGTGAAACGCGGCAAACTTTCAAAAGCGAAACGAACTGTCACCGTACCCATGCTATCTGAAAAACACTATAATGTGTAAAGGACACTATAATGTGTAGCTGAATAAACCACCGTCATATCAACAAAACTTAATAGATTTTAACGTCGTTTTTTAACCGACCTTGACAATTACCAATGAATATGTTTAAGTAAATCTTTCGTACCATTCATAAAATGATAACCTTCTCAATCATTAGAAGATTAATATTAATTACTTAAAGATCTTTTAATGTTATTGCATCGTCTTCTTTGTCGATAACAATCAGCAGTTTCAAAAATTTAATGCATTGTAATAGTGGAAATTATTTGAACGATTTCAATATTATTATAGATACCTATCTGCTTTATACCTAACGTTGTGAAAACAAAGTTAGTAAGTGCTGATCGTGATTCGGTAAAATATTCTTCAAGGCGAATGATAGGTACTTAGAATATAATCCGTACATAGAAATAAAATTTAATTGTATGATGTGTAAGATTTTGAAATATGTAACGGCCATTGTGCAGTCGTTATTTTATTTCGAGGATCTGTGGTGTGTTTGATTTTTGACTCAGACAAACTTTTTTTTTAATAATATTTGCTATATTATTATTAAAATATGACCAATATTCTAATTCCCCTCCAACTAGTCGAGACTGACTAGTTTGAGGGGACTGTGCTAGGAGTGGGTACGACAATAGTCCAACAGGGCGGGGATCGAACCACCACGCCTCGGTTATGAGTCCAACCGCTCTTACCGTTGAACTATTGAGGCTTTATTAAATAGTTTCTTATGGTATTTTAGGTTTCTTATATTATTTATATAAATTATATTGTTTCTTATGTTATTTTAGGTGACGTAAAGGTCGTCTTTTGGCAGGATTCGGTTTTTTATCATACTTCATCATACTAATATTATAAAGGCGAAAGTTCGAGTGTAAGTGTGTGTTGAAATTTGTGATTCAGCTGAAATTTGGAATGGAAATAGATTTTACTTTGGTTAATCACATAAGCTTGAGATTTGGTTAATCTTTTTATCCCGGAAAAGTTCATTGCTCCCGCGGGAATTGTGAAAAACTGAAATCCACGCGGACGAAGTCCACTAGGCTTCGGCTAGTAAGAAATAAAATAGACTCGCGCTTGACCACCAATTCACCTGACGGTAAGTGTAGATGTGGCCTAAGGTGGAACGCGCTTGCCTAGAAGATGCCTATTCACTCATATCATATAGATGCCCATGGTAGTAAGAATTAGGAAACACGGACGTCGGGAGAGAGTTCCATACCCGAGTCATGCGCACCTACAAGAAACCAAAAGGCAAATCGCTTCTTACAAGTTCTAGGGTTGTCAATGACATAGGAATGGAAACCTAACCCGATGCAGTGCCAGATGGTAAATGCCATGCCTGAAAACTGAATATGTCCCTAACTTTAAGTAATGTTGCGGAAGAAATATTTAGTTACATAAGGTTTTATAATAGTACACATACATCATCGATTCGTATGAATTCTACGACGCCTAAGTCTGTAGATATAATTTTATATTTCCTTTTATTTTATTTTTATATTATGTTCAGGTTAGGTTAGTTACCTACTAGTAATTTAAATATTACTGTATTTAGTTGCATATGTATAATTGTAAAAGTGTACTTGAAATAGAAGGTTTAATAAAACAATATGTTACATAAGGTATTTATGTACAATTTCATCGGTGTTAAGAATATTTGACGTCATAGCTCTGTATCTTAATTATTTTTGAAACCGCAAAGCGTGGCAGTATATCGCTATGAATAGTCCACTTTGTAAAATGTAAACTAAAAAATACATACCTAGCTATCAAAACAATTTCGAAACTAAAATATGAAACTACGAAGTTTCCGACAACGTAAAGGGCTCTTTGACTCCAAGGTACGCAGGATAGGTCGCAGACCAAAAGTGGAATAAAACAAAGTCAGTCCATTCATTTGCCAAATAGAGGCAATGTTGTAATCAACAGAATCGACTAATTCTTTGGGATGTTACCCTCCAGCACAGAATACATATAACAAAAATGCAATCGCGTCTGTACATATAGACAGATGTCTATCTGATAACGATAAACTGGAAAACTACAAAAAGGATTTTCGTGTGGTTTCCACCAAAGAGTTTTATGAGGAAGGTATGATGGTCTGTAAATTCGATTGAAATATGACTAGGATGCCGTCCAACTCGCATTGGTGCAACGTGGTGATTCTAAACTCTATATCCGTTCTCCTGTGAAGAGAGAGGCTGAAATAGGCTAAAATACTTACTATGGGTTGTTCAAGCCGCTTGGAATCCTTCGTCGAAGACGTTGCCTAATCCCTTTGAAATAAGTATAACAAAACAGCACATGATGGGATAAAGTTGGTCTTCTGAAATTGTCTTTTATAAAGATGGTCTTTGGAAAAGATGGTCACGTACCTACCTACAATGAATATTTACTAATAGATTTTTCGCGGACGAAGTCTGCTATTATTTTAAAAAACTTCATGAAAAGGTAAAATGAAAAAGCTTATTTTGAATGGACCACATGAGCACCAGGCCTTTGTTCTTACAAAAGGTATAATAAAAATGTATCTTAATCACACTGCGCTGCTCAATCCGGTTCAGCCGGCAGGGTGTTCGAATTTGACCTGTTGCCATCAATATCAGATGGTGATGATGATCCTAGAGTCTAGACATAGGGATGTAAACTACCAAATTCTCAGCTCTGAGCTGCTACAGAGAAGCTCTTGGGTGAAAAAGCCCGACTCAGGACTCGAATTTAGGACCTCATGATCCGAAGCCGCCCAGGCTAGCCACTAAACCAACAAGGCAGTCAATAATTGAATTTAAAAAAATGTTTATTGATTCACAATATTTAAAATAGATCTGTCATCTCCACCCTAGGATTGCGGTAATTATATTTCTACAATTGTAAAACATAGTAAGTTCTACAGTTTGAAAAAAAATTAAACCTTACCTTAAAACAAACCTTACTCATATAAACTCTAGGCACGCGAAGAATCGTTTCAAGCATTAAGCCTTACTAACATTTGAAGTTGACCGTCTTTTTTTGTTGTGTTCCTGTTGCTCATTTGATTGCATGTTACGCAATATCGCTATTATGAACATTAAATCTGCCATTTTGTGCGACTTTGCGGTTTCTTAATGCATTTTTACAATGTGCCTAATTCAGTGGGATAAAAAGTAACGCGAGTTACTCTAAAAACTTTTAAAACAATGAAACACAAACCTGACCTAGCACAAATTAAGTTATGGAATGTAAGGTCTCAAGGTTATGATTGCTTTAAACACCATCAGTAACTTTAGTGTTAGCAGGAATCTGTCACTACAGTTTTGGATTGACAGGTGGCTTTTAAGATAACCTCCTTTTGATAAACAATTCGACCACTAACTAAATTAAACCAACGAAGCTATTAAACTTAATAATAGGAACGGCCTATGAAGGTGGCCGTGCGAGGACTGCCCTATGAGACCCCGAACGAAGACGTCGTCAGGGGCCTCCAAGCTTTGGGCTTTCCCGCAGACGCCGCCCGTGCTTTACCACCACCAAGAGGAAAGCACGGGTGCACATACTTCGTCACCTTGGCACACATGCCGAACGAAGAGATGCAGCGGCTCTATCGGGTGACGGAGCTGCTCAACATGCCCCAGATAACCATCGAGGGATGGAGGGGGGGAAAGAAACCCCCCCAATGCCACAGATGCCAAATTTTTGGACATTCATCGACAAACTGCCACCGCCCCATCAAGTGTGTGCGGTGTGCAGGCCCTCACGCCGCCAGCGAATGTCCCCGGCCAAGGGACGAACTGCCCACCTGCGCGAACTGCGGGAAGGCACATCGGGCAAGCGATATGGCTTGCAAGGTGTTGAAAAAGGAGGCAAGAAAGAGGGGTATTACTCTCCCCCCTCCTCGCCCAGGAGCACAGCAACACCAGCAGGCCAGACGCGACCCGCAGCCGGCACGAGTACCCCAACAAGTACCACCTACGACCCAGCGCGCTACCGACAGAAGACAGCAGCAGGCAACTTCCAGCCAGGCTGCACCTAGTACTCTGATCCCGCCAGCAAACCCGCCCACGGAAAGGGGAAAGGCGCCGCGCAGCAGACGCGGACGCAGAGGCGGCCGTCGTCACCAAACAGAGCCTGCAGCGGCATCGACCCCCCACCCGCAAGCGGAAGCGGCGGAAGTACCTACAGTACCGGCTGAACCACCTTTACGGCCAGTCCCAGAACAAACCGAGGGACCTGCTCAACCGGACCGTGAAGTGCCCACGACGGAAGCAGAAACAACACCACCAGCTCCATCAACCTCCAGACCACAGGGCGTTGGCGAACCACATGCGGCGTCGACCTCAGCCCCCAAACCACAACGCCCCACTCACAGGAGAACAAGAATGGGGCCACAACCAACAACCTCAACCGAGACTCCACCTCAAGCCCCACCATCAGCCCCCCCCACGAACCAGGGGGAAGCCACGCCCACCCTGGACCTATCAGCCATAGTCCGGGTGGTAGTGGAAGCGCTGATGGCCGGGCTGACCGTATACCTCCAGGGCCAGGGACCGGTGGCGGCCATTCAGACAGGAATGGCAGCCTTACTCCGTCACATCACCAACTAAGAGTAATCTATTGGAACCCAGGCGGCATTAAGGGCCGTATCAGAGAGCTCATCACAATCACCCAGTTGCAGGACGCTCATGTCGTCCTCCTGGGAGAAACGAAGCTCCACAACAACTTCGAGCTTCGTGTCCCCAACTTCTTCGTGTACCGTCGCGACGAAGTCTCCCCCAGAGGAAATGCCTATAGAGGCACGGCGGCTCTGGTGAGGAGAGACTTAGTGCACGAGGAACTGGACCACACTCCGTACCGATCCCTACGTACACAAGGAGTACGGATCCAGATTGGAGAAAAAGAGCTCCACCTGTATGCCGCCTACAAACCACCGAATGAAGAGTACCACGGCATGGACGTCCAGGCACTGCTGGAACCACAACGCCCTACACTGGTCGTGGGTGACCTTAACGCGAAACACCCGGCTTGGGGATCGCGCGTCATCAATACGGCTGGAAGGGCGCTACTGGAAGACAGCGAGAATCGCCAGTTTGGGGTGTTGGCTCCATCATCGCCGACCAACATCCCAACAGATCCCAACAGGCAGCCCGACATACTGGACATCGTGCTGCACCACAGGATTGACCACCTGCTCAGTGTCGACGTCATATATAACGCCGACACGGAACACCAACCAATTATGGTCACGCTCAATCTCCAGCGCGACTGCACGATACCGAGACCCCCCAGAACCTCAACAGACTGGGAGAGATATGCAGACGCGCTGTCGAAGCTAGAGCTCACAGGCCCTTTCACGACCCCGCTAGAGGTCGACCGAGCTACGGAAACCCTGACGAAGGCCATCAAAACCGCCAAGGACGAAGCCACGTCGACCCTCCGCCACCCCGGCCGTCGAGACCTGCTGCCGAGCTCGCTTCGGCGCATGTTCGAAGACAAACGCGCCCTACGAAAACTGTGGGCGCGAACTCGCTGCCCGAGAGTGAAGCGCAACCTCAACCACCTTGCGGAGAAGATAGTGATAGCTTTGGAGAACCACGCCGCCGATGACTGGGACAAACAAATCGACGCGGCGTCGGAGTCCGAAACTTCACTGCACCATCTCTGCAAGACGCTTACCAAAACGACCTCACCCGTCTACCCGCTGCTCGACAGCGAGGGAAGACGAAGATACTCCGCCAAAGACAGATCGGAAATTCTGGCGGAGTATATGGAACACCAGTTCAATCCGAACCCACCGGCCACAGACCCTACAACAACCGAGCACATTGCAGCGATCGAACACCAAATTGAAGAGTTCCTCACAACCCAACCTCTACCGCTCCGGGGCGACTATTTCATCTCCCCGTCTGAACTGAGGAAAGCCGTCTTCCAACTACCCAAAAGGAAGGCGGCGGGTTATGATGGAATTCCGATCGCCGCAATCCAACAGCTGCCAAGAAGAGCCCTTGTAGCTCTCACGAGACTCTTCAACGGAGTACTTCGCACTGGGCATTTCCCCGAAATATGGAAACGAGGAAAGGTTGTCACCATCCCGAAACCAGGAAAGGACCGTCGTCTCCCAGGAAGCTACCGTCCGATCACACTTCTGCCACACATCGCCAAGCTGTTTGAGCGTCTGCTGCTGCGAAGGCTGTCTCCCCACATTCAACTGCGAAATGAGCAGTTCGGCTTTCGCAGTAACCATTCTACGACGCTCCAGCTGGCTCGAGGACTTCACTTCATCGCCAGTGAGAAGAACAAAGGGCACTGCACCGTCGGAGTCTTCCTCGACATAGAGAAAGCCTTCGACCGTGTGTGGCATGCCGGCCTCCTGGCGAAGCTGTTGAAGAACACCACCGTGCCACCAGCACTAGTGCGGCTAGTGGCTTCCTTCCTGGAGGGCAGAACATTCCACATTGCCGTAGAGGGCGCAGAGTCCCAGCCACGTCCGATACGCGCCGGAGTACCACAAGGCAGTTGTCTATCGCCGAGCCTGTACGCCCTATATACGGATGACATCCCTACCCTCGCCGGTCACCTGCGCGAGGGGGAGGAAGACGTACTGTTATCACTGTTTGCTGATGACAGTGCGTACTTCGCGTCGTCCTACCACCAAATCATCGCCACCAACCGCATGCAGCGTCTGCTGGATTTGCTCCCGGAATGGCTGGACAAATGGAGAATGGCCGTCAACGTGGGGAAGACGGCCGCCATAGCGTTCGGCATCCGGATCCCGCTGCGGACACTCCAATTACGAGGGCAGGACATAGGTTGGCAGACCTCAGTCCGCTACCTGGGATGCACCATCGACGCCAGCCTGACCATGATACACATGGTGAACCACGCCGTGTGTCAGGCGGCGGCGGCCAAGTCGATGCTGTACCAGGTGCTAACTTCCCGACTACCACTGAGGGCCAAGTTGAAGATCTTCAACACCTATGTCCGCTCGCGTCTCACGTACGCGGCTCCGGCCTGGTACGCGCTGTGCTCCGCGCACCAGAAAAACCGGATGCAAATCCAGCAGAACAAGTGTCTGCGCCTTGCCACGGGAGCTCCGAGATACGTCAGAAATGATGTCATCCACCGTGACACGAAGACGCCCACCGTGGAGGAATTCGTCCGTGACCTAGCATGCCGCATGTTCGCGCGCGCAGACCACGGACCGAATATACACCTCCGCGACATCGCACCACACTGCGATAGGCCACAGAACGGGCGTCCCCTACCTCGGGAGCTCCTCCAAGCGGCCGACCCTGCAGGCGCAGGTACTTACGGTGACGATGAGGACGACGCAACCACCGGACATGACACCGTCCTTGCGCAGGATAGCGACGACATCGCAGTCCGCGCAGGGACCCCCACTGAACCCGGCGCTGCCCCGACGCAGGATAGCGAGGAATCGCAGTCCGCGCGGGGCCAACGGGTCCAAAGCCCAATCCCCTAGGCTGAAAAGCCTCAACCCCGGGAGGGGTTGGAAGAAACCACCGGGGGAGAAAGTTCCCCCGCGACATGCCCGGGTAAGGAGGCATTGCCTCGAGGCCCGTACCCCCGCCCCGTGTACCACGGGTCGGAGAAGACCCGACGTCTCTAATAATAGGTATACGACCCATGTAACAAAATCAGCAAAATCGATTCATGCGAACCACAGACAAAGTTGTTTTTAAATTAGAGCAGATTTAGTAATCTGGTTAATAATAGTTAGTAGGTACCTATTATTAATTTATATACCAGATTCCTAAATCAATAGTCACACATTTATAACATTGTAAAGGATTAGTTTTTTCCCGTCACTTTGCTTTTGTCTCAGTTTTACATTGCGCCAGAATAAAAAAGCTTTAAGAAGCCAGAGTTACAGACCTCGTCCTTAATTGAATTGTTAATAATCCCATGTATTTGGCTGGTCAAGCAACGTTAGCTCAGGTCGGTAACTGGATGAATGGTCAGTTCTGTAGATATATTAACGATTATACTTTCACTTCCTGCCCTGGAGAGCATGTCAAGATGATCACGGTTATATCACTGACATTTGATGGTTAACCTTTGATGCATAATTTTTTTTAATCTTAGAGACCGAAAGATTAGCTAGACCAGACTTACTATTAATTAGTAAACATGTTTTTGTGAAATAAAGTTACTAAATTACGATGTTTTTAAAGGTCTAAGAAAACTAATGATCATTCTCAGGTCATAAGTTGCACTGAACGGTGAGTGGTTATTTACTGAGACGAGCGAAGTTATTTCCTTATTCGATAAGACAAACAAATGCTCTGTATAACGCAACATTACATAAAGTCTTTACATCCAAGCAGCCAAGCTTCGAGCGAATAAAGTGATATAATGTTTGCAACTGGATGAGCGTTGATCGATTTGATGCGATTCATGTGACTTACATTGTCTTTTAATCGCACAGACAGTTTCATCATTATTATGACTTACTAGCGGACGCCCGCGACTTAGTCCTTAGTCCTCCTTAATCCGGCCCTGTAGCAAAATCCATTTTTAGCGGACGTCTACTAACTATAAACTACCTCCTTACCAAATTTCATCCTTGTACGTCAATGGTTTTCGATATTTCGCGATGAGTGATCTTTCGGTTTTATTTAAGTACCTATACATGTATTTGTATGAGTTTAAAGACCGTTTGTTTAATTTAACGACAAGTCAGAGTTTTACTGCGATCACATCATCACATTTGATGTTAAGTGACAATGATTTTAAGTTGTAATGTTTTTGTTTAGTATGTGTTAGATGGTAACTACCTCGTGGGTCTAGTGATTAGCATTTGGAGCTTCGCATCATGACGTCCTGCCCCTGCATTCTGTAAAGTTACAGCGATATGACATCGCTCATTTGCAAGGCAACTGCGTATTAAAGACATAGTTAGAGGCCCAAAGACGGGATTATTTTTAGGTCGCACCAAATTAAGCAACATTGTGGATCAGTCTTTACACCATTTTAATTTTACACATAAGGGGCCCCTGTAGTCCGGGCGCCTCGTATCATTGATACGGCTGATACGACGGTAGCTGTGTCCCTGTTGGCATCCCATTGAAGTAAAGTTCAAATTCTAATAAAACTTATTATTACATTCAGACCGGATCTAGGAAATTGGTGGAAATGGAAATGTCGATAGTCTTGTAACTTGGAAAGCACCTTTTACTATTAATCCTGGTTATTGTTGTTACTAACCTCTCATAGCAATCGTTACAGAGTAAAACATTACCACCCTTAGCCCGACTCGTAGCAGTAAGTATGTGTGCGTATAGCTTGGATGAAAATAAAAGCGTAGGCTACTAGGGAACTGCGTTCACTTAGTAGTACCTTTTAACGGCCAAACCAATTTGGATGGAATTTGGTATTTTTGGGGATCAGAGGCAAAAAAATATCAAACAACAACAAATGTAGTATATAAATATTATAATATCAACTATCTTAGTACCCATAACACAAGCTACTCTGTATGCTTACTTTGGGGCTAGATAGTGATGTGTATTGTTTAAGTATATTTATTATTATTTATTATAAAAATTAAAACCCTTCGAATAGTTCAAAGATCGTTAAATCATGTTGAGCCGACCCCATTTAGCATGGAGTAACTAAACAAATATATTGTACTTACGTGGACGATACACAGTTTTCTTTTTTAATTAATACTTTATGACTACAATACTTAAGGATAAAAGGCCCACAGGGCTTGCAGGATTGCTTAGGGCATCAAGTTACCTTAATCAGGCACTGTAGCGAGCGACTGAAACTGTGTGTAACTACCTCATCAAGTGATCCCATTTCCATAAGTACAGCGATGGGTTAACAAGAGATGAGACGCCGCTAGGACAAAGGGTTGTTACGGTTCGCGGTCGACAGGTTCAGAACTACGCCTACAAAACTACTGTATAATGTGTGTTGACAATAATAAAAGGTAGCGCGTGATTGAAGCAGTGTATAAAGTGATCCCATTTCCATAACTAGGGCGATGGGTTAACACGAAATAAGATGACACAGGTGGGTTTCGTTACTGTCTGCGCGCAACGGGTTTAGAACTACGCCTACAAAACTAATTTGTATGGTACGAGTACCTACGCGTATGTTGATGATAATAATAAAAGACGACGAACGACTAAAACAGTGTATACCTCGTCAAGTGATCCCATTTTCATTATTACCGAGTTATCACGAGGTGAGACGACGCTGGGACAAGGGGTTGTTACTGTCCGCAGGCGACGAGTTTGGAACTACGCCTACGAAACTACTTTGTAACGTGTGTTAAGGATAATAAAAGATAGCGAGTGCCTGAAGTAGTGTGTACCTCATCAATTGATCCTATTTCCTTGTTTACAATGACGGGTTAACACGAGATGAGACGACGCTGGCACAAAGGGTAGTTACTGTCCTACAAAACTACTTTGTAACGTATGTTAACGATAGTAAAAGATAGATGCATAATTAAAGCGTTATCACGAAATGAGACGATGCTGGGATAAAGGGTTGTTAGTTGTTACCGTTCACAGGCGACGGGTTGGGAACTACGCCTACAAAACTACTTTGTAACGTGTGTTGGCGATAATAAAAGATAGCGAGCGACTGAAGCAGTGTGATCCCATTTCCATAATTACAGCGTTAACACGAGATGAGTCGTCGCAGGGACAATGGGTTGCGTCACGCCGTCCGCAGCGGGCGCGGATCTGCTTCCGTTCTCCAGCTCGTCTCACGGCCCTGCAGCCCCGGGTGGGGCGAAGCGCCGCATATATAACATACACCGCCGACCCCTCACAGACATATCGCATAGCATCAGCATGAAGGTAATATCTCATATATTATATCAGCCTTCACCATATATCATTAACGAACATATCAATCTGATGTCAAAAGTCATAGTGATATAGTGATTTTTTACAAATCATTTTAATATCATCAAAGAGTATACTAGTCGTACTAAATGATATTTTATTTATAGTTCCTAAAATAATAATATTATTAATGCAAGGTGCACTTTTTTAAGTGAAACATCGCAACGTCTTCAAATAATATCTTGAAGTTTGAGCTCAACGAACAGAAGCTTTACTAGTACTACAGAGAAAATTTTAGTTGTAACGATCACAAATTAAAAGAAAAAAATTAATAGTTGTAAAACATTTACAGCCGAATATTTACCTTTTTCAAAGTCAGTTAAACATTAGGCAAATTATCTAATCACAAATCTTGATAAGAGTATTATGAAAGTACAAACATAAAAAAGTATAATAAATACATAAAGACGTTACACCATGACTTACATTTTCTTTACGTTTTAAGGTATTCGTGTGCCTATTGGCCCTAGCGGTGGCCACACAAGCCGGCTACATCGGCGGTGGTAGCAGTGGCTGGTCCAGTGGCGGCGGTGGCGGCGGCTGGTCCGGCGGCGGCGGTGGCTGGTCCAGTGGTGGAGGCGGCGGATATGGCGGCGGCGGCGGCCACGGCGGCGGTGGTGGATTCGGTGGCGGCGGTGGTGGATACGGAGGTGGCGGCCACGGCGGCAGCGGTGGAGGCGGCCGTAAGTACTCTCTCTGCCTTATCTACTTAACATATGTTAGGTATCGGTAACAGTTTAGGGTCGTAATTTTGAACATGATTCGTTTACTGATGAGTATAGTTTTCATTAAGTCATGATAAAATAGAATTGCAATGATAGTTTCAGTTAAATTTTTTTCACAAATAGCGGTCAATAGAAACAAAACATACCAGGATGTTTCAGAAGAACTTGTGCTTCACTCACAAATAACGTGGCTTTCTAGTGTTAGAATAATTTTCCAAATCGGTTCCACAGATCCAGAGATTACCCTCTACAACACCATAAACTTTACCTCTGACTTAGGTGATAAATTAATCTATATTAATAAACCGCGTCTATCAGTTGTTTAAGGATTGTCATTGGCCTACCTTACCTTACCTTTTTGTGGCACCTAATGATGAAGCGTAGTCCACTAAAGTTACCACTAAAAGCCTTCAGCTATCTACATCTTTAGCTTCTATAGCTTCAGCAGTAGTGTAGTACACAACTTTTGTAAAGTTTGTAAACATGTCTAAGATCACTCGCACATAAGTTTTCATACAAAACAAACTAAATTGAGATCGCTTCATCCGTTCTGGACTTATGGTGCCACAGACACAGGCTGACAGACGTCGCGTTGGGGGTTAAAAAGATACTTTAATCTTTGAATTATTCGATGGATACCATAATGGGATAATAAATGCTTTTACCAAAAAATTTTTTTAATAATATTCATACATATGTCGAGAAAGTTACAACACCTAGGCCCTCAATTACATAGAAATCATACTATAATTCTTATAATTTACTACAAATATTTCTTATTATTGAACAGAGGTGAAGATCATCAAAATCATCACAACCGGCGGAGGCGGCGGCGGCGGCGGTTATGGCGGTGAGTTTAGTTTATTTAGTAGCTTAATTAAGATTTACTTGTACGAATATGTCTACTTTTAATCAACAATGATTATCTTATTTCCATATTTCACCTCTATTTACAGTTCGTGCGCTCTAACATGGTGCGAGTAACAGTTTTTTCCAATCTTGAAAGTTTGTCGCGATTCATGATAATAGTACGTATTATGAATATCATAAGGCAACTGTACCCGCACCATGCTACAGCGCACATAGTATAAATAATGACTGAAACTTCACATCTTCATGATTGTGAATTTCTGAAGACGAATAAAATTACAATTTTACTACATTTACAAATTTGCGTTTCAGCAAGTTCGGTTATGGGCAAGTTGTTTACATTTGTAACTAGGTACTTCGTCACTTTGATTTACAACAAAAGTTGTAAGGACTAATGAAAAATTAAAAGCAATATACACTTTACATATTTGTTACATGATGAACATTCAAAGCAATAAACGTAAATGATGCTTTACTTAAAGTCTCGACATTTTAGAAAGGACATTACTAATACGAGTACTGTGTTACGTAGTTCAACATATATTACCTACCTACTATACAGATACTTGTTTCTAAAGATTATACAAAAGGTTAGAATACCCAACTCATTGTTTTCAAATAATTAATTATCTAAATCAAAAATCTACTTTGGTTTTCATTGTATGTTATCGCAATTTTCATGTGACCAACGATTTGCAGGACAATTTTTTTTTTGAAACATTTGCAAATTAATGTAATGTAGAAAAATATAAGATAAGTAGGTATATACTTTTTCATTTCTTGCTGGCTTTTCTTTGTAGGAATTTCTTTCTAAACCAGTGATAGTCAAACTTGAGCTTTTAAAAGTAAACTAAGCCCACTAACTAATAAACGTATAGGTAAATAGGTAAAGTATAATCATAATCATGAAACTTGAGACCACCAAAGAATCATTGATCGAGCATAACTTATATGGAATTTACAAAATCCTCATATAAAAGACTTCAACGAGACTGCGTTCGTTAATTATAGTGATACCTTACGTAGGTACTCTTGTGAAAAGTACTTGTATGAAACTGATAACAATCTGACGCCTGTGAGATGAAATTAGAAAAAAAGTCTTACATTGCTGCTGCCTTGCACACTAAGAGAGGTCAAAAGACCGCACAAGAGGGTCATCCGTTCACTTGACGGTACAACAGAATTACGAATTTCGTAATCATTATGTTTAATCTCACGTAGGTACATCTAACGCAGCGTTCGGTGAGCTATGGACAATGGCATGAAAATATTTTTTTTAATGTTTTGGTACACAGTATTGAAACACAATGATTTGTCGTCACCCCACAAAATTCATGTTGCCACGATCACCTATTTATCAAAAGAATATAGGTACAATACATTACTTAAACTTATACTATTTGTAAATACATTTGGTTATTATTTTTGGTCATCCTTTATGTGTAAATAATAAATATGTATAGGTATACATTCGTTTCCGTATAGTGCCTAAACGTCATAGATTTACGAGACGTGCGAGATGATTCACGTTGAATGGGCAATTGTAAAAGGTTCAATTTAATTGAATTCTAATTTGCACGCGGTCATTTGGAATGCTTAATTAGCTTATCCGAACCATGCAGGTATTATGTAACACTTACGGTTGCTGTTATTACTTCTAAATATGATATGGAGATAGATTTATTTTTGTAACGAAACTTTAGGGATTAACTCTCGGTATGATGCTTCCAAGGAACTCAAAAGAGTATCACTTGTACGCACTAAATATAGCTACCTAGTACATTCTTGACTTCAAGAATCCATTAATGGGCCTTCACTTGATAATATTACTTATCTAGGTTTAATAAAGACTTTTCAATTATGAAAAAAAAAGACTGGTTGCGGTCAAATTGGTGACCTTTTCATATCCTGGACTTTAAATACTCAGTAGCTATTTCGTGTCAGAAAACAAAATAACTATGTTTAGTCCATTCGGTAAAATAGTTATTTGGAGTCAACCCTAATCCGCTGCCGAAAATTTTAAACTTATCATCGATTGCAAGTTCACATTAATTTTAGTGTAATTGCCTCGTAGGTCTAATTGCTTTTCGATTCTGTTATTGAGCCAGGCTTAATAATAATCAGTCCGATATTGTGTAGTTATATAGTGTTACACTTTGTACCAACTCGTAAATCTATGGTTACACTACAATACTTTTAGCGGTCGATAATAATTATCTTTAAAAGTTTATATTATTGATGGGATGGGAGTGCGACCTTCTAGTACCTACCCATGTACTAGACCTGTACAGTAAGAAGGACTGAGTACTCTTCATAAAGATAATCATTACATCAGCCTATTTTTTGGCCTAATGCAGAAAGAGGCTTAGAGGGGAGGGGATATAGAGCTTAGACCCATGCGACTCCAATGCGGGTCGGTGGGTGAGTGACCATGTCAAATTATTTATAGGCATATACCAAGGCGACGGTTTAACGTACTCTCTGAGACACGGGGTTGGTATACCACAAAATACCCAACTCCAGGATGAGAATTTTTTTAGAATATTTCATAGAAGAAAGAAAAGCTCAGAATTTTACAGCCTAAGCCATGCCTAGTAAACTATCAAAAATAGTATAATAATGTTGGTGAATTCGTGTTTATAAACGTGTGTATATTATATAGGTGGTGGTTTTGGAGGAGGTGGTCACGGAGGCGGTTTCGGAGGCGGCGGCGGTGGCTGGAAGAGCGGCGGAGGCGGCGGCGGTGGTTGGAAGAGCGGCGGAGGCGGCGGCGGTGGCTGGAAAAGCGGCGGAGGTGGTGGCGGCTGGTCCAGCGGCGGCGGCGGCGGTGGCTGGAAGAGCGGCGGTGGTGGCGGATGGCAACTCGGAGGTGGCGGCGGCGGCGGCTGGTCCAGCGGAGGCGGCGGCGGCTCTTCGGGCTGGTGGTGATCAACCCTAAGATAGAAGCCTAATGATGCTAAATATACAACTATACCTCCAAATATATATTTCATTTTAATTTTTTCCAACTATTCCCACCTTTGGCAACAAAATGATATTAATTTACAGTTTTTATGTGGAATGTATGTGTCGAACGGATATGATCCACACATCATCATGATTGAGAATACAGAATTTTCAGCTCGAGAATTAGAAAACATAATTATTCTTGTAATGTGTTTGAGGTCTCTGGTGAATTTGGAAAGCCCGTTCCGTTGGTAACGGTCATAGTGATAGTGATCGTTACAGAATCAAACATTATCACTCTAAGCCCGCCAACCCGCCAATCTGCATTGGAGCAGCGAGGTGGGTCTAAGTTTCACATCCCCTCTAATGTGGAGGGAGACCTGGCCCTAACGAGGATGATTTACCTATATTTTTACAATGTTTCTGCAACACCATTACGTAGCTTACAACGTCCGTGTCCGTACCGACTCTTAAATCTATGATTACAATCCATATTCGGCTCACTTCAGAGCACGAGTCACTCATTCTGAGAGAGGTAACATATTTCGCAACACAATTGCCGGCAACGATTGCTAAGATCAATACTAATTTAAAAAAAAAAAACTCATTATACATCAGTAACAGAATCTTTTAGACTTCTGCGAACAGCGCGTGGTACGATATCAGGCAAAAAGCGTTAGTTTTAGCCTTTATTTATGTTGCGTGCTATTAGGTATCATATACATAATATTTAATTCTAGTTACGTATGTATTAGTAGCAGAATTTTTAAAATCGGATCAATAGTTTTTGCGTATTGACCTTGCAAACATACAGACAAGGAAATCAAAAACTATATTTTTATGTTTTACGGCTCTTTCTAAGACCCAATCTTCTAGTTCGCTCTGACACTGCATTACGCCGAAGTGACCACCGAATTTATCTGATTTTATAACGCCGCTGGGATATATTTTCGTATAACTTTAAGTTTTCGACTTCAATTACCACCATTAAATCATGACATAGCTTGACTTTTCAAAAGTGCTTGTAAATTAAGCCTAATTGAAATAAATGAATTTGAATTTTGAACTTATACTTTCGCAGATGGCTGCGAAACACAAGGTGTATGGACGCCTTGTGTTTAGAGAATTCGAAGTGTGACGCATATTTAGAAATATTGCATTGAATAAAAAAATAATAATAAACTGTTAAAATAAAACAAATGTCTATATTTTAAATCATACTTAATGCTATTCAAAACATTAAATAAATAGATTTTTTCAAAATTAATATTTTTTACTGTTACGTTTCTTATCCAATTTTCGACGCTTGGCTCTGTTTGGATCAAAGTTTTCCTTGTCCGAAGAGTCTGTGCTCGTCGGAGTGTTTCCTCGGACTGCATGCCTCTTCCTATGTTTATATTCATCTTGTTGTAGTTGAGACAGAACATTGCAGTTGCTGTAATAAATATAAATGCTGTTATAAATAAATATAAAATATGAGATTTAATATTCTAGGATTTATGACTAAGTTATAAGTTTTCTATTATTTTTTATTCTTTACAAGTTAGCCCTTGACTAAAATCTCAACTAATGGTAAGCGATGATGCAATTTTAGATCGAAGCGGGCCAACTTGTTAGGAGGAGGATGAAAATCCACACCCCTTTCAGTTTCTACACGACATCATACTGGAACTCGAAATTGCTTAGCAGAAACTCTTTGCCGGTAGTGTGGTAACCAGCCAGACCTGATCCAGCCGTTGGAGGTACAGGTTAAATAAACTTGTGAATCTTCCAAATATGCCTGCTTCCATCTTATACTGCATCAAATATGATGGGCAAATTAATAATGATCCTCTTTTTTAAGAAAAATAATGCTACCTCAGTGAAAGAAATTATCAAATATTAACAACAAATGTCTTACTTTTCAGTTTCTGATCTGTGCACTTCAGCAATAACTTCAAGTATGTTATTTTCAGTAGGAAAAATGTCACTATCTGAATCCGACTCTTCTATAATCAAACCTTTATGTTTTTTATCTGACTGCTGAGGTTCAGTAGGGTTTAGATTAACTGTAACTGCAATATCTTTCAAATTTTCTTTATTGTTTTTACCAACTTCTGATGCAGTAATTTGATGTTGATTCTGATAAATATTATGGTCTACTTTTGCTAACTGTAACTCAACCATTTTAGAATTTTTTTCACAATCATCTATTGTATCAGTCTGTACTCCAATAGAAAATTTGGTTGCATCTGTAGATTTATCTTCTTCTGAAAATTTTACTGTAGTTACAAAGTTCATAGTTTCTATTGTAATTGTAACATTGTTAGATTTGCTTGAGTTTTCATTTGTACTTTCATAACATTGATCTTTAAAAAGAGATCCTTTTTTGTAAAATTGTACTCTGTTTGCTTTCTGGTATTGAGTTGGTTTATCTATACGATTTGTGTTGACAACTTTCTCTCTATCACTCATATTACATGTAGGGATAGTCTCATTTAAAGCATTGTTTTTTTCAGCCTCTAATACTGCTAACAAAGCAGCTTTATCTTTATCAACAGTTTCAAAATCATCAATAAATATAGTTTCATCATCCAGTACAATACCACTTTCATTTTTATCACATTTAATTTTATTGCAATTTCCAAATTTTTTATTATTTTTATTAATTTTGACATTCTTTTTTAATTCTGTTGATGATTTCAAATTATCGGTAACATCAGGATCATATGTTTTCAAGCGAGTTTTCTTTAAGCTAAGATTCTTTTTCTTTTTAGTAACGTTCTTTGTAGTCTTAGGTCTAATAACATTTTGGCCATTCACATTTATGTCAGTGAAAGGTTTACGAGGTAGATCATAATTAGCCTCACTTAGGATTGTATCATTTTTATTTAACCACTGATGAACATAATTTATTTTGTTCTCCATTTTAACAATGTCAGGTTTTGAAGTATTTTCACCGGGTAAAATAGTAGGTTTTATGTTTTCTTTATTGGAAATATTGGAGATTCTTTTGCTATTTGAATATTTCACTGGAGCCTGAATGCATTCCGGAAACAATTGCTTCTCTACTTTTAACTGCTCTGAGACTCTGAGCCTTCTGTAAACTAAATAATTATTATAAA
Organism: Bicyclus anynana; assembly: GCF_947172395.1. Lineage (NCBI taxonomy): Eukaryota > Metazoa > Arthropoda > Insecta > Lepidoptera > Nymphalidae > Bicyclus > Bicyclus anynana. The sequence goes on from NC_069091.1 coordinate 10,403,147, forward strand.
TTGAAATACACTAACATAGTGAGAATACTTATAATTATAAATTATTTTTATTATAAAACAATAATCGTAGGGTAGGGATATGGTAGGGTAAGAGTAGGGTAGCGTAGGGGTAGGCTAGAAGTGCACATAAGTCAAAATGAAGCTTGAGCGGTTTCCTTAGTATCCTTAACACAGGCTATACACTTACTTTGGGGCTAAATATTGATATGTGTTAGACAATCATTAGTAAGTAAAGTATTTAATTATTTATTTAATAATATTTATAATATATGTATTAATAATAATATACATTTGCTAACCATTCATACAAAACTGACAAAGCAGTTTTATGCAAATTAACTTTTATTTAACTTCTTTTTTCAGATTGTGTCAGTGCCATAGACTCCTTAATGGTACCTCGGCGGCGTTAAAGAAGGGATGTTTGGGTGAGCACAGAAGCGAGGGTATCAGTCTGTGCGCCTTGGTGGGTTAAAAACCCACAAAGTGATATCTAATATTGGTGTAGTTGCAAGCCTCAACCACTAGTTAGTTGGGGTGGGTGCCAGCTCTCTCAAAATAAGTTTTCGATAGCTATTTCATATATTGGGAGGTCTAGGTCTTTATGTAGGTTGTTATTACATACAAACCACAAAGCAATTGTGGCCTGACGCATGAATCGAGTTCTGAAGGACCTGGAGGGGTTTCCAGGTCGCCTTTGGGCGGTGGGCAAACACTACACCAGCATAGGTCATTAATGGGTGGATGGTGGTCTTAAAGATAGTGACCTTGGAGCAGAGGTAAAATAATTAACTTCTACCAACTTTATGCTGTTCTTGGTTACAGTGCAGCTACCTATTGTAATAAAATAAGACATTTTGTGAGTAAGGGATTATCAAAGTTAATTTTTACCATCTATATTATACAGTTCTTGAAAAGTCTTTAGCAGGTTTGAAGCATGCTCCACACGGAGGCTCAGTTGGTCATCAGTGACGTGTTTTGATTCATCTTGTGGTGAAAGGCAGAATACACAGGTCTCGGCCGTCAGTATGCAGTTGTTACAAACCGATTGACCGCACGGATATCTCACACGTAGACCTTTTAACTGGTCACTAAAATACACAAAAATAAATAAATTACAAACTATAAATTTCTCATGGAACCCGATGCAATAATTCTGATTCTTACCAAATCACGCATTTATTATTATCCGTTATAACTTTCACATATTTAACAATTTGATCCGCATTGAAGCTGTTCATACTCGACGCGACATGATCATTCAACCCAATGAAAAGTTGAAAAGTGAAAACAGTTTTAAAAACTTAAACAATATTTTGTGAAAGCAAACACTAAAAATAAAATTGCATTTTGAAGGACAGAACACAGACAGAATAAATTAATAGATTATAAATTTTGACAAGTGAATGAAGCAAAGACCGTATACTTATAGGTCTTTGGAATGAAGTGACTAATAAGAAGCCACAGACGACAAATGGAAAAATGTAGATTGTACAGCCAACCACAGCACTTAATTCATATTTATCTGTGATTAAAATGTATTAGGCCTAGTTCGGACTAATTTAGTATTTTAGTCGAGTACGAAATATGTTCCTTGGTACGAACAATTTTTGGATTTTCGGCCCCAAAACTTTTTCGTAAAATTTACGAACCGGGTTAGAAAAGTTTTTGGCACTATAAGTTTATCTTGGCCAAAACTGAAACTAACTTTCGAATGAAAGAACGGAGATCGTCATTTTGCAAACCAATAAACTAAATCGTGACAATCGTTGTGGCACTGTAATTACATCTTATCAGCGCCGGACCGAGGTAAATTTTAGAATGGAGCGAGATCCAATTATGGCGCCTTTCCTGTTTGCTCCTAACATTATATACTAGGGACGTTTGAAAAGTTCGTAGCCATACATACATACATTTTTAACCGACTTCAAAAAAAGGAGGAGGTTTCTCAATTCGACCGTTCGATTTCGATTCGATTCAAGCCGTTTAAATCATAAAGATTTTAACTGGATTTTCAGACACTTCTTTCAGATACGGCTTCAATTAACACATCACTAACTTGGTACCGCCTTTAAACTGATCAGAAGATAGCACATACGATGTTATGTTTCGCTTTTAATTTAATGAAAACTTTTTTATGATATAGTAGTATATTATAAAGTGCGCGTTTTTTGCGCTCGGGTAAAATGCCCAGCCATAGCCACGGTCGAAAGCCCTATTACAAACCCCCCGCCGAAGGCCGGTGTATAATAAAGTTCGCGTTTTTTGCTATATATCCGATCTTAATAAAACAAAGCCTATATGTTGCCCTGGACTATGCTTAATCTATTTGTGAAATCCGCATCAAAATCCGTCTAGTAGAACCAGAGAATAGCGCGAACATTCAGACAGAAGGACAGACAGACAAGAAACTTAAAAAAAATGTTTTCGTATTCAATTGCTCATTTCTAATTGCCCTAACTTGATTTTACTTAAATTTGGGCAAAGTACAGACACTCGATTTCTACTCTTTTATTATAGTATAGATAGATAGATAGATAGATTGACTTTTAGGAAGATAGCTGACACTATTGGCATCTCAACAAAAGGCAAACATCACATAATCGCCTTGGCTTCTTTGAGTTGAACAAATACGCGATCGACTGACGAATTTTCGCAACTGCTTGGAGTTGTTTGAGGCAGATACTTTTTTGTATGTTTTGTGACCATGGTTAAAACCTGAGTATATTACTTTAACTCCAGAAACAAAAGTACAGTCTAAAAAGTGGACACGACCAGGATATGTCGGGTCTTCTCCGACCCGTGGTACACGGGGCGGGGGTACGGGCCTCGAGGCAATGCCTCCTTACCCGGGCATGTCGCGGGGGAACTTTCTCCCCCGGTAATTTCTTCCAACCCCTCCCGGGGTTGAGGCTTTTCAGCCTAAGGGATTGGGCTTTGGACCCGTTGGCCCCGCGCGGACTGCGATTCCTCGCTATCCTGCGTCGGGGCAGCGCCGGGTTCAATGGAGGTCCCTGCGCGGACTGCGATGTCGTCGCTATCCTGCGCAAGGACGGTGTCATGTCCGGTGGTTGCGTCGTCCTCGTCGTCACCGTAAGTAACGACCAGGATCCAATGTTCCAAAGTAGTACCTATAGAACCCGCGCGGCGAGTGGCGCTTGGGCGCCCCTGAGATCGCGGCACCCGGGTGTAACGCACCCCATGCACTACAGGTAAAGACTCTAGCTCACGTAGCGCCCGGGTGCAATCATCACCGTAGCGCCCCCTAGTACCTATAAAACCCGCGCGGCGAGTGGCGCTTGGGCGCCCCTGAGATCGCGACATCCGGGTGTAACGCACCCCCTGCACTATAAGTAAAGACTCTCTAGCTCACGCAGCGCCCGGGTGCAATCATCCCCTAGCGCCCTCTATTACCTGTATATACCCGGGTTAAAATCAACGCACTCCCTGCACCATAGGTAAAGAAAGACGCCTCTATTAGAAGTAAATTCGCGCACGTCGCGTTTATCTCTTCGATTTAAATATAGACGATCGAAAAGAAATAAATTTCTTTTCGATCTTGTCTTTACCATTTCGGCGCCCCCTTGGATTTGGCGCCTGGAGCGACCGCTCCGTTCGCCGTATGGACGGTCCGGCCCTGCATCTTATTGATGTAGCCTCCCGTAGGGAGTTTGCTTTTATAGAAATTTAATAACTTTATATTAAAAATTATATGAAACGATTAAGTCTTTGTTTTTTAAAAATTAACTTCAAAAAAGGTGGACATCAATTGGACTTACTTCGACAATTCCAAAAACAATGAACATCTCGTAACGTAATTTATAATTAACTAGCTGACGCCACGCGATTTCACCCGCTTGGTGTCTGTTCCCGTAGGAATACAGGGATAATATATAGCCTATAGCCTTCCTCGATAAATGGGCTATCTAACACTGAAAGAATTTTTCAAATCGCACCAGTAGTTCCTGAGATTAGCGCGTTCAATCAAAAAAACAAACAAACATACTCTTCAGCTTTATAATATTAGTATAGATATATGTACCAATTTTTCTATATACATAAAAAATTTTAATAAAAAAAATTCAACCGACTTCCAACTCAAAAAATAACTTTAACTAAAAAGCAAAAAATAACATCCTACCTATGTGCTACCTTTTGATCAGTTTGAAGGCGGTGCCAAGCCAGTGATGTTTTAATTAAATACGTTTAAACTACAAAATTTCTGTGGTTATTCCAGAAACAGCTTTAATTAAAACACGACACTGGCTTGGCACCGCCTTCAAACTGATTAGAAGGTAGCACATAGGTAGGATGTTATTTTTTGCTTTTTAGTTAAAGTTATTTTTTGAGTTGGAAGTCGGTTGAATTTTTTTTATTAAAATTTTTATTTTTTTATTTTTAGTGTTAGCATACCCACTACGTGTGTACAGTCACAACCTATCTAAGTGGAAAGTTCTCATCAATACAAATTTATCAAGTCCAAACACAAGGTAGCTACTGTGAACCGTCGAGGAGTTCTCTTCACTGTCCCTCGTCTTCATCATCAGACCCTTAATACAGTCACAATCCATCTAGGTGGTAAGTTCTCATCAATACAAATTTATCAAGTCCAAACACAAGGTAGCTACTGTGAACCGTCGAGGAGTTCTCTTCACTGTCCCTCGTCTTCATCACCAGCCCCTTAATACAGTCACAAACCATATAGGTGGAAAGTACTCATCAATACAAATTAATTAAGCCCAAACAAAAGGTGACTGCTGTAAATCCTTGACGAGTTCCATCGTCTGTGTTTCGGCTCCATCATCAGACCAACTCCAAATCTTCATAAAGTTGTAGTGGTTTAAAATACCTTATGAAAACACTAACAAACGTACGTACTAGCCGTCTCTACAACTTTCGAAAGTTCCCCTCAATTTCTCCAGGATGCCATCATCAGATCCTGACATGAAAAAAATGGGACCACCCTGAAAGTAAACCCTACAAAACAAAAAAAGAATTTTCAAAATCGGTCCATAATTGACGGAATTATCGCTGGACATACATAAAAAAAAAAAAAACATACATACAGCCGAACGTAGAACCTCCTCCTTTTTGGAAGTCGGTTAAAAATTAAGTATTGCGCAAAGCACTCGACTAAAATACTAAAGTAGTCTGTACGGTCTATTAGTTCAGACTACTGTTTAAAGTATTTTAGTCGAGTACGAACGATTCTTGGACGGTAAATCCAAAAATCGTTCGTACTCGACTACGAACTAGGCCTAACTACTTTAGAATTAGTACTATAGTCGAGAACCTTTGGTAGGTCGAGTACAATCGATTTTTGGATTTACCGCCCAAAAATCGATTGTACTCGACCTACCAAAGTAGTCTGAACTATAAAGACATTATAATTGATTTTTTTTTAATTTTTATAGGACCAAATATAAATATATTCTACCTAGTAAAAAAAATTAATAAATCGGACCTCTTAGTTAAAAGTTAAGCCAGATTTATATTTGTCTGACGTGTCGTCTTGTGACGCATCAGAACAGAATCGGTTTCATACATTTTGTATTTGTATTTGTATTAACAGAGTCAGACAAATGTAAATCTGCCTTTACGTTTACGCATGTTCATAGAAAGAATATAAACACGTCGAAGTACGGGTACAAATAATAATACTCGTAAATATATAATAAATCAAATTTATTTACATTTTGAAGTGCAGATAAAATGTAAAATCAATCAATATTTAAAAACTATAAATGCAACTATGATCACATTAAATTATTCACAATCGGATACTTACACAATATTTTAGCTTATTCATTTAAACTACACAAATGGAGAAGTTTTCTAAAATCTACTTTTATCACAATTATTTATCAAAATTAAAGTTGAGAGATGTAATTAATATACTTAAAAGAATTATTGAAATAGCTTAATTATTGCAGTTCGCTTCATAGGTTGTTTAATAGGTAAGTTTTGTCGGTCCAGAATTCAGTTTCCAAATGTCCACGCAACCGCGCATGCTTTGCTGATAAGTCTATTTAGTTGTATAGTATGATTATTAATTCAATTCAGTAAACAAGTGAAACTGTCATAGAAATGTCATTTTACTGGCTGGAATTAATAATCGTACATACGATTAATCTTATCGATTATTAATTCCAGTCAGTAAAATGACATTTCAGTGATTTTTTTTTATGATTTTTAGATTTGCACTGTTTATGAAGCGAACTGCGTGCGACTTTTATGCGATTTCTTCGCGCAATGCGAGTCTACATGACTTCCGAATGGCGTAGCTACCAAGGGCCTAGGCGTGCAATGCCCGGTACCGTCAAGCTCAGGGGGGCCTCTAATACTTACCAGAAAATCGCGATCGGACTGAATTTACAAAATTTCGAAAATGAAAACGAGCTGATGATATAGCAATTTAGCATTTTATGTATTTGTAATAGCGGACGCCCACGACTTCATCCGCGTGGAATTTAATTTTTTACAAATCCATCCAAGATTTATACAAATGGGGTGGAATTTATCAAAATCTTTTCTTAGGGGATGCCTACGTCATAGTAGCTTTATGCATCTCAGCCCAATTGGTTTAAAACTGACAAAGTTTCATACAAACTTTAATCCCCTTGGGGGTAGAATTGATTAAAATCCTTTCTTAACAGATGCCTACGTCATAACATCTACCAGCATGCCAAATTTCAGCTCGATCCGTCCTGTGGTTTGGGCTTTGCGTTGATAGATTACTATGTCAGTCAGTCAACCTTTGAGTTATATATTAGATTTTTAAGATAAAACCTAACCAGTTTTAATAGTAGTGTAGTGGGGTCCTATTTTTACTTTTTATAATGTGCACCAGGACCCTTGGTTACCTAGCTACGCCACTGCTTCCGAATAGCCATTTTTCAAACAATTATCGACAAATCTCCATTTGGAAGGGAATCTGGGGTGCAGTTTAAGTTAGAGTGTGGAAACAGTTTGTTAACTAACACATAATAAAATCTTTTTTGGAAAAGTCCCCGTTAATATTTTGATTACTAGAAATTCGATACATTTACATAATCTGATCAAATTACAGAAAGTAACATCTTTTTATACATCATTTTTTTTTACCCTTTTAGAAGGATTTTTTCTTTATTTCACCAATAATAATTAACATATGAAAATATTTTTTCAATTATAACTTATTCTGATTTTAAATTTCAATAAAATAATCTTAAATTAAATTTATAAGACGCATATTGGCCAAAACCAATGTAATACAACAATTTATAAACAATAGTTTAACATTATATGAATCTCTATGCCTACTAATAATAATAATATTAAGTATCCTTTTAGGATCTACAAAATTTGTACATGGCAACAGCTTAAACAGTTTTAGTTACTCTAAAGTGACTTAATTATTATCCATAGTTTATTAATAAAAAACAGAAGATTTACGAAGCCATGTACAGTTGATATAACGGAACGTAAAGTAATAAATAATAACAAATAAAGAGTTTCACTCTTTTCACAATTATGCTACGCATACAACTTTATAAACAATTTAAAGCAATATTAACATTCTAAGAACATTTTTAAATATTAGATTCCATTTAAAAACTGCAACTCTTAATAAAGAACAATTCACCAACAATTTTAGTTCGTGTATGGAAATCCCCATGTATATAGCCACAAATTTTACATGGATATTTTCTTGAAAAATATTAAAATTTTATTTGATTTAACTTACATGGGGTAGCAAATCAACATAACAATATATTTGAGGCGAACAGTTTTTGACGACACAGGTACCTATACTGAAAAGTAAAAGCAAAAAAAAATATCTTCAACAACATAACTTATAGAACGTATACATATTAATTTTAAAACTGTGATCCGATTAGACATATAGTTCTTTTCATGAAAGAAGTCACCCAGACGCGGCGCTAAGGCCTAGTTCGGACTACTTTAGTATTTTAGTCGAGTACGAACAATTATTGAATTTACCGGCTAAAAATTGTTCGAACTCGACTAAAAGTAGTCTGTACGGCCTTTAATGTCTTAATGGCGCTCATTGTCATTTAGTAACGGCGGTCATTTGATAAGGCGCTGTCAATAATTTTAGTTCAGGTTTTAACCGCGGGACTTCTTTCATGAAAAGGACTCTACCTTAAAGCAAGCGAACATAGTGATCATGAAAAAATATTCAGATACTTAACAATATCTGATCTACCTTCAAGAGAGTTCAATGGAACAATTATTATTTACAGAGACATTTTGGTGTCTTTTTAAATGTGTATTTCGGAAGAGCTGTAATAGCGGGCGTCGTGGAAAATAGACCGCTAGAGATAAGTCAGTACGCTAAATATGTGGACCGAATTCCACTAATAGATTTAAGTTAAGAATAGGTTAAAAATTTTTGATATGGATCTTGTACATTTACATTTTTGGTACTATTTATCCCCTCTACTCAAAGATTTTATACTCGTAATAGAAATATGTCACTAGCGCTTTAAAATTAAGGCGGACAAAAGCGGCTAATTGTCTTAATTTGAGTAGCATACTAAACCAAGAAAGTTATTTAAACAAATAATACCTATATATTGTATACAATGTCCAGTGACGTAACAAGGCGTGGGCCTCGCATCCAAAGGGGCCTCGCGGAGCTACAAGGCCCCACGCGAGGCCCCACAAAATTTCCCACTCCGTAATAATAATATAGATGATATTCTTTTTCAGCACGGTTTTATTTGTTCACTATCATACGAATATTATATTAATTGTATTATTGATATTAATGGCTTTAAATAATAAAGCACTACTTATATCTAAAGGAGACATTCTTGTTTCATTGAGTTATACCTACTCATTCAAACAAAAAAAATATCAGTTTCGGACAAATGAGAACCTACTCTAGTTTTTCGTCGGGGCCTCGCGATGCATTTTTGCCCACGCCTAGATTTGTACACACTACGCCACTGACTATGTTGAGTCGTGTGTTCAGGAACTGTAAAAACTGTATATACATGAGCAGTGGAGTCTCTAAATCCGGAACACTATTTGCGGTGATTTTGTAGGCATGTAACATGTCTATTGTATGAAATGTCGTTGCTTCTATTTATATTCGTTACGAGAATAGTAACAAGAGCACTTTTAAATCCTGACCTCTGCATCAGTTTTTATTTAGTCTGGCCCTAAGTTCAGTTACTAATGAAAATTTTTGATTTACTCTTAACTGGAATTCAGCCCTCATATTTTGCATTCTTAGCTATGCAACAATCTTCGCACCTGCACTAAATATCTTAAAACTATGTTCAAAAGTGAAATCGGAAAATACAATAGCTGTTTTTTTTATAAACTATTTACTTTGTTATAATAAGTTACTTCTTACTCACTTAACCGTTAATTTAAAAAAAACATGTAGGTTAGTAGGTAAGTCGCCTGGAGGTTAATATGTTATTTTATCAGAAAATTAACATTTATCAGCGATGTTAGGTGAAGACGACAATGGTTGCTTGGAAGGAGTGTGATTTAATTCATATATTATGTGCCTAGAGTGGTTTCTGAACTACAACATATAGGAACATAAATCCCTTGGCGCTACATTTTTGCCGATAGTAGGTATGGCAACCTTACGACAATCTAAAACCCTAACTTTTTGTTATAAAAGAAGGCATTCGTTAAGTGCCTGAGAAGCTTGGTATTATTTTACAGTTTCATTATATGAACGCCCTTGCAACTGCACGTCCTTTTCTATAAGGAGAGATTGGGATGACACTAGTCCATTAAAGTCTGAAAATGATTTAAAAAGCGTAAAGTAATATCTTACTATGAAACACTACTCCTCGCACAATTTCGAAATTATTATATAAAGACATTCCTTCCATTTTTGCTGCAGTTTATTTTAGAGTTCTCCATGACAACAGTCAGACTAGACTATAGCTTGCAAAATGAAGCACAATTTTTGAACTATCATCTGTTCTATCAAATAAAAGTATTACACTAAATTCTAATTCTTAATCATCAAATATACTATTTATTATGCAATAATAATATTTGTATATTTACATGTTATTGTACAGAATGTACGATGGGTTGTAATAGCCCCTTCAACTGGGTGATTGGTTTATAACCAAAATAGTATGGTCATAGGCTGTATATTTTATCCCGTCTCACGGGAACGGGAAACTGCGGGGCGTCGGCTAGCAATGTATATAAGAAAAAAAATGGTAGATGTTATCTATCCATCACAACCTCAGACCAATTATAGAAGGAGGACCTGTATTGCACTCATAGTCACGAACAAAATTGTCTGTCATTTTCTAAGGAAAACAAGCTTAGATTTGGTATATATCTTATACTAAACTAAAAGTTTTTGCCCGTTTTTCACACCATTCAATTAACACAACACAGAAAAGTATTTTTCAAGTTTAAGGCCTTAGTTTTAAACCTATGTAATCTAATAATTATGTACCTACTGTTACGCTGTTGATTACAAATAAATCTATAAAAAAAAGAGCTCTTTAACCGACAAACATGATTACAACTATTTAACATCGATACTATAGAGATACTATATCGATACTATAGAGACGTTTAAGATCATTTTTACCAATTCCTACTAAAGTTATGTTAGCACATTCTCTTTTTCTTTCGGTTTTAGATTATGCGGACGCGAGATATCTGAAGGAGAAATTTACGTTTCAGGGAGTGCAGTCTGAACTGAGACAGTGTCGATTACTAACTCTATGTTTACCCGTGCATAAGACGAAATTTTATAAACATTCTTTCGTTGTGCAAGCCGTTAAGTTATGGAATGCTCTCCCTTTAAACATACGGCAATCAAAGACACTGGACATTTTTAAAAATGCCGTAAAGTCTCATTATCTGGTGCAGTAAAGACAATCTGTGTATATTATTTCTTTTCAATATAAGGTATTTATTAGTATATTTTGATATGTATTTTATTCATTATTGTAGGTATTTGTGTAATATTGTTTATGTATTAGGATGTAAATTATTTGTATGTATGTGTATTACTAATACTATGGTTATTTTTGTTTTACGTCACCTGCTGATGTCCTTAAGTTTTCCTAAACCGAAGGTTGCCTGGAAGAAATCGCTACTTAGCGATAAGGCCGCCTTTTGTATGCTGATCTCTTCCTAATTTGTTTTTTATTTCACTTGTTTTTGTCTTTGTGGTGTGCAAATAAAGTATATTTATCTTATCTTTATCTTATAGTTTTTATAATCGCATTAGATCGTTGATCATATACTTTGATAGAAAAGTAACGTCAAGCGAGGCAGGTCCTATACAATAATTGGTCTGAAATCACAACAGGCCTAATCAAGTCAATTCAAAAGAAATCATTTCAAAAACAGCATTGGGCCACATAGAGGCTAATCGACATTCTTGGTTTTAATCCTTTGAAGTGTGGCACAAAACTGTCACTGATACCATCCCAATAACAGGTTGGTCCACCACAGTGGGCTATAGCGACGGCCCGTCGTGTCGTGACAAACCTCACAAAAATCCGTGAGAGCCGTAATAGCCCAGTGGATATGACCTCTGCCTTCAAATCGGAGGGTGCAGGTTCAAATCCGGTCCGGGGCATGCACATCCAACTTTTCAATTATGTGCATTTAAGGAAATTAAATATCACGTGTCTCGAACAGTGAAGGAAAAATTGTGAGGAAATCTGCATACCTGAAAATTTTCTCAATTCTCTATATGTCTGAAGTCTGCCAATCTGCATTGGCCTAGCCCCTCTCATTCTGAAATGAGACTCGTGCTCAACAGTGAGCCGAAAATAGGTTGCTAATGAATCGACAAATCGTACTTAGCGTTCACGACGAGCGCGCTTCGCTCGTGCCGTCGGCGCTTGAGCGTTGTGCTCTTCATCCTCTTTGGATCTCTTGGCTGGTGGCTGCGGCCTCTGCAACTGACTCTGCGCAGTCAACTGCAGCTGCAGTGCGTGAGTGTTGAGACGCTCGGCCAACAGCAACGGCTTGAGTGCGGCCATCTTGTGGCTGTACAGAGTGACACGAGGCCTGCTGTTCACTGCCGCAGTCAGCTGCTCCCTCACTGACAGCTCTGCGTTTTCATTGTTGTTCCATATGTCATTGTCCATCTCGTTATCCTCTTTTTGAGTCGAATTTTCAGTTTTTTCAGTTTCCTCAGTAGACTCACCATCGTCGGGACTGCAGACAATGTTTACTTGCGCTCTCACTTCAGCGTCGAACTTTGATATGGTGCTCACGAGTGGTTTTGCCCAGCCAATGTGCAGGATGGGTGTTTGGCTTCCCTCTTCCCATTTACATATCCCGTCATAGAACCTGAAATGCATAATAATTTTGTTATTTTAAGAAAAGTTCCATATGAAATGAATTAAATCTTTTTATTATTCCAATAACAACATAAATCCTTAAGTATTCAATCAAATAGTTTCCATATTATGTTCTGTATATACTAGCACGAGCATGTATATAAATATAGTAAGAAAGAATATAAGTACTAGGAATTTAAGGTTCAAAATTGGTACAAAATGTGTTGTCATCATCAGAGTAAACATTCCTAATTATTAAACCCCAGCACATAATAATATGTATGTATTGAGATGTATTTCTTAAATGCTCAAATTTCATTAAACGCATGAGTAATATACCATGAACTTACTGGCTTACTGTTGGAATGGAATGGAATGGTTGGATTTCTTTTTTTTGGAATTTTTTATACTCACATAGGGAATCAAGGTAATTCTCAGGTATGCAGGTTTCCTCACTGTGTTTTTCCTTCCACATTTGAGACACGTGATATTCAATTTCTTAAAATGCACATAACTGCAAAGTTGGAGGTGCATGCCCCAGGCCGGATTCAAACCTACACCCTCAAAATCGAAGGCAGATATACACTAGGCTATCACAAAATCTCAAAACAGCTTGACATACTAAATTCAAACTTAGATAGTAAAATATCAAATCAAATCAAATCAAATCAAATCAAAAATCATTTATTTCAAGTAGGCTCAGTTTACAAGCACTTTTGACACGTCATTTGACTGTTTGTAAAGATTCTACCACCGGTTCGGAAGGCAGGTTCTGCTGAGAAGATACCGGCAAGAAACTCAACAGTTGCTCTTTTGAAAAAGTCATACAGTATTATAATTTACAATTAATAACAATTACTGTTTACATTTTTTATAGTTTTACTTTCTGTGTGAAGGTGGAAGCTGATCCAACGGCCTCCAAGCATCTTTATCATTAAGGAACTCATCAATGTTGTAGTACCCTCGACTAAGTAAATGTTTTTTAACACATTGCTTAAAGCTATGCATTGGCAGGTCCATCACAGTCTTGGGGATCTTATTATAGAAGAGTACACCCAAACCTACAAAAGATTTTTTTACTCTTTGGAGACGATATGCAGAAATAACTAACTTATGCCCATGTCTAGTAAGACGTGGGTTTAAATCTCCTTTTCGTTTGTACAAATTAATATTTTGTCTTACTTATACTATACTGTTATATATATATTGACAGGCTACTGTTAGTATACCTATTTCTTTAAACTTTTGACGAAGGGACTCGCGTGATTTTAATTGATATATTGCTCGAATTGCTCTTTTTTGAAGTACAAATATAGATTGTATATCGGCAGCCTTGCCCCACAATAAAATACCGTAAGACATTACGCTGTGAAAGTACGCAAAATAAACAAGCCTAGCTGTATCAACATCAGTAAACTGTCTTATTTTTCTCACGGCAAATGCCGCTGGGCTAAGTTTACCAGACAGTTTTTCTATATGAGCACCCCACTGAAGTTTACAATCCAAGGTCACTCCCAGGAAAACTGTGGAACTCTCCATTTCCAGTGTTTCACCATCGATCATTATAGACTTATCTAATTTTTTAACATTTGGCAATGAAAACTCAATACATTTAGTTTTCTTGGCATTCAAAAGTAGATTATTTGCAGTGAACCAATGCGACACATGCGATATGGCACGGTTTACGTCGTCAGAGTTATCTTTATTTCTGTCGGACTTAAAAATTAAGGATGTGTCATCAGCAAACAGTACAATCTCACATATGCCGCTGACATGGTATGGTAAATCGTTTATGTACACTAAAAATAGAAAAGGACCCAGAATTGAACCCTGTGGGACGCCCATTATGGTAGTGGAACCGTGCGACTTTATATCATTTATGCATACCTTTTGTGTTCTATCACTGAGATAAGAGGCAATGAGATCGAGTGCAACACTTTTGATGCCATAGTGGCTTAACTTGAGTAGAAGGGTGTTATGGTCAACACAATCGAACGCCTTGGACAGATCACAGAACACACCAATAGCATTCTTAGAACCTTCCCATGCTTCATAAATATGTTTTAAAAGTTTAGCCCCTGCATCAGTTGTATTGCGACCTTTTGTAAAACCATACTGTTCAGGATGAAACAAGTTATTTAAATATAATATTTAAATATTAATTATAATAATTATTTAAATATTAATTTTTAAATAAATTTAAATATAATAATAAACTAGCTCACCTGAGAAGAGATGCAAAACATTCTGGATCTTTCAATATAGATCTGGCAGAATGTCCAGAACTTTCAGCTTTCATCAACTGGGGTATAAGTTCATTCGCAATTTCAGAAAATTCTTTGTAAATTTCTTCATCATCTCTTGAATAGTTATAGCTGTAATTTACATAAATGGTCAAATTACATTAATTAAAAAAAAATCTGGTTATTGATTAAGTTTCATTCTCATCTATAATAATATTATACAAAGGAAAAATTTGATTGTTTCATTGCAATGAATAGGCTCTGAAACTATTGAAAAGATTTGAAAAATTATTTCACTGTTGCTGAATCTACACTATCCCCGAGTGCTATAGGCTATATTTTATCCCCATACTCCTATGGAAACGGGAACCATGCAGGGGAACCATTTATTGGTTTGTGTGTGTTGTTAAGTACACTTTTACAACTTACTTTACTGATAATCAAGAAATTGAGGATCAAAGGCAGAACATGATTTTCTACAACAATCTCTTATCAATATCTATACTTATATTAAATCTGCTGTAGGCGGTCCCTTGCATGAATGTACGCGACTCACTACACAAAGGGAGAAGTGGCGAATGCTCGTGAGGCGTATTACATCTGCCTCCAACACGTCCTAAAGACCACGACCGCTCTGTCAAGAGCGCAGCGACAAAGAAGAGAATAAAACTGATCAAATTCTATACATTAATTCACAATTTGAGATTTTACTTATACTATTTGTAACACCAAACGTTACCTTGGAATTAAGGACTACTAGCGCCATCTAGAACTCATAATAAAACTGTAATATGTACATTTTTTACATTCTGCACATTGAAGATATTTTGAAAATTCTTGTCGGGGGCATTATGTAATTGATACTGTCTTTTTTTTCGATTTTTTGTCTATCTGTCTTACATTGATTTCCACGCGGACGAAGTCGCGGGCGCCACTAGTAAAAAATAAAAATCAATGTTCATTTGTTTGGCCTCTGTAAATTCCAAAACCATTAATCAGATTGTGATGATACTTTAGTAGAGAGTTCTTTGAATGCCTGTGAAGATTTCTGGTAAAAAAGAGCTAGTATAAAAATAAATAAAGCAATCCATTAAGTGTCTGTATGACTTACTGTCGGATCACATCCCCAGCACAGGCCCAGGCATGAAAAGCTTCTTTATACATTTTGTGTCTGTGATAATATCCTCCTTGAAATGTATAAGGGTACACATGGCGGTCCTCATAATAGGTTCGTGATGATCGTATTGCTTGTACGTACAAAGTTGCAGAATCTGGCCGAGGTGTATTTGTACTTGTGACTCCAGTTTCATTTTTTAATGCAGAACTCTCTGGTTCTTCTGTACAATTAGATATTTTCATGTACTCATCTAAATCACCAAGATTCCCTAAAGCCATAGGGTATGCATCTAAATGACCTGAAAAAGTAACTTGTATTATTATTAATATACATATATAATACAACTTATGTTTCTATACATTTTAAACAACTGTGTATGTATCTTCAAATAGTAGTATGACAACAAGGGCGCGTGTCAAGGGCTAACTTGTCACTTTTAACTTAAAGGAGGAGTAAGTCAAGGACAACAGTTAACAGCCAGGCCTAGTGCAAAAATTTAAAGAATAAAATCGACCAAGTGCATGTCAGACTTGCACACAATGGGTTGTTTAACATTATCTATAAAAATGGCCACAAAATCATGTTTTTTGTATGGTACTCTTAAATTTTTTTTTTAGTTTTTTAATATGCATTGTTATAGAGGCAACCGAAAACTTCAATTGACTATCACAATTCATGAAACTAAGCCCGGTGACACTTGGATGGACAAACATATAGTTGGACAGCAGCATCTTAGTAATAGCGTATGAAACCCTAAAAAGGTTCAAAGTATTATTTAATTAATTACCTTTATCATAAAGCAACCAAAGTAGCCTGTGTTGCATCTGGGCCACTTCATGCACATCAATAGTGGGAGTTAGTGTTGGGTTAATGGACGACACTAAAGCTGCAAGTTCCATTACCCGTGTGCACACAACAGGCTTGCCAGCCACATACAGCCAAGATCGGGCAAGCACTCCTTCTCCGACGGACCTGCCTCTTTTGTCTTCATTGCCTTTACCATGCCAAGTTACCTGATAAAACAGATAATATAATAATAATAATATAATATTATATAATAATAATTAATATTTTTTTTTAATTTTTAATAGTGTTTTGTATTATATTTTTATATTAACATTGTTAAAAATTTTAAAAAGAAAGATAAATAAATAAATAAGAGATAATTATTATTAATATATAAATATAAATAACCTAGCTGAGTGCTTCAAAGTTATTTTTCAATTCAATTGCTTGTAAACTAAGCCTTAAAATAAATAAATTTTGACTTGATTTTACTATTATCATTAATATCAAAAGCTTATAGTGGCCCACAGCAAGGCTTTTGCTTCCTCTCTCCTATAAATAAAGTATAAAAATAATGAGCTTAGACCTGCCACTCTGCTCAAATGGCTTTATGCCACAAGTGGTGTTTCACTCTATAATATAAATATTGCACCTCCATGGTGCAGTCATATGTGCGGAGGATTTACAAGACAGAGGTTCTGAGTTCAATCCCAGGCTGGGCCAATTGAGGTTTTCTTCATTGGTCCAGGTCTGGCTGGCAAATATGCCAAGCCGCCAAGCGATTTAGCATGTCGTGTAGAAACCGAAAGGGGTGTGCATTTCAACCCCCTCCTAACAAGTTAGCCCGCTTCCATCTTAGATTGCATCATCACTTACCATCAGGTGAGATTGTAGTCAAGAGCTAACTTGTAAAAGAATAAAAAAAATAAAAAAATATCAAGCCACCAAGCGGTTTAGCATTCTTGTATGATGTTGTGTAGGAACCAAAATGGGTGTGGATTTTCATTGCATCATCACTTACCATCAGGTGAGATTGCAGTCAAGGGTTAACTTGTAAAGAATAAAAAAAAAACAATCCCTAATAAATGTTAATGTTCCCTAACTACAACCAAGGCAAAAATTAAAATAAATTGTCTGACTTGTTACTTAAACATTGGCTACATTGCATCAATGGCTCAAAGTTGTTAAAACCACAATACAACTTTCAGGATAAATTATATAATAATATAATAATTTGTGACAGCATAGAATTCAAAGATAAAATAGAAAATTTTCAGAAAACTAAAAAAGTACTAATTCAAGGATTTTTGTTAATAAATCACTGCTTAAAGGCAGAATTGATCTGGATAGAATTTATATTAGTCTGCTAAAGCAAATGGAATGAATCTGGTTTTGGAACAGGATGTATTCAGGGCAAACTAGTTTCACAGAAAGATATCTTACTTCAGCAGTGTTAGCTCCATCTTTTCCAAAAACTACCCACGCGTGGTCTTCTGACAGAGCCAAGTGCACATCCTCTTTACCAAGAACTTGACAACCGGCAGTTACTGCGAAGGCGACTCCAAAACAGTCCAACTTGTTTCCCTTTAAAAAGCTGTACACAGATTGTAAATGTGCCCTGTCCTTGTAGTAACTGCGTGTCAGGGAGTTCCAAACCACGTCCGCCACTCGTTTCACCAAATCACGAGTAGCGTGTTCTCCGTTTAACAGCTTTGTGTCGACGCCGTTCTTCATCAGAGACACGAAGCGCTCGTAAAGTGTTTTAACTTCTTCCCACTCCACGGAGGGAAACTTCATTTTAATAAATTTGTTTGAGGACAAATTAACGTCTTTCTCACTGTTTTTAACATTTGTTAAGTTATTTTCAACAGCTCCAACTACGATGGAAAACAATGCCAAATCCGGTTCTTTATTGCTGCGCAATTGCTCCTCGAACAGATCACATACTTTTTGAATACTGTCTATTGGGAAAAAAAATTTATATTCCGATAATACAGACATGTTTTAAATTTTACATCATTTATTATTAAGATTTCACAAATAAACAAAAACATTTATCAGACGCCGGTTGACCATAGATAGACACATTTTTTTCTATTTTTTGGATTATTGTCCCTTGTCCCCAAAGACAAAAGTATAGATTTCCATAGATAATTTTAATCACTCAATAAAGGTTCATAATAACCATTCGATGTTGATGGTCCTTTGATTCCTATGAGTACGTATACGTATACATACAGGAAATCTGAGTTTGAATATATTTGGAAGCGAAGGCAACTTTTCCATTCATAGAGTGTTTTACTCTGAGGAAATTGAATATCATCACAGAGTAAAATAGATTGGAATAAAACTTGACAAGTTGTTGACATCTTCTTATCATTTGACGTTTGTGGTTGAGGTCATAGATAATACACATATACGTTGAGGTTGACAAATGACAATACACATGTATGTAGCAGGTACAGGTACACAAACTATTATTTAATTTTATTGTTGTTAAACAAGAAAAAATAACATTTCATTTAAATTAATTAAGAAGTACTTTTCAGTTTTCACTATAATATAAAATATTGAAATAGAAATGAATAGAAAACGAAATATAAACTACATCAAGCCTGAAGATCCACCTTTTTTGAAAATGTTAAAAAAGGAAGCTGGTTACGATAATACCAATCATAAATTCGACAAACTTGACAATGCTGAGGAGGATTTTGTCGATGATGATGATAGCGAACTACCGCAAGTAGTGGTTCTTAAGAAAGGTGACCTAACTGCTGAGGAAGCAGAAGTAGAAAAAGAGAGAATAAAAAAAGTAGAATCTGAAACCAAGGCGGACTTATCCCAGAAAGTTGTATTTAAATCAAAAACATCCAATAAAACAGACCAAAAAAAGGTTTTACCTAAGAAAAAGCAAGAAAAAAATAAACAACTTTTATCTTTTGATGATGATGAAGCTTCTGATAGTGATACTTAAGACAATGAGACATTGCTAACATTTGGGTTATAATATGTGTAATCATCACAAGCAATAATAGAAAAGTGTTGGTATAAAGCAGTTTTTTGAACCCAGGCAGACTACTGTTAAAACAATATAACCATTGATCCAATTGTTAGAGTAATATCAAATGTCCCTGACTATTTGGATCATGGACAATAGTTGATATTTTAAAAAATTGTAAAGTTTTTTTCATATACATTTATTTATTTATTTAGTCCACTAGTGACTGTTGCAGCATTTGCATAACTACAATCTAAAAAAAATTAGATAAATCAGCATGAAGGCTAGAGAGCAGCAGACTAGAAGTTGGTTCTTGGCATATTCTAGTCTGCTCTCCAAGCTGGACCTTGTCACTTTCCATAAGACATGATAATTCAAATCTGTTCATTGTGATGTCTAAGTATGTAACTGTTTAAAATTTTTCATGTAAATATTTTAAATATATTGTTAAAGACAAGGTGTTGTCTTATCTATCAATCATATTGTAAAAATGTAAGGTAGATCTTGTTTCTTGCAAATAAAACTTTTTACTCACTGTGGTCCCTGCATTATGGGAAAACATTTCAAGACATTTTATAATTAACAACTTCACTGACCCCATACAAAAAAAAATCGACTGCCCACATCCAGCATTTTTCTTGTTCCGTTAGATTAAAGAATATTCACATTGCCTTAAAAAACAATAATTCATACAAATAATAATTGTTTTCAATTTATTTTACTATTTCGATTTTTTTGACTCATTATGACTCATGGGCGTGGAATAAAATATTTTCTCTCCCACGTCCAGTGAGTCACGGGCAGGGCCGGACCGTCCATACGGCGAACGGAGCGGTCGCTCCAGGCGCCAAATCCTAGGGGGCGCCGAAATGGTAAAGACAAGATCTATATTTAAAGCGAAGAGATGAACGCGACGTGCGCGAATTTACTTCTAATAGAGGCGTCTTTCTTCACCTATGGTGCAGGGAGTGCGTTGATTTTAACCCGGGTATATACAGGTAATAGAGGGCGCTAGGGTGATGATTGCACCCGGGCGCTGCGTGAGCTAGAGAGTCTTTACTTATAGTGCAGGGGGTGCGTTACACCCGGGTGTCGCGATCTCAGGGGCGCCCAAGCGCCACTCGCCGCGCGGGTTCTATAGGTACTCGGGGGCGCTAGGGTGATGATTGCACGTGATCGAGAGACGGTATTGTGCCTGATTTTCAATTGGCCTGAGTATGGTCAAAATCTTCGCGTTCCATAAGTTCGTAGCCTAAGTAAACCAGGAAACTACAAAGCTATAATTTTTTAGTTAATTTATTTTTCAACTTTATTTAGAGCTCAATACACTTATTTTGTAGGCCTGGAAACATTTCTATACCAGCTATTTTTTTTCTTTAAACTCTTAGAAAATGCATAGACCACTTTCATAAAAATTTTGAACTCGATAAGTGCTTTTTCTAGCTTCGGAAATAGATAAAAGTCTGATGGAGACGAGACTAGATCATATGAATATGGTGGTAAGGTAAGAATTCTAAATTATACTGATGAATTTCTGCTATGCTTTTAACAACATTTCACACGTTTGTTAAAAGCATAGCAGAAACTCGCCAATTATCCTGATGAAACAAAACTTTTCTTCTCAATGATCATGGCCATTTTTCTTTAATTTGTCCTCTGAAACATCGCAGCAGATTTCACTATTAAGCAGAGTTTATATTTACGCCTTTTTTAGTAATCCACCGTAATTACATCCCGCGAATCTCAAAAAACTAAGGCCATTACTTTTGCAACACGCAAAACCGCTTCTGCCTTTTTGGAACATTGGATCCTGGTCGTGTCTACTTTTTAGACTATACTTTTGTTTCTGGAGTTAAAGTAATATACTCAGGTTTTAACCATGGTCACAAAACATACAAAAAAGTATCTGCCTTAAACAACTCCAAGCAGTTGCGAAAATTCGTCAGTCGATCGCGTATTTGTTCAACTCAAAGAAGCCAAGGCGATTATGTGATGTTTGCCTTCTGTTGAGATGCCAATAATGTCAGCTATCTTCCTAAAAGTCAATCTATCTATCTATCTATACTATATACTATACTATAATAAAAGAGTAGAAATCGAGTGTCTGTACTTTGCCCAAATTTAACTAAAATCAAGTTAGGGCAATTAGAAATGAGCAATTGAATACGAAAACATTTTTTTTTTATTTTCTTGTCTGTCTGTCCTTCTGTCTGTATGTTCGTGCTATTCTCTGGTTCTACTGGACGAATTTTGATGCGGATTTCACAAATAGATTAAGCATAGTCCAGGACAACATATAGGCTTTGTTTCATTAAGATCGGATCTATAGCAAAAAACGCGCGAACTTTATTCTGCACTATATTGTAATAGGGCTTCCGACTGTGACCATGGCTGGGCATTTTACCCAAGCCCAAAAAACGCGCGGCCTTCGGCCGCGAACTTTATTCTCAACCGGCCTTCGGCCGGGGGTTTGTAATAAGGCTTCCGACTGTGACTATGGCTGGGCATTTTACCTAAGCGCAAAAAACCGAAGGCCGCGCACTTTATAGTATACTACTATATCATAAAAAAGTTTTCATTAAATTAAAAGCGAAACATAACATCGTATGTGCTATCTTCTGATCAGTTTGAAGGCGGTACCAAGTTAGTGCTGTGTTAATTAAAGCCGTATCTGAAAGAAGTTTCTGAAAATCCAGTTAAAATCTTTATGATTTAAACGGTTTGAATCGAATCGAAATCGTACGGTCGAATTGAGAAACCTCCTCCTTTTTTTGAAGTCGGTTAAAAATGTATGACATTCCGATATACGTTAGGCTACGAACTTTTCAAACGTCCCTAGTATATAATGTTAGGAGCAAACAGAAAAGGCGCCATAATTGGATCTCGCTCCATTCTAAAATTTACCTCGGTCCGGCGCTGGTCACGGGTGCACACATTACTAGTACAAAAAAAATAGCCGTTGATATTCTATTTCAAGTTGCCGTTATAAATTCTAGGTGCATTCACAATGAGTTGGCGTCAGAACATCAGAAATTGTCTGTTTTGCAAGTCCAAGAACAATTAGTTTGATATTTCCTCGGGCCAGCAGCAACAACTATAGAATCCAATGTGCCCCAAAGACCTTCGCTCTCTCTGACTTCCTGATCTTCAAGTTCCTCTCTTTCTTCTAGTCTTCAAGAAATGCCGCTTAATATTGTAAAAAATATATTAGTTCGAAAGAGATGCTCCGGTTGCTATGCCAAACTATAAAGTCAAGAGCAATTAGCTCGTAAAGCCAAACAAGTGCACACAGAGTGCAAAGCATGCAAAAAACCATTTTGTTTAGATTGCTACAATGAAAAACACGTTCGCTAAAAAAACCTTTTTAATGTCTTTTACATTAGTTTTATTTCATTCAAATACAAAATCTTATCCTTTACGAATACTCATCATGATTATTATTGCACCCAATAAAAAAAAAAATTACGAATTTTTTTTCACTTCATTAAATTTAAGGTTTTTTGCTATAAGTTCACGTATTTATTATTGGTACAATATGCCACGTTCACGACAAAAATACAGCCCCAAGTTGCACCAACAAATGACTCGTATATGACTCCTGAACTTATTTCAAAAGGTCCTCATGAGTCATATGTGACTCATTGGACAGTGAAGTTGTTAATGTTGCTCTTTTATAGGTAAAGGTTTCATATTTAACATCACATGGGCCATCTGCTTGTTCTATAATTGTTCTATTACAACTAAAAAAAGGTATTTCATTTTCACCACACTTTTTGGTTCGCTGACTCAATAAGTACTACTTCAGTATTACAAAAATAATTCTACTGATTTATACATTTATGTTTTAGTTGTTGAAACTGATGAAAAATGTAAATTTTGAAACAAATGTAAATGTAAATTTTTAAAAATAGAATAAATGAAATTATTAATATCAGAAAGTATAGACATCTTGTGATGCTAATTGAAATTAACTAAAATAATTATTAATAAATTGTATTTTTAATTAATTAAAAGTTGGTAAAGTTATGAAATGTATTTTTATACTATGGAAATGTAATATAATAAATAAATGAAATTAAGTTCATAAAACAGCTTTTTATTATTAGAAACAAGCAATAATAATTACTTAGCTTCCACCATTACTTTCTAATATTAAGCCTTTTTTCTTACAAGCTGTGTAGCTGTTTCACTCCCATAATTATATTATTATCCTAATCCTACAAGTATATCAAGGTATAAGTAGGTTATGTGACTATAATCTATCAGTGCCAGAGTATTGCCCATCCCGAGCAATGTCCTATCCTTACCATCTGGCAACTTACTCGAATTTAAAAAAAAAATTGATAATTTACTTTAATTATGGAAACATTGCTACATTGCTACATTTACTTAACTTTAATTTTTTAGGCATTTTGAAAAAAAAAAAACTTTTCCTCTACTTCTTGCTTCAAATGTCTGTATAGTGTTAAAAAAAATTATATAAATATATTTTTGGGGTTTTTTTTCTCATCTACCCCTTATCTCTATCAGTGTTTTGTATTTTTGAGCATTTTAACGGTTTAAAGATTAATTTTATCTATACACCTCACACTCCTTGCGCAGACACACTTGTTAGGGTTTTATATATTAGATATACCTAGATTGAAACTAATAATCTATTACAATCTTTCTCAATAATATATCAACAAGAAACTATTCTAATTGATGCAGTAATATTTAAAATACCTATCAGTACATAATAAATTAATTATTTATAGTTCAACATGGACCCTTTCCAAAAAAAAAATTCTATTGAGTTTTGAATTAAGATTGGTGTTTTTTAATAAGCTAACAAAAGCAGACATGGTATTCTCTAAACAACAGTAAGCTTAAAGTACTCTCACTAAACTCTCTAAACAATTTTTTTACTTATAATAATAAGCACTCTTTTCATGTTGTAGTATTCTTCCCACCATCTTCCATACTGCGTTGTTTTTTAGGTTTTGATCTTGCACCATTAGCCAAAGCTATAGGTTCATTAGTATAGAATGTTTGTAATAAATCTGCATCATTCTCAAATTCAAGTAGTTTTCGTAGTAAAAATTTTCTTTCTTCTTTAACAATTTGGATGTTTTCTTGTATTTTTGCCACTTCATCACATAAGGCTGCATTTTCCTAAACCAACACCCATGGTATTATAATTAAGAAACAAGCTAAATAAAATTGTTATTAGGTGTAAAACGACTATACCCTCATTATTAATTTGTTTGTTGGGAAGCTTTCCATATTGAGTTTGGCTTTATTGTTATTCTTATTGTTTATTGGTATGAATAGACACTACTGACTATCTATCTAGAATTACCTTCTATTAGAAGGTATCAACTCAATATCAACATCAGCAAATCAGTCAGTGGATAAGTATATTCATATTTTTAAAGAATATTTGCAATAATTTTTAAACATGACACCAATATTCCTATTACCCTACAACTAGTCAGAAGAGACTGTTGGAATATGTACAACAATAGTCCAGCAGCTAGTATTTAAAACATGGCCTCTCAGTGATGAGTCCGGCCCCTTTACTGGTGAAATATTGCAGCTTCATTGTTGTTTCTTGATTTCCTACAGCCTAGCTAAGCTACACAAAACAATTTGAGAATTTATTAATCAACCTCCTAGATTCAAAGTCTTTATTAGATAATCTATACTAAAGCTATACTCAAAGTGCACTGTTTACCAACAAAAAAATTAAAGATGAGGGTAGAAATCGCTAGTCATTTTGCACCTAACTTGTACTTAAATACATTATATACATATACTTAAAATTAACTTGTTCTTAAATTAATGAATATAAATTTGATTAAAAGCTTAGAACGATTAGATATAGTGAATGTATTTTGGATAATAATACTTTTAAAAAACAATACACTTTTTAAAATAAATAAGTTAAATTGATAGAAAAAAAAATTACTTACTATTATTAAACTTTTCACTTTCAATTTCATATAGTGATATTTTTTACGGTAGTGTTTATGTTTTTCATTATGCACAATGTTCATCATTTTTTATAGATATTAATAATCGATATTTAAAATGCAATTTTTTTATTACTTAGAATTTATTTTAAATCATTGTTTTTTTAAACTGGTACGTGAACAAAGAGTGTATAACTATTCAATCTAATCCGTAATATACTACTCTTATACTCTATGATCTAATCCAAGGAACATAATCTACTACCATTACCAAGTACTAAGCATGCCATGGGAACTTAGAAGAACGTGAAATCTTTATGAAGCAGCGCCATCTACATTCTAGATTTAAGATTCCAGGATAGTTAATTCAATGGCTAAAGGTGTGTATGATATGATATCATATGTATAAAATGATTTTAGAGATTAAAACCGTATAAGCACGGCAAAAAAAGCGAAAAAAAAAGAATTATTTTTCCTTTTAATTATGACGCGTAATAGGAAGAATCTGTTTGTATTTCTAAAGCAAAGGGATTATTAAAGAAAGACAGTAAGTGTACATTAATTTCAATGACGTTCCACATAGTCATTTGGCCTAGTGGTGTATAACAAAGGTACGATCTAACAATCCTGAGTTTGAGCCCGGGGGTATCAATAGAAAACTTTTGTCTTTTTTTTTTTTGTTTTTCTATATTGGTTTCTTCAACTGTTACAAAATCAAAAATCTCTCTCCTTTACAAAAAATATGCATTATTATTTTTATAACAATAATGGATACTATACTAAAAATACCGTGGCTATTTACTAGATGGCGCTATCACAGGCGTTCCGAAAAAAATTAGAGTAGCCTATCTATTTCCAATAATACACTGTAATCTGTGGTACTAAGTACTATAGAATAAATACGACATAGATTAAGAGCCCCCGCAAACTGACAAGTTTTAGTTGGCCGACTAAGTTGCCGAGTATACTAACAACGATACTATACAACGATACTAACAACGATATAAGACAGCCCGCACATCTACAGCAACTAAATCGCCGCAACTAATTAATTGGACGCCGATCGTATCAGAGTAGGGATTCACTTTCGATTAGGGCAGTGGCACCAAAAGATGAACGTTTAAGCGTTTTGGTCAACTTTAAATGCATGTAAATAAATATTTCATGACAATGACGTTTATTGAGTTTACTAAATAATTCTATATATAATCAAAATTTGACCAAATAAAATGGAAAAGTCCTAGTTCTCGATAAGTTATAAAAAAAAGTATTTTGATTGCATAATTTGGGGATTTACCATAGTAATTCAACACTGAGCCCTAATTATGAACGTTTAGTACTCTATAGTTGAACTAATAATTTTGTAATTTTTACGTGTCTACATATGATCATTAATCGAAAAAGCTAATGATAAAAAGTAGAAATTTAGTTTTTATCCACTTACAAGTTAAAAAATAATATGCCTATGTTTGTATTTACACATTATAGTGAAAACATTGCTGTGTGGGTAAAAATATTGCGTACTTGTATTATTAGTGAACATTATTATTTTATTTTCGGGATTTTAGCAGAACCGTATTTATCTATTGGGGGTCTGTCCAACTTTTGGTGTCACTACCCATACAAATTAAAAAGTTGCGCAACTAAGTTGTAAGCGATGGCAACTTAGTTGTTCAATAGTCGGCCAACTAAAAATTGCCATTTGCCAGTGAGTGGCCGCCCTTACGAGTCGGTACAAGTATATTTTATACTATAAGCAGGTTACGTCCTACAAAATCACCGCAAAAAGTGATCCAAATTTAGCGACTCCACTGAGCACATACGTGCACAATTTTGCCTTTAAATCCATTATCAAATTATGTATAAAGTTTCTACACTTTTTGAATACACAACTCGTATTTTAGACGATATTAGGTATTATTTTTATTTATTTTCATACCGTTCGTTGTCTTTTAAGCGCAGTAATTGTCCGCCTCAATTTTGATGCCCCTTCTCTAGTATATAATATCATTGGGTCAGACCATATTCAGAGTCAGAAGGTGATCAGAAGAAATGTACATTACATAGTCTGTGTAAAATTTACCAAGCGTCAGGAGGCCAAAGATTAAAATACAATAGGAGTAGAATCATAGACATTGTACACAACGACATACAGATTTATCTTTAATCTATTAGCTTTTCAAGCATCACGAAAACAACGGGCTAGTGTGTATGGAAGTGCATTTGACCGATTGCGCCGCAATTATTATTCCCCGGTAAGTAAGACACGATTGTACTAATATCTTTAAATTCACAACTAATTTTGCAGTAAGTTCATAACTTGAAAGCATTTGTGGTTTTAATTCCGAAAATGTCATTGTAAATTGTACGGGTGTGTGCCCTCCGTAATACTCTTCTCTAAACATGAGGACTGTTAGAAAATAATTTACTTTCCTTTACATTTCAAAAGCAGTATTTGTACAAATAATATTTTTTCAAACAAAAGATATATATGATTAGTATATTTATCCACATGAATGAGGTTAGAGCCTACTCCATTCTAATTAAATTTTAATTTCTTTCAGTGTGGCGTGTGATGAGGAATGAATGATAATAAGGCACATTTTGCTTGTTTTTAAGGGGAACTAGTTAAGTTAATTTGAAGCTGTATCAGAATGGCAACTTTAGAACAGCAAGCTTCTAAACTTTTGGATTTCAATCAAAAACTGGATATCAACCTCCTTGACAATATTGTTGGGTGTCTGTATTCAGCTGTTGGGGATCAACAGAGACTTGCACAAGATATTTTAACTGCACTCAAGGAACACCCTGATGCTTGGACCCGTGTCGACACAATATTGGAGTTTTCACAGAATCAGGAGACAAAATATTATGCATTGCAGATATTAGAACAAGTTATACAAACAAGATGGAAAGTATTACCAAGAAATCAATGTGAAGGTATAAAAAAATACATTGTTGGTCTTATTATTAAGAATTCATCAGATCCTGTCACAATGGAAAGCAATAAAGTGTATCTAAAGAAGCTAAACTTGATATTAATACAAGTGTTGAAAAGAGAGTGGCCTCATAACTGGGAGACGTTCATCAGTGACATTGTTGGAGCGTCCAAAACTAATGAAAGTCTCTGTCAAAATAACATGGTCATTTTAAAACTTTTAAGCGAAGAAGTGTTTGTCTTCAGTACAGGCCAACTGACACAAACAAAGGCGAAACAT
This sequence comes from Bicyclus anynana, assembly GCF_947172395.1. Taxonomy (NCBI): domain Eukaryota; kingdom Metazoa; phylum Arthropoda; class Insecta; order Lepidoptera; family Nymphalidae; genus Bicyclus; species Bicyclus anynana. Next base: position 10,431,762 of record NC_069091.1, read on the forward strand.
CTCAAAGATACCATGTGTTCAGAGTTCAGTCAGATTTTCACTCTTTGTCAATTTGTTCTAGAGAATTCACAAAACGCACCCTTGGTAGATGCTACACTTCACACACTTTTAAGATTTTTGAACTGGATTCCTCTAGGATATATATTTGAAATGAAATTGATTAGCACTCTTATATTTAAATTTTTGAATGTTCCCATGTTCCGCAATGTAACTCTCAGCTGCTTAACTGAAATAGCTGGGGTGACAGTCAGCAATTATGAAGATCAGTTTGTGGCTCTTCTTGTCCAGACTATGGAGCAACTGGAAGCTATGCTGCCACTGACTACCAACATTAGAGAGGCTTATGTTGCAGGCAGAGACCAAGAACAAGTTTTCATACAAAATCTTGCCTTATTTCTTTGTACTTATTTAAAGGAGCATGGGCCATTGATAGAAAGAAGAGGTCTTACAAATACTTTGATGAATGCTCTTCGTTACCTTGTATTGATATCGGAAGTAGAAGATGTTGAAATATTCAAAATTTGTTTAGAGTTCTGGAATGCTTTAGCAGCTGATTTGTACAAGATTGCACCATGTTCGCACTCAACTGGTCTGTACAGCTTAGGAAAAACTGTTGGACGTAAGACACTATACGCTGATGTTCTCAGTGGTGTTCGGTACATCATGATTTCAAGAATGGCAAAACCTGAAGAGGTTCTGGTAGTGGAAAATGAAAATGGTGAAGTTGTGAGAGAATTTATGAAGGATACTGATTCTATAAATTTGTACAAGAATATGAGAGAAACGCTGGTCTATTTGACTCATTTAGATTACCAAGATACTGAACGTATTATGACTGAAAAGCTTCAAAATCAAGTTAATGGCACTGAATGGTCATGGAAAAATCTCAACACTCTATGTTGGGCCATTGGCTCAATATCAGGAGCTATGTTGGAGGAGGATGAGAAGAGATTTTTGGTAGTTGTAATTAAGGAGCTTTTGGGATTGTGTGAACAAAAAAAGGGCAAAGATAACAAAGCTATCATTGCCAGCAACATTATGTATGTTGTTGGGCAGTATCCTCGCTTTCTTCGAGCTCATTGGAAGTTTTTGAAAACAGTTGTTAATAAACTGTTTGAGTTCATGCATGAAACTCATGATGGTGTTCAAGATATGGCATGTGATACGTTCATAAAAATTGCATTGAAATGTCGCCGTCACTTTGTCACCACACAAGTGGGAGAAGCTTGTCCATTCATTGAGGAAATTCTAAGTACAATCAGTTCTATAATCTGTGATTTGCAAACACTACAAGTGCACACATTTTATGAGGCAGTAGGATACATGATCAGTGCACAAGTGGACCAAGTTGCACAAGAGCAACTCATTGAGAAGTACATGTTGCTACCTAATCAGGTCTGGGATGATATAATTTCTCAAGCTTCCCACAATGTGGATATCCTCAAGGATCCTGAAGCTGTTAAACAGCTTGTAAGTATACTTAAGACTAATGGCAGAGCCTGTCGTGCCTTAGGTCACCCATATGTTGTGCAACTTGGCAGAATTTATTTGGATATGCTGAATATTTATAAAGTTATGTCAGAAAATATCACCCAAGCTATTACATTGAATGGGGTAGTGGTGACAAAGCAACCACTGATAAAGAACATGAGGATAATTAAGAAGGAAACATTGAAGCTAATCGCGAGTTGGGTGTCACGATCAACCGACAACAGTATGGTGTTGGAGAACTTTATCCCTCCATTATTAGAGGCTGTTTTAGTTGACTACCAAAAGACCACAGTGCCTGACGCCAGGGAGCCGGAAGTTTTATCGTGCATGGCAGCCATTGTGTACAAATTGGGAGGGCATATCACTTCTGAAGTCCCAAAAATATTTGATGCAGTCTTTGAATGCACTTTGGAAATGATCAATAAAGACTTTGAAGAGTATCCTGAACACAGGACAGAGTTTTTCCTGCTGTTACAGGCGGTCAACACGCATTGTTTTAAAGCATTCCTTAGTATACCTCCAGCTCAGTTTAAGTTGGTACTTGATTCCATAATATGGGCATTTAAACATACCATGAGAAATGTGGCCGACACGGGCCTTCAGATACTGTACAGATTGCTGCAAAATGTAGAACAACACACACAGGCGGCACAAAGCTTCTACCAGACATACCTGTGTGACATATTGGAGCACGTGTTCAGTGTGGTCACTGACACGTCTCACGGAGCTGGCCTCACCATGCATGCTACAATTCTAGCATACATATTCTCCTTGGTAGAAACGGGCCGTGTTTCTGTCGCACTTGGTCGAACTCCTGATAATGTTTTATACATACAGGTAACTATATTCTTAACACTTTTCAAATGCAAATCTATGCAAATATATGTAACTTTTACTATTGTTAAGACTTTAAAAGCAAAAAAATTATAGCAGACTGAATTTATGTTTATTTTAATTTTAAACAGATCACTCTGAACGGGAGTTGGGTAATAGTTAACCGTGGCAGAAACAGGTTGTTTGTTTAAACAAAAATTACAAGTTGACCAAAATTTTGGAAATAGACCAGAGTTGTGAATTAAACTCAAGGCTTCTCAGTTATAGCAACAGATTCACCATAGGGTTCATATAGACTACATTTATATTACAATTTTTTTTTTTTAATTACAATTGATATGAGTCTATCATATCAATTGTAATTAAAAAAAAAAAAAAATTGTAATATAAACAATATTAATTTCGTTAGTACATGGAAAAAGGGACCAAAATATATTGATATATTTCTTAAAAAACTTAGATATTAAAAATTATCTATTTCTTTAAATTATCCAAATGTAAAAAATGCTGTCGTCCATCTTATGACGTTTTGGCTCATATAGTCAAATAAATATTTAAAAATTAAAATCTTCATGTAATCACATCTTAAAAAATATGTTATTTTTTTTTTATTAGAATGATAATTATCCATTGAAGACCAATTAAAAACATGTGTCAACTATTGCAGAGTCAGCCTTAGTGTTAATATTGGGGGGGGGGCTATGTCCAACTTGGTTATGGTTATTGATAAATATAATGAAACTGTGATGAAATGTGTTACTTGTATAATTTCAGGAATATGTGGCAAATCTTTTGAAAACCGCATTCCCACATCTGACAGACAACCAAGTCAAGATAACTGTTCAAGGATTGTTCAACTTGGACCAAGATATCCCGGCCTTTAAAGATCACCTCAGAGATTTCCTAGTGCAAATCAGGGTAAATATTTAGTAGAATCTAATTAACTAATATTATAAAGAGGTCGGATTTGATTATATTACTTTGTTTGTTAAGAATATACTTTGAAGTTTCAAAGACTTAACAGATTTTTTAATTCTTTCACCGCGACGACGCGAGTATAAGAAAGTGGGCGGATAATTGTGCCTCTGAGTGTATATTCAATGGATATGTTCAATAAATTAACTTTACTTGCTATAATTTCTTAATCTCATCGAATTTCTATTTCCTTTTAGGAGTACACTGGAGAAGATGACAGTGATTTGTATCTTGAAGAGCGACTGTTTGCACTACGGCAAGCTCAGGAGGAGAAGCGAAGGGTCCAGTTATCCGTACCGGGCATTATTAATCCCCATGAGTTGCCTGAAGAGATGCAAGATTAAATTTAATTATAGTAAGGAAGGTTACAAGTGGTAACAGTTCACTTGACATTTTTGTATTGTATTTCATTTATCAATCTTAGATTTGTACTAAAGTATGTTATAGTAGGGGAGACATAGACAGGATTATTGTATTTACTCGAGCATGGCAAATGAACACAATAGATGATACCTTGCCTTGTTTTTGAGTACCACAATGTATAAGCGAGCATCAATAATGGGCATGTTTAGGGCAAACCCATAATAAAATCAACTTCAAAAATACTTAGATAAGAATAGTCAATAGCTAATTTTGAAGATTTGTGACGAAGTTGAAGTATAAGAAATTGTAGTTTTTTTCTGTACTACTGAAACTGAAAATCCTTACTTTATATTATAAATGCTAAATTAAGTCTTACCTTTGAATGAGAATCAGTATAGAGTTAAATTTTACTTTAGAGCAGAACATAAGCTACTTTTATCCCGGAAAAATCATCATTCCTGCGGGATTTTAGAAAACCGAATTTTACGCCAATGTGTGCGTGCGCTAGTAATATATAATCATTTATTCTTTCTAATATCTGATCTGCCAAATCGAATAGATCCTCGCGTTGCTTGAGTAAGTACACGTTTAGCATCATGGGCTCCCCTAAAATTATATACAGTGAGTTTTTGAGATAGCCATTATGTGGCAGCTACCCTTGATGTTAGAGGTAGGAGTATCCATATTTAAATAGATCCTATTAATTGTTTTAAAAGTGATTTTTTGTAAAAATATTTGTTTGGCACAGTACAGTTACTGTGGATCTATTAAGGCAAACTATACATGTTCTATGAAATGAACCGAAAAGATCTGCGTCTGTATTTAAAAAAAAAAAGAAAAGTGATAACGTAATTCTGCTGCTGTATGCGTGAGAGAAAGGGAATCCAGAATAAATAAATAAAATCCAGACAGAGTGGCGCCGTAACGCGTTACGTAGCAGTTTATCCACTCTATAATAAGTTATCACTTCAATAATAATACATAATGAAGGATATTATATTCCTTGTTTAAGAAAATTGGTGAATAGTGTTTTGTGTAAGCTGATATACAAGTACCATGGGAAAGTCAAGTTCGTTTTGAGCATGAGCTGTTTAGTGCAATTTCAGAGCGTTTTATAAAATGGCGATTACTATACCCATGTTCTTACGATACTCGGACCAATTACCTATCATAGGACCTGCCTCGCTAGAGCTTACCACTCTGTCAAAACTATATGATCATGATCTAATGATTTCATACATACTGCGTCTATAGAATTGATGTTACTTTGTGTTAAAATTATACGTGTGTGTATTACGATTTAATATTGTGTGTAGTGTAATAGGATATATTTATTGGTGTTAAATATTTTCGATTTGTGAGTTTACTTCGCCCACCTCAAAAAACGACACCATTTTGTAGGTGAATATGAGTCAAATTGAAGATAATTGGTTTGAGTCTTAGAACGTTTGCTTGTGACAGTCAGATATATCTCATTTTATGATACCATAGGTAAGTATGATAGCCAATAGGGTAGTTGACTCGTATTAAACTTAATATATTTAAACAATATTAATTTCGTTTAGTAATTGGAATAAGGGTTTGAAATATATCTCAGTTTTTAAAATAAAAATAATAAAATATTACTTAAGAAACTCAAGTAAAAATCGCGTATTCTATTTATTTTTTTTACTATAGGTACTACCTAATATTATAAATCATGGTATTTAATAAAATCCCTGCAAAACAAAAACTAGTAAACAAAACTTGCTTGACGTAATAATAACAATTGCCTTTATTCAGATCAAAAACTTAGCCTAATAACAATATTTCAAATCAAAAGAAAATTAATATTTAAAACTTATTCTTACATATCATATAATTGGTATAGGCTTGTATTTGTAACTTGTTTAATTTTTGATGATCTAGTTGCCGATCGGTAAAGGCTTCCTCCAACTTGCTTGACATAATGGCACAGATAAATCATCATCAGGACTATAATTATGGAGTATACAAGTCACAAAAGTACGATATATTCGTTACAATCTCATACAACGATACGAAACGAACGATAATGAACAATTTAAGACCATAAAAAAATGTGTCATGTGTTTATTACTATTACTAGTGAGCTTGGTATGTGAGGATCTAGAAGCTTCGAAACTCGCTACCTTACAAAGCTATAACAATCTAAACTCCGTAATTGGCTACCGTACTTCTATAGTAGGAGAATCTCAGACTAATTAAGGATCTGCCTCGCTACACGTTACTTTTCTGTCAAAGTATATGATCAACTATCTAATGCGATTATAAAAACTGTCTCTATGGTATCGATGTTTCATAGTTGTAATCGTGTTCTTCGGTTAAAGAGCTCCGTAATAATACCTTTCTAGTTTAGTAAAAGATATTTACCTCATCTAAGCACGTTTTCCTCACAAAATGACAGATAATATTGTTCGTGAATAGGGATGATAACAGTTTTTTTAAACTGTATATAAATTAGGAGTATGCTAATTGTAAAGCAATTTTGTAAAAGTAATAGGGTATCTGCTATCATTATTTTCAGAGCTTTTACCATTTTTCATGTATTGAAAAATGTTACGTTTAATTTATGGAAGCTGAAACTGTATGAATTTTCATTTAATTAGGTACGATAAAAGATTTTCAATAGATTTTGATATTTTATAAAGTTTGATTTTTACGTATAAATTAGTTAACATTGATCTTATTTACCTGAATGTCTCATAAAAAACAATATATTCAAACCTAGTCATCATCCCAATTTGGGTGCGTTACTAGTCCTTAAGTAATTAGTCTGAGAGGAGAATAGAATGAAAAATTTTCAGCCTTCATAAAATGAGGTATATCTGGCTATCGCAGGCTCATGGTCCAACTTGCACCATGATCAATGTAACATATTACATAATATACCTACTATGTAATGTAACCTGTAGGTGTGTACAATTACCTCAGGCGCCTGGTCTTACCATTTAAAGATGGCTGGATGATGATGGCGATGAATGATTAGTGTCCATTTGCATCTACTATGTGCATTATGCAGTACCTATGAGCCCTGTTCATAGCCACATTTTCAGTACTTGGAAATGTATTATGTTCACCTTTTGAACTACAATATTTTACACTATTATTGATTAATAGATAATTTATGAAAAATTCTGTTGAGTGGACTGTTATCACTTAGACAACCGAACTCTTGTGCCCGTTCAAATGAAACCTTTATTATGTCAGTATGTACAAAGGGTCGCCTGGAACAATGGAAGATGATGTATGCTAGAGACAAGGTTAAGAAAGAAAATCTCCAAAAGGTTTATTTTGACAGCACAAGATGTAGTATATGGCCTTTTTTATTCGTAGGTAAAGAATCATGGAAAAATCTACATTGCTAGAGAATAATTCCAGAAATAAGTTTCAGTTTTTTTTTTTCATAATAACAGTGGACGGTACCTCCATATTTTAAGAATTCTCTGTGATCGACCCAGTGTTGAGTGTTCAACACGTGCAACATGGATTCTGAGTATTACGTCACATGAGTAGTTTCTAGGTAAAAGTTTATAAAGTGAATTGCTGTTAGTAACTTTTTATGTTTTGTTTAATGTTGTCATAACTAACTATAATGAATTGGGAATATTTCCAAATGCGTTTTGGGTCCGATTAGTTATCGAATCTTTCAATTTGTGTTTGAAATAAACAGATAATAATATATAAAGTCTTTGTTTCACAAATATCCAATAGTCTAAAAGCCTGTGATTGCTAGACCTTCGTCATTGAATAAAAGCTGATAAAGACCAATTAACCAATCCTTAAGAACCGTAATTTGATTCAAATAAAATTGTGCCCCAAAGTAGGTTCCTTTCTCGTTTAGCAGGTGTATCGTAGGTACGTATCGGAGACGCATCGCATCAAACGGATTTTATACTAATAGCATTAACAACTGAGTCTTAGGGCCATAAATCATTTCTCTATATCTATCTCGCTTGCACTTATGGGTCTTATGGAGCCGTCTAGTGAAGGGTGTAACAATGAAAGACATATTATCGATAAGTAAAGTTTATTATCGTATCTTGTTCACAAAATTAAAAAAATTAACAATATTTGATTTAATATAATACATATTTCATATTATATAATTATTAACTAAATAAAATTAATCTTCATCTGAGTCTTCATCATCAGAATCTTCGTCTTCTGCCAAATTTATTATATATTAGTATCCATAGTGCGCAACGAGTAACACATGAATGTATTTATTTAATTGCAGTAAACACATTTATAGCAAAAAAAATACGCAATGCAATTACATTAGAAACCGACCAATCAGAATCGTCCAAATCATTATTGACTCATCATTAGCACGTGCGCAGGTAGCCGTTTATCGATAATTAGGGTGCGCAGGTAGGCGCGCTGCACATTCCTATCTTTTTTGACTTTTATGACCGGACGACTCAGATGATAATGCGCATACTATAGTATTCTTAGTATAGAAAGACATACGAGTCCATCCACTGATCCGCATCGAACGGATTTTATCTATCGTAAAAATAAAATCCGTTTGATGCGATGCGTCCGATACCTATACGATGCGGATCTCTGGACTCCTGCCATTAGACATTTGAAGGTAAAGATCAACTTGAGAGTACCTACTCAATAAAAACGGGCTATACGAAACAAATCAAAATAGCACTGTGTCGATTATGCAAATTTCCATACAACTGTACCTACAGTCCAGTGAACTACTACTACTACTACTACTGTAACGGCTGAATAGGGATGATGACAGTTTTTTAAATTGTATATAAATTAAGAGTATACTAATAGTAAAGCAATTTTGTAAAAGTAACAGGGTATCTGCGATCATTACTTTCGGAGCTACAGGGATTTAAAGAGTCAGATTTGCGGCGCTGCCGCGGATCCCTGAAAAACGCCCCATACAAAATGGCTCGAAAAAATGACGTCATAGGCAATGTAATGATCGTTAGATTTGTATGGGCGTTCAAACAAAATTACTAATATCTTTGTTATTTGTGCGTTTATCTTTATAGTTCATATATTAAAAAATGTCACATTTAATGTAAGAAAGCTAAAACTGTATGAATTTTCATGTAATTACGATAAAAAAAATTTAGTAGTTTTTGAAATTTTATAATCTCATTTATTTTGCAAATATCCAGACAATCTTTGCTTTTTATGTATAAATTAGTTAACATTGACCCTATTTACCCGAATGTATCATAAAAATCAATATATTCAAACCTAGTCATCATCCCCATTAAAGAGGTCTAAGAGCGGACGAAGTCGCAGGCGTCCGCTAGTTCTTGAATAATATTGAAAATTACTGATGCGACGCTTCGTGTCATACTGACTCGAGAACAAAGAACATATTTGCTCGAGAATGTATTCGTTTATGAATTTTGTATTTGAGAGGGCACGGAACACGACAACGTCGTGTTCCGTGCCCTCTATCTGTCTATTATTTTTTAATCTGTGGATACCACATGCAGATTTTTTCAATTTGCCGCGTTTTTCAGGTCACGCTTTCATTTTCCAAGCAATGATTTTTTAGGTACTACATGTTATAGTTTAAAATAGATAAAGTATATTTATATAGTTTACCACCATATTATTTCGATTTCGACACTTTTATTCACAGTAGAAATGATTTTCCTTCTCCTTACCTCATATGAGAGTAAGACTAAGGAGAACAGGGACAGGGCACACTCATGGAGTCGCCCGGTAAAAAATGTTCTACATTGAATATGGACTGGAGTAATGTTCTCTAAACAGACGAACTTTTTAGTAGGTTTTTAAACCAATAACAATGCAAACTTATAAGACACGAAAGAATTGCACAAGAAATACACAAAAATACAATGATTTAAAAAATTATATACGTTCTCATATGTCTGAGTCTATGGTTCGCAGTTCGCCGTGATTTTATTTTAAAAATATTCTTTGAGTACGTGCCGTGGTTTGTACATAGTTTTGTTATCTGTGTCTACTCTATGTTCTAGTTTGGTTCTAGTCCATAGATATTATTCAATCTAGTCCACAGATCACTATAGACTAGATCTAGTCTATGAACTGTGTAGTCGGTCGACCATGATGGTGCTGAAAAATTAAAAATCTTTACACATTGCAGTAAAATAATTTCAAAATCTGACAGAAGTTGAACAAATAATTCACTAATACATCACGTTCCATTTAAAATTATGGCTAATACAGGAGAGGATAACTCTTCTAGTGAATCAACGGACAAGTTAATACCAAGTGATTCTAATTCGAGTCAAATCGAGACAATTCCTGATGAAAATGTTGATGTATGTATTACATTTTATTAAGTAAAGAAATTATAGTTGTAAAATTTTGTTATTTTGTCTTGTCTAGCAAACTATAACAATTATTAATGTTCTCTTGAATTGGGTCAATCTTCACGCTTTTGATTTCGATTTTTTCAGATCAATGAACAAATTGACGAACAGCGCCGTCGAATGCAACCAACAAAGATGGAATCATTTTTTGCGATAACAAAATCTTTAATAATAAGAGCTTTAGTAGTTTATTTTATAACATCAATGTTCCGACAGCCTTCAACTCCAAAGGTTGATATAAATAGTCCCCCTGGTGTAGTTCGCACTCCGGCGATTAATATGTTTTCGAATGGGACATCGTTAGACATGTACGCATATTTATCAGAAAACGAATTTCTCAAGAACTTCCAAGATGCTGAATTAATTTGGAAATTACCTGGTTTAATATATGGAGATTGGAACGGTGGGCCAAATAGAGATGGAACATTTATACACACAACTACATTTGTACCCTCAGAGGCTTTGAAGAATAATGGTTCTATTTATCTTCATGTATATGTTGTGCAGTCAGGAAAATCTCCTGACCCAAGAGACAAGAGCAATTACGCTGGCCCTTATGTATCATATGGTAAAAAAATGGTAAATAAGTACAAGAAGCTGAGGTATCTGAAGACTCATAATCTACTAACGGGACAAACTGAAAAGTCTGAAGAGGAAATCATGAAAGCAGAAACGTTAAAAGAAGAAATTGTTTCACACTGGCATCCCAATCTAACTATTAACTTAGTGACTGATCAAACTAATTGGATGCAGGGAAGTGTACCGCCGCCTCTTGATGAATTCATCTACTTCCTGCCTGATGGTAACCAATACAAACCAGCAGTCTTTCTAAATGACTATTGGAACATGATGAGAGATTATGTTCCACTCAATAAAACAACAAGTAACCTAAAGTTAGAAATGACATTTCAGCCATTGAGTCTGTTCAAGTGGCAGCTATACACTGCTCAGGCTATGCGGGACAAATTGAGCATGTTTTCAGCTTTGGGTGGCGAGGAACAAGATGAAGAGCAGGATACTGTCAAGGAATTGCTTTTAGATACATCGCCTTATTTACTGGCGCTTACAATATCTGTCTCCATACTACACTCAATATTTGAGCTGCTGGCATTCAAAAATGATATTCAGTTTTGGAACAACAGGCAGTCTCTGGAAGGCCTCTCCGTGAGATCAGTATTCTTCAATGTTTTCCAATCTACTGTTGTTCTACTTTATGTTTTGGATAATGAAACAAATGTCATGGTTAGAATATCCTGCTTCATTGGCTTGATGATTGAGATTTGGAAGATAAATAAAGTGATGGATGTCAAATTGAACAGAGAAGACAGAATATTTGGAATTCCAAAGATTACATTTACTGACAAAGGGTCTTATGTACAATCTAGTACTAGGGAATATGATACTTTGGCATTCAGATACCTCAGCTGGGCCTGTTTCCCACTTTTGATTGGATATGGGGTATACTCCTTGCTGTATCAAGAGCACAAAGGATGGTATTCATTCATTCTTAACATGATGTACGGTTACCTTTTAACCTTTGGATTTATTATGATGACACCTCAACTATTTATTAATTATAAATTGAAGTCAGTGGCACATTTGCCATGGCGCATGATGACGTACAAATTCCTGAACACATTTATTGATGATATCTTTGCATTTGTTATCAAAATGCCAACCATGTATCGCATCGGCTGTTTCAGAGATGGTATGTACAACTTTTCTATACTTTAAATATAAATAATATTTTTTATTAGCAGTTGCATTCAACTTTGTTCACATATAATTCCTAAGTTTCTGATTCTACTAAAATTATAATATTATAAATGTATGTGGCTTTACTCTGTCTTTTCACTAAAGCTGTGATAGCCCACAGTGGATATGACCTCTGCCTCCGATTCCGGAGGGTGTGGGTTTGAATCCAGTCCGGGGCATGCACCTCCAACTTTTCAGTTGTGTGCATTTTAAGAAATTAAATGTCATGTGTGTCAAACAGTGAAGGAAAACACAGTGAGGAAACCCGCATACCAGAAAATTTTCTTATTTCACTGTGTGTGTGTCTGCCAATCCGCATTGCACGAGCATGGTGGACTCCGAACCCCTCTCAGCTCAGCTGCTCAGCAGGAGGAGCTCAGCAGTGAGCCAAATATGTGTTGATAATGATGATGATGATGACTGTCTTTAATTTTTCAGATATTGTATTCTTCATTTTCCTGTATCAACGTTGGATTTACAAGGTTGACCACAAACGTGTCAATGAGTTTGGATTCTCAGGAGAAATGGAACAGCAGAAGTCTGAGAATGGTAACCTCGCTATCACCGAAGGGGATCAAGGCACCTCAGATAAGAAAAATGATTAAATTTAGATAATTTTTAGCTAGTTAAAGTTATGACATCCATATAGTATACACTAAAATTAATTTTGCTTGACAGAATAATAAAACAAATTTTGAAGTCTATTTAAACTATGCTGATAAGAAAATGATATGCTATTGTGAATCAGTACAAATAATGATAACAAAATGTGTGTCTATAAATATAATCATCTACAAATATTTATACTATCACTACTATTAGTAGTTTTGTCTCAAATTCATCCTAAACATTCAAATGGTAAGTAATTACGATAATAATTATGTAGTTAATATAATTATAATAGCAATAGGTTTAAAAATTTTAATCCAAGCGATAGCGAGCAAAGGAATCATTTTCTTCTTTGAACTGCAATGTGCTAGAAACCAAACAGACTAGTGATGTGGTATGTGTATGTAAAACAGGATAATGATCTACAGTACCTACAGTTTTTTACATTCAACAAAAATAGAATGTATTTTCTATAAAAATTTTTTTTTTGCTATTTTGTGAGAAATTCTGTTGATTATGTATAACAGCTTGATCAATATATAACATAGACAATGTTAATTCAACAAAAAATGAGAGTTGTAAGTACTACTTCTTAATTTTTTTTTTTTTAATTTGTTACTCAAACTGAATATACATAGGACTAATTCTTAAAATATGCATAGGATGTTATTGGTCTCAGTGGGATTATTATAGTGATTAATAACAACAAAGTTATTTACATTCTTTATGAATATCAAATTAATTATTAAGTGCACTAGCACTTATAGACTTTATTAGAACAAGCATATTGCTTAAGTTTAAAATTATAGCAATAGATTATATTATATTTTGATCAATACCAAACTTTCCATTCAATCAAAAAAAAACCATTGAATAATGAGATAATGTTGTGTGTGTTGTAATATGATGGATTTTTATTTTGCTGTTTCTGCAATCACTGGTCTAATACTATTATTGGAAACAGCTTGTTCAAAGTATAGTTATATAAAATTTTTAATAATTAAGTAATGCCTGAGCAATGTTTCATCAAATTTTGTTTAGGAATATTATAAACTATAGACACAGATTTAAATCCTTAATCCTTAATATGGAATTAAACCACGAATAGTATAGTAAACAGTGAAAGTCCTTTTTACTATTTACTATAGTAGTAAAGATAAAAAGTTACAGTGAGAGGACTTCTAGAGGAGAAGAGCAAAACTTATATATCTGATATCCAGTAAAGTAGTAACTTATTTGTACCTATTTTATATTTCCATTGGGTTTGCTTTATGCTAGCCACTCACCATCCAATAAGTCCACGTGCCTGCATGTTGCGATTGGTTGTGATTTGCATGATGTCTTGCACAGTGACCAACACACAATCAGTTTTATCGGATGTCCTGCGGTTAGTGCTGCAGGCACGCGGAATGATTTGATGGTGAGTGGCTAGCATTATAATTAAGGTTGATTTTATGAAGTTTTAATATTGTTTACACATAAATAGAATTCTGCATGCCTGCAAGTAAGCATCTAATAATACTTTGTGACCTTTTAATCTTCAAGGGTTATTTCAGACTAGCGTATTATGTGCGCGTATACGGATGTATCAGCATACGCGTTTATACGCGCGCTGCATTACGCGTTTCAAAAAACGGGACTAACGTGAACGGGCATATTTCGCTATGTTCGCTCGAACTGGTGGTGTCGTGTCAGTATCTCTAGGGCAATGATACTCAACCTTTTTCACCAAAGGGCCTTATACACATGTTAGTTAGTCATGGTGTCGCGGGCCGCTAAATATAAATAAATTATTTCTTGGATTTTCACAATTGGAATGATAATAGTTTTTTTTTAATTGTATATAAGTAAATTAAGAGCTAATAGTAGATATCGTCTCTGAAATCAACTATGCGCAAGTAATAAGTTCAGTGCACATTAAAAACAAAACGTGTGAGGCGTCAGGCGACTGTGGTGGGTAAAAGGCGTGCGGGGTTAGTTTTCAAAACGGTTTAATTAATACAAGATGTCCTAGATGGGCCAACAAAAGCCTGAGAGACCGCAGGTTGAGCATAGCGGCTCTAGGAGGTGTCTTGCGGCTCGCGCTTATACGAGCTTAGAAACTCGTCAACGCTCGTACGAGTCGAGCGTGTGCCAGAAGGCGCGCCTATACGCGCTTCCAAATACGAACTCATACGCGCGTATAAAATGCTAGTCTGAAACCGCTCTAAACACGCATTTTTATAAAAAAAACATTTATTTGAAAAAAAAAATAATGAAATGAAATATTTAAAATTCAGGGAATGGACGTAATGAACTCTTTAAAATCCTGTTGTAAGTATTTACGTAGATATAGTTAATAATAATTATAAATGTTATGTGTTGTGTCATGTGTACAAGAAATATTTTGATTCAATTTATGTAATAATAAACTTTGCATTTTGTACAAATTTTCATGTAATAAACACGTATTATTTTCACTTTTTTAGGAATTTATTATGTTCATAAAGTAATACTTATCAATAAATTATTAGCAGGCCCTTTTTCAATCATATGTATATGTACTTACCTACAAACATTTTTATCATGTATTTATACTACTAATAAATTATTTAAAGCTTCATTTAACTTTATTAAATTCAATGTTACTTAAAGTATCTCTTTTAAATATCTGATGATATCTTCGAAAAAAGTATTATAAATTATTATCTCTATTTTTCAGTGTTTAATAAATCGCAACCTAAATCTTTGTTAGTGAAATGTAAATTTTAAATGATTATTATTTGATCAGTAATTTGATTTTTCTCGTTTATTAAATTGTTGTTTCAATATTGTTTATTATTTTGTCTGACTTCCATTAATGAACTTCACAAAACTAACATTATGATATCCCGAAACCTTAACTATGCCCTACACCCTATATAACCCTCCACAGTTCCAATTACTTTAACGTAATTGAAACCGAAGACGAATTTCGCTATGTGGATGTTCGGTTTCCTCACTATTGATTCCAATTCGTCATCAACCCATATTCGGCTCACTGCTGAGCTCGAGTCTCCTCTCAGAATGAGAGGGGTTAGGCCAATAGTCCACCACGCTGGCCCAATGCGGATTGGCAGACTTCACACACGCAGAGAATTAAGATAATTCTCTGGTATGCAGGTTTCCTCACGATGTTTTCCTTCACCGATTGAGACACGTGATATTTAATTTCTTCCGGATTCGAACTCACACCCTCCGGAATCGGAGGCAGAGGTCATATTCACTGGGCTATCACGGTTAGCTGAGTTACCAGAAAATGGAAATTTCAGAGCGTCGGAACTAGATAATGCACCACGCAATTTGTAGGACATTGTGGTTATTAAGTTGTATAACTATTAATTAATCGACAGTAAAAAGACATCTGGTTAGTAACAACTTTTGTTACTCTACCCTCCTCTCAACTCAGTTAGCTACCAGAATCAAGAATGTTCGTAAATAAAAAAGTTGATCGTCCCATCGAGATGAAGTTACTCACGAAAAATTAGCTTATTAGTAATCAGGTGAACAAAATATTCTCGAGATCCCTGACTATAACATATACCGTTTGTTGTATGCGAGCTCCCTTGAATATTTTTTCATTCTGTTTTTAGTATTTGTTAAGGACATCATCTGTGAAAATTTCAACCGTCTATTTACAGTTACAGCCTGGTACGAGACGGACGACAGACAGTCGACTCTTAATATTAAGGTCTCATTTTATCCTGGTAAGGAAGATGAAATTTATGCTCAAATACATAAGTTTAATTACACGCAAGTGACAAATAAAAAGTTACACTTTAAAAATTAATTAATTTGTTTAATAGAATTGATTTGTATTGTGAACACTAGTCGCCGCGTAATGGGCACCCGGGAGCCCAGTGGCCGCGAGCGCCGCAGGTGAAGCATCGCCCGTAGCCGCCGTAGTAGGCGCCGGGCCGACCTGGTACCCGACCTCGATGTCTTGACCCACTATTATCACTTCCTCCGGCACCAGCTCCTGAAAACCATATAATGTATTATTACAGGGATTTGGTCTCTATAGGTTTAATAATATAGCTCAGAGTCTATGCGAGCAATGCTTGGAGTTTCTCTACGTGATCGAATTAGGACATGTAGCTATGTGGCATGTAGGTTATCTTTCTACAAACGCTAACTCTTCGAAAACTAAAAATAAATATGGAAATGACAGATCCGATGGGTAACTTGGATCACGTGACCTGCCGATAGCAAATGTAATTGCCATACTTTTTTTAATTTTTGAAGCGTTTGCGATCGTAGAAAGAGAATCTAAGTGCCACATGGCTACAGACTCTGAAATAAAGATACCTAACCGCAGAAGAACCAAAGTCACCGACATAGCTCAGTGAGTCGCGAGGTTGGCGTGCAGTTGAAGTAAAGGGCAAGGCACAAAGCTCGAAGAGCCGAATGGCGAACCGCATCGGGTCGCAGCGATGGTGTCCCAAGGTGCTGGAATGGCGAACCGCATCGGGTCGCAGTGATAGTCGACCCCCCACTTGGTGGATCGAGGACATCATACGGGTTGCAGAAGTTGTTGGATGCTGGCGGTTTGAATCCGTGGTATGTTTGGAAATATACAAAAGGCCTAATATGTCTATCTGTGGACGTCCATCGGCTGATAATCATGATGATGATGATTACAAACGCGATGCGAAAGTATCTCCTTTTCCATTGAACTGATGTGGATGAAATTTGGTATATCTACCTAAAGGTAAATTTGAACCTTGGGGCAGAACATAGACACGAACATTTTAAGACCAAGTTAAGATAAATCCGTTCAGCCGTTCTCTAGTTTTAGCGAGACTAACGAACAGCAATTAATTTACACACACACACACACATATATATATATAATGTGTAAATGGATTACATTGACTACGCGAGTGAAACTTTTCAGTATAAATAACACTTACCTGTAGCATTATCGGATTGGCCCGAGTTCGGTTCGAGTATACCGAAATCGAAGTCAGGTCCACTGTCGGAATCGGTGTTACTTCCAAAGTCATCCCAGCTGAAATTTTGAGAATAAGGTTAATTCTAGCCTAGACTCGTAAAAAATGTCTAAATATCTTCAGCTACATCAAATATTAACGCAATTCTCCAAAACTACCAAACTTATATACTTTAATAACAATAAGTTGGGAGAATTTCTACCACAGTAGGTAATTTAAATACCTGATTTAGCGTCAATGTAGTGTGACGATATGACATTTGAAATATGTTCACGGTTTGTTAAAATAGTTTAACTTTTTAATTTACAACATTTTGTTCAATTTGGTAGTCGCATCTTGTCAGAGTACATCCATCCACGACATGTAGTAAGCCGATGCACAAATTTAAATTTTACGAGTAATGAATTTAAAAATTATTGAAATCCTGCAAGGTACAAACAAATAAATGTATAGTTATTCCATCTCAGGAAGGTTTGGCTCATAGTCAGGGATCCCTAGAACATTTTGTACACTTGATTACTAACAAGCTAATTTTTACCCGCCTACGGCGCAGCCAAAAGGAAGGGTAATGATTTTGGCAGTCTATGTATGAATTTTTGTTCCACCGCAGCGCCTAATTCGTGAGTAGCTTTCATTTCGATGAGACGATCAACTTTTTTATTTTCGAAAATTCTTGATGTAGCTGAGTTACCAGGAAATGTAAATTACAGAGCGTAGGAACAAGATAATGTACCACGCAATGTGGCTGTTAATCGAGCAACAGTAAAACAAAACAGCTGGTTAGTAACAACTTTTAATAACCTCGTTATTTATACTAGTTGGGAGGAGGGTAGAGTAACAAAAGTTGTTACTAACCAGATACTTTTTTTTCTATATGTTTTCATAATATATTTATAATAGTCTTAAAAGTGATTACTAATATAACAAAAATAATGTTGAACAAAGGTTATGATTCACAACACTTGTCAGGACAACTTAATTAACAAATCAAACTGTAACCAAAATAAGACCCTAGAATGGCAAAGAATGACCTTGAGTGGAGTCACGTACTTGTGAACGATGTGTGTAGGGTTAAAGGCGCCTTTTACTGATATCAAACACTCCCCTTTTCCACTCAAGTCACTCTCCCCGCCTATTCCAAGTAACCCATAAAGAATTACACAACAATAGATGTGGACGGTTCGAACGCCACGAGCACACTGAAGCCAACACCCAACACGAGATCGTGCGACGTCATATCCGTCACAGACTACTATTTCCAACACTAAACGGCGATAACATATTTCTGCTTTGTTGCTTGTACCGTGTACGCTTATTAGTTTTCATACTGAGGCGCTGTGGGTTTTACTAAATCAAACAAAGCTAAGCCTTCATAAAATGGAACATCTATAACAACGAGGGAGAGCATCACCACCTTCAGATAATTTGTCTGATAGCTTATTCACACATTATTTTGTCTTTGCCATTTGCCACAAAGTGACAAAACTTTTTAGACCATTGATTCCCAAATTGGTCTACGGTGACGTGACATAAAAATGGGGGTTCACGATTTGTAAGCGGGTTCCACGAAAATTTATCTGGTTTAATACCGAATTTTCTAAATAAAATAATTGTGAATTATGCTTCCTTGTTCTGTAAGTAGATATGAAAAATTAAAGTTCGCTAGAATCACTGTTTTGATTGGCAAACTTTATTTTTTTTTAATTAATAAATTATTCAATTCTCACTCTTTTCTTTTTTAAACCCCAATTTGTGGTAAATGTTGATTAGCTGCAATTCAAATTTTCATAGTTAGTTATCTGATTCACAAAATTTCACATTTTATTGAGTTTTATTAATTAGAAAAAGAAAAGCAAAATTAGATTATTTAAGTACAACTAAACCTAGTTTACAAGCTCTTTTAAAACGTCAGGTCTGTCAGTTTGTCGTGACTAAAACTCTACTACTGGTTGGTTTACGAGAAAAGTTTGGGAAACTTTAAAGTATCCGACACTTACTCATATCAGAAAGTGATGAAACTGGCCCTTAACCTCTTAATCTCTGGTTTAAAACTCACTATTCCTCGTCGCCGGGGTCGTAGTGGTGTAACGCCTCGTAGTCCTCGTATTCCTCGTAGCCCTCTGATTCCTCCTCCTCCTCGAGGTATTCGAAGTCTCCTTCTGATCCATACGAGCTACCTCGTCTGTTACGAAAAAAGTAAAATAGTTAATATTCATTTATTTCAATTAGGCTTAATTTACCAAGCAACTTAGTTTTCGAAAGGTTCAAAAGTTCAAAAATTCATTTATTTCAAGTAGGCTCAGTATACAAGCACTTTTGATACGTCAGTTAACTATTTGT
The DNA here is from genome assembly GCF_947172395.1 of Bicyclus anynana. NCBI lineage: Eukaryota > Metazoa > Arthropoda > Insecta > Lepidoptera > Nymphalidae > Bicyclus > Bicyclus anynana. The sequence goes on from NC_069091.1 coordinate 10,451,464, forward strand.
AAAGATTCTACCACCGGTTCGGAAGACAGATTCTGCTGAGAAGAAACCGGCAAGAAACTCAACAGTTGCTCTTTTTTAAAAAAAAAATCATACTATAATATTATAATTACAATTTATGACAACATTACATATTCTTATACAATTTCTTTTACTTCCTGTGTGAAGGTGGAAGCTGATCCAACGGCCTCCAAGGTTAGGTATTAATATTATAAGATAATGGTGATAATAATCAGTCGAAAACTTTAAATTAAATTTACGAGAGTTCCAAAAGCGCCTTTGTCTGAGATCAGCCCACAACAAACTCAGACAGTTTTTTTATTAGTTTAACAATAGGTGTATACGTAGCCAGTCATGCAATACATTTCATTTCCTAGCTTTTTTGTATATTTAAAACTATAACTATAATACGATTCTATATGATAGTTTTTGATAAGCTTGCGTTTAATATATAAATAGGAAATGCTTGATTTCGGACCAGGTCTATGCTTCATCAATAAACAATTCAACACATTTGTACGATAGTGCGGTTTTATATAAAATCTTTACAGGAAAAAGGCACATGACAAGCAGTTTTTTTTTAATTCTTTACAAGTTAGCCTTTAACTACAAAAATAACCATCTCTGTTTTTCGTCGGTTGAAAAACTTTTAATAGGCTAGTTGACACTTTTATAAATTGTCTTTATCGTTCTACTAGGCTACTCTGCTACTAAATCGAGACGTGAATACATGAAAATTTCAATTTTCAAATATTTTTCATGATGGCATATGTTTTATCGTTTCATGACGTCACGTAAATACTAAACCCTAACCAACCGGCTTAGTGTTTATCAAATTTGTCAGTTATTAATTAGTTTGACGTTTATTCCTATAGTGCAATATAGTATATTGTGACGTCAAAAAATTGAATTTTTATGTGAGAAAAGTACCCAATTGTTTGGGTAGTTGGCTGGCTTCCATAAATTCAACTTTTTCTTTGTTTGTCAGTTATAAATCATTACTACCGGACGCCCGCGACTTCCTCCCCCTCCCATTATACCTTACCTCTACTCTCCACATTAATAGGGGTAAAGAAATGTAAGAGCCGTGATAGCCCAGTGGATATGACCTCTGCCTCCAATTCCGGAGGGCGTAGGTTCGAATCCGGTCCGGGCCATGCACCTCCAACTTTTCAGTTGTGTGCATTTTAAGAAATTAAATATCACATGTCTCAAACGGTAAAGGAAAAACATTATGATAAAACCTGCATACCAGAGAATTTTCTGAATTCTCTGCGTGTGTGAAGTCTGCCAATCCGCATTGGGCCAGTGTGGTGGACTATTGGCCTAACCCCTCTCATCATGAGAGGAGACTCGAGCTCAGCAGTGAGCCGAATATAGGTTGATAATGATGAAAGAAATGTAAGCATACCGTCTGTTGCTGGTACTGGGCTGTTTCATTTCTCTCTCTTGTTCTGTGAACAACACAGCTTCATAAAGTTAGTTATTTTATTTTAACTGCATTTAAATGTTGTGAAAATAATCTATTGTAGAATCAATCATCAAAAAACAATCTATTGTATTTTCACTATTATAAATTATAATTACATTTTAATAATAAACATAGTGTTTGTTGTTGGGTTGCAAGTATTTTTTGGGTAGATTTATATAAATTATTAAACAAAACATAAATTAAAAAAAAAAAACAAAATCTCAAGTCTGAACAGAGATCCACTAATTAGGAAAGAGGTCATTTTGAACCCTAACCTTAAAAATATATAGAAGTATGACTGACTAACTGACATACCAACGCATAGCTCAAAAAACTAGGGCTAGCAAATTTAAAATCAAGGAAATATATTTAATAATTAACTCCTAAAGTAATATACAAGAGTCATGCAAGTTTGTATCAAAATCCTTTATTTTTTAAAGAAAATTAATGTAAAGACTAACAGCTAAACATTTTGAATGCATCATACAGTGTAATGCAACGACTATCGGATATATTTCAATATATTAAGATTAAAACAAATGGTTCAAAAACATACATTATGAAGCTGCCTTGAGCACAAATGCATAAAGATAAGTAAGGTTGAATCAATATTTGTATACATTTAGGGTATCATACATGGGCGTAGCGAGATACGGGCAGGGGGGGGGGGGTGTTCAGGTAGCAGACTAGCAGAGCAGCCGGTTACTTAATAAATTAATGTTTGGGCTGAAAACCAGCTGAAACCGAAACTGAGGCTGAACCTGAAATTCGGTTTCGGCCAGAAAATCTGGTTTGGTCGGACAGTTTAAATTGGTGAGATACTCAATTTAAGTATAGCTGCCCCCCCCCCCCCCCACACACAATGCTGGTTACGCCCATGTTATCATATCAATTAGTTACTAAAAAGTTTCAAGTTTGACTGACATAGATATGATGTATAAATGATATACTAAAATGTGACTCAACCTTAAGTTTATCAAAGTTTGAAATGAAGTATTTGTGTACCTTCTCTACTTTGCAGCATGTCTTTCCTTTTCTGCTTCATTTCTTCTGTGAGATTTTGTACCATTTTTTCTATAAACGAGTCCAACACTAAACTTTTAGATTCAGAAGTAATGAGTGTCCTGGAATTGAAAAAAAGTATTGTTACTAAATTTTGCAGTAGCATACAATGATGTTATATACTGTAAGATGTGTTACTGGGTCATGAAAAATGCGGCGCTCAAAAGAGGAAATTTCCACATCTCAATGTTAGTTGTGGTCTACAACTAACGTTATTTAAACAAACAATACCTAAATATCGTCTACAACAGAGTTTCCCAAACTTTTAGGTGTCTCAGACCGCTTGCCATGTTTTTCCGTGTTGGGTAGACCCCTACTTATTTGATATTGATTTTCTGTATCCTACAACTTACACAATTTTATATTTATATATTTTTTTTACTTCATAGTTACTTTTAAAATAATGTTTATGTTTTCATATTGTAAAATAATAATAAGTAAAAAATAGGTACTATCAGTGTATGTATCCACTATGGCGGAAACCATTTCCATTTAATGGACCCCCAATTTTTTTTTTGCTGACATAGACCCCTTGCAGTTTGTCATAGACCTCTAGGGGTCGATATAGACCACTTTAGGAATCACTCACTGGTCTACAATGTTAAGTTGTGTGTTCAGGAAGTGTCAAAACTATATTTATACATAAATAAATAATGGAATTAAAGACAAAATTGAGCATGTATTGAGCGCACACATGCACAATTCCTATTCAAGATTTTATAAAATCAAGTTTCTTCCACTTCATTCTGATGTCAAACCCGACATATGACTAGATGAAACTTCATATTAGGTATCTCTCGTACTGTGAAAAGAATTAGGCTGGTTTTAAAGCCACGATGACAGAACGCTGACCGTCGGCGCTGGCAGCTCAGCGCGAAGCTTGTCAGCGCGAGACGTTTTAGTATCGTGCTGATCGCTGCGGAGTACAGACGCACAGAAAAGTGCATTAATTATTGCTGCTTTGTATTACCTAAAAAGACATGAAAAAACGACGACAGAGACTTCATGCTCATCCACTGAGTAGTCGCAGGACATTTTCGAATAGTGTCCGACATGTCCTCCCAGGACTTGTTTCTAGCGTCTTTATTTTTGTACAGTGGATCGGATGGATCCCACAAATGGTTTAACAGACGTACTTCGTCGATTACTCGGCCTGTATCCACATCGCGATTCGTCACGATTTTACGCGCTGATAGCTACGCGTTATTCTGAAACGCTCCATAGAAGTTCATACATTTCGGCTGTCAGTGTCCGGTCAGCGTGACTCTAAAACCTGCATTAAAGTTTAAAATACCTGCATATAGGACATTCCGCCTTCTTTTTCTTCCACATGGTGATGCAGTACTTGCAGAATGTGTGAGAGCAGTTGAGAACGATGGCCGACACGAACAGCTCGGCACAAATACTGCACTGCAGTTCGCTCTCCATTATTTCACCAAATTCTGTTAGCGTTTGTTTTGAAGTACCCTCCATTTTGTCTGTTGTGTTTTGGAGAAGTTTCACATTCTCACTCTCAACACTGTGCAGCTGGTTTCGGACCTGCAGCAAATGAATGGAAATAGTAAAAACAAAGACTATTAATCATTTTAAGGAAAGAAGCAATAATATTTTATACTGGAAATAGGGCGCTAGCGCATCAAAACTGAGGCGGCCAAATGTGTATAATTGTCTTAATTTCATTTAGACGCTTATTAAACGATGAACGTTATTTAAACAAGTAATACCTAAATATCGTCCACAATGTCGAGTTGTGTGTTCAGTAAGTGTAAAAACTATATATACATGAATATATAATGGAAAATTGTGCATGTGTGCGCTCAGTGGTGTAGCTAAATTTGGATCACTTTTTAGATTGATTTTGTAGGCTCGTTAACTATCTATAGTATAAAATTATCATTGGAAAAAAGTGTAACTATGTTGAGGTTTATTCTAAATAAAGAATACTTGATTTATTTAGTTATTTTCCTTGAAAATTCCAAGCGAGACCTTGCCATTTAATAATAAACAAAGGCATCTGTTTGCTCAACAAAATATTTGTCGTATTGACAGAAAAAAGTTTTATTTGTTGTGAAAGTTCATTATGAATATCACAACTATAAATTGCGGAGCAACAGTCCAAGGTACTAAAAAAAGATATACAAAACAACATACCTTTTCCAACTGGTCCTGTAAAGAGCTTATAACCTCGCTTGATTGTTCAGCTTGCTGTTTTATTCTTTCAACTGCTAGAGTTTTCAGTTCAACTTCTCTATCTGCGATTTTTTTCTAGAAATACATAACAAATGTGTCAAATAGAATAATTTTTCGAAATGATCAAAACAATGTTAAATAGAAATCATATATAAACAATTTTTTTACCTTCAAATCTTCAATGGCTTTTTGAGCATTTTCTTGGGCTTCATTTAATTTTGTATGCATCTAGAAATCCAACAACATAATTTACACTATTATTTTTTTTTAACACTTTCATCTTAAGATTAGTCATTTATGTATTAATTTACTAAACAATGATTGCTAGTAATGTCCGGCCGCTCAGATTACGTTTCTGAAAAGCACACTTTGCACACTTTACTTTACATATTGCAAACTTGAAAAATGTTAACTTTCAACTATAAAACAAATTATTTGTTGAAAATACGTGTATTGTAAACACAACATACTTGTGGCGTGCACATACAAATTTTGCAAGGTGGATATATTCTCTAATATTGTCTCATAATGCTAGGTAGGCATTGCATTTTTGGATATATGAAGTGAATGCCATTTTTATACATACAATATAACCTATATATTACCTGTTCAAGTTTTAGTTTGTCAGATTCCTTGGTTTTCTGAATCTCATCTAAATGATTGTTATATTGCTGTTGAACCTCAAGTTTTTGCATTTCCTGTTCTTCCAGATTTTTCTTTATATTTTTAAGTTCCTCCATCAGTTCTAGTTCCTTTTGTTTCTTTTGCTCTACTAGTTCATTGACTTCCTGCATTATCAAAATATTTTTAGGATAAAATTACATATTAATTGATTGTGAAACACGGCTAAAACTCACGTGATATTAGGTCGGGCGGTAAACTTCAGTCAGTCAGTTTGATCATGCCGCGATGCAAGAACCAGCTCATGACTAAGGGCCCCGTATGGGTTCGAAACTAGTCGGGCATACCTAATATCACGTGAGTTTTAGCCGTGTTTCACAATCAATTAATATGAATAACACTCACGATAGTTTAAATTCTAAAAATTACATATCTTAGCCTATGGATCTGTGCTATTGTTGGATCCACTAAGTGGCATAGAGGAAATCTCCGAACAGAGTCCTGGACTTGTCACCAACCAGCCTATTGTCAAGGATTATCCTTGACAATAGGCTGGTTGACACTTTTTTTAAATGGTCTTAAATTGTTCAATAACATTCTACTATTACTTACTTTTACTTTATTTTCAATACTTTTTTATATGTATCCATTAAAGTGCAGAACCTACTAATACAATTGAATAGGACTTGCTTTTGGAAATATATAGTATGTATAGTCAAGATTTTTTTCACTTTCATATTATTTAATTTGAAAAAAAAATACCTTTTCTTTGGCTAGCCTTAGTTGTTCTGTTTCCTTTTGCAAAATTAACTCAAACTCTTGTTTCTCTTTTAATCGAACCTCTTCTTGCTCCTTCATTTTTGCTTCCAACTTATTCAACATGTCCTGTTTCAATGAACTCTCTCGATTCAGCTCTGAGAGGAACTCTTCCCTTTCCTTAAGCATTTTTTCCTTCAGTAAATTGTTTTCGACAATAAGTTCAGACTCTATCTCAGTGTGCTTTCTTATTTGTTCCTGTAAAATAAAATTTGTATAATGACATTCACACTAATTTCGAAAATAAGTCTGTCTGTCAGTTATGTTTTCGTTGGCTAAATTACTGAACAAAATTTAATGAAATTTGGTATAGAAATAAATTGACTCATGGAGCAGAAAGTAAGTAAATTATTTAGGAAATTTTAGAGCCGTGTGGTGTAGTGGGAAGTGGCCCTGCCTTTTACATCCAAGGCTGTAAGTTTGATTCCCACAAATAGAAAATATTTGTGTGTTGATAAGATAAACATGGGTGTTTTCCAGTGCAGTGGGTGTCTGGGTTTATACATAGGTATTTATAAATGTACATGGTAAAAAATCTGCTATCTTAGTACCCATAAAAAAGGCTATCTATAGGTATGCTTACTTTGGGGCTAGATAATGATGTATGTGTTTTATAAATAACTATCCTTTGCTTGCTTTGCATTCAAAACACACTCACACCATAAAAGTCTATTTTAGTGCCCTAGTACAAATAAAGATTTTATTGGTTTTAGTATTTGTTGTTATAAACAGCAACAGAAATATAAATCTCAGTTCATGAGATACAGTCTCTTGACAGATGTTGACGGAGGGACTAACAACAGTCTTAGAGGGTCCCTTTTTACCCTTTGAATACAGAACCCTAAAAACGAACTTTTAGGTTTTGGCATTATTGTAGTTTTCTTCAATCTTAATGAATACTGTAAAGAGGTGAGATTTGATTTTTGTTTGTTTTTTACTATTTAAGTCCAAGACAACTGGGTGTAACTGCTTTTTAATTTTTTTTTAAAGACAAAATAAAAAGTTTCAACTATGCATGGCACTGGTGTTAGGGCCTGGTGCCCTAAAAACAGTGGTGGTAGCAGAAAAAATTTCATCATCATCATTAACAACTCATATTCGGCTCAGTGTTGAGGACTAGTTTCCTCTCAGAATGAGAGGGGTTAGGCTAATAGTCCACAGAGCTGGCTCAATGCAGATTGACAGACTTCACACAGTTGTTTTCTTAACCATTTCAAACACATGTTATTTAATTTCTTAAACTGCACATAACTTAAAAGTTGGATATGTATGCCCAGGACTGGATTTGAATTCTTTATTACAAACTTACACCCTCCAAATTGAAGGTAGAAGTCATGTCCACTGAACTATCACAGCTCTCCAATATACTAACTAAAAACAAGATTTACCATGAGCTCAGCTATTTTACGCTCCATGTTCTCTTTCAGAGTCGCTAATTGTGTGTCCCTCTCTTGGATCAGAAGAACCTTTTGTCTTTCCACTTCATTTTTCTCACCCTTCAAGTTTTCTATTTTTGCTGCACATTCCTTTTCTAGTTTTTTAATTTCTCTTTTCATGTCTAATTGCAATTGTTCTTTTAATATCATATTTGTGGTTTTAATATGTTTAGTGTTTTCAATTTTGTGTTCTATGTGCTTCATTTCATGGTTTTGTGATTCTTCAAATTTCATTTTCATATCATTTATTATGTCTTTGTGATCTTCTTCAGGTTCCAGTTTTATACGTTTAACAGATGAAGGCATCAATTGTGCATCTTCATTTAAAAATTTATAGACGAATTCCTTTGAATCGTCCAGTGTAATTACATCATGATGATTTACTTGTTTTCTATTGCCTTTTCCTAATTTAACGCCATTTATGTAGAGACCGAATGTGCTGTGGTCTTCCAAAATCCAATTATTATCATTTTTTATCAGATTACAATGATTTCTTGATATAGCTAGATATGGAATATTCAAGTTATTATGAGGCCCACGGCCAATGGTGAACTGGAAATAATCAAAACACGATTGATAAACGCTAATAGTAATGTATTTCAGGGAAAAAAATGTTAATTTTCAAATAAGTAATTCAGATTCTTACCTTTTCCGAATTTACAACAATTTGTTGTAAACATTTAAAATCATTTTGCAAAGGTTTGCAAGATACCAACGTTGGAAATATTTCTTGCATCTTGTTTATATCTGAATATAAATACTTAAGTCTAAAACAAATTAGGTATGTAAATTTTAAGTAAGTTCAAAGATCATTAAAATTAATCAAATAAAATTAAATTGTAATTGTAATGTGACATAATTTTTTAAAAAGTTAACAAAAATTTACAAAAGCACAAAAGAGAATTTAATTTAAGTTTTTAGAAGATTGATTGATTGAGTTGATTGTTGACCGTTAAGCTTGTTGACATTGACATTTGACAGTGACACTGACGCATATAGTATATATTATCTATGCTGACCAAAGAACTACGAGTAAGAGCCCCCGCTCACTGGCAACTTTTAGTTGGCCGACTATCGAGCAACAAAGTTGTCAACCCTTCAAATTAGTTGCGCAACTTTTTAATTTGTATGGGTAGTAGCACCAACAATTGAACGTACTACAATAGATAAACGTTTGTGCTAAATCCCGAAAATAAAATAAACTACGCTACTTCACGTACGCCATATTTTTACCCATACATAGCAATGCTTTCACTATACGTGTAAATACAAACCTATGCAGTTATTAGTCGCACGCGCTTGTGGGCGGCCATTGAGTGGACCGATTTTGATATTACTTTTTTTATTAGAAAGACTATATTTTGAAGTTGGCCTTTTTTTTGGGAAAACAACTCCTACTGGAGCCGGTGTTTCTGGTACTCGGAGCACAGGGCGTACCAGGCTGACCTCCGAATGTTGAATGCTATGGCGGCCGTCTTTCCCACATTGACTGCCATTCTCCATTTGTCCAACCATTCGGGTAATAAGTCCAGCAGACGCTGCATTTTGTTGATGGTGACGATTTGGTGAAAGGATGATGCAAAGTACGCACTGTCGTCAGTTTGTCTCTGGGAAATGTGCAGTACGGAGGGTAAGAATGAGCCATTTTCCTCTAAAGGTGTTTAAAAAATCCGCTAGAGGCAGCACTGAGGGGGGTACAAATGTGTTGAACTTTCTATTAAAATCATCATCAATTCCAACGACATTCAATTTTATTACCGTTTGCAATTTGTTCGTAAATTAAACCATAAATTATGTACCTAAAAATCCATATTTTTTAAATTTGGCGGGTGATTTCAGTGTTAACTTTCATAAGCCAAACTCTATGGCTTCTCATAATCAGCCTGCATTTTTTGCTAAATCCAAAAATCGTTCGTACACGACTTAAATAATAAAGTAGTCAAACTAGGCATATCTATGTATATATATATCTTGTTTATAAAAGATGGCAACTTTCGTCGAAGAAGGACCTATACAGGTCTGAGACAGATTTTAGTTCCACCCGCTTCCAATGCTGCTCTGTGTTTTATGTTTGTTTATGGTTAGGAACAGTAGAACTAGTCATAGTTATTACACGATGGAACTATATAGTTAGTTTCATTCAGTATTATACTATACTGTACTCTGTTGGAACTAGTAACAAGAACAAGATGGATTTAATTTATTTTAATATATATATATATTAGGTACTTAAGCCAAAATTGCTGTAAATTCTCTGTAACCGAGCAAAACAATGTCCAGGTTTCATGACTCAGAGCCCGCGCTAGATCATTTGTGGACTATCAGGTTCTCTTGGCTGCACTGGGCTATTCCTTCACGAACAGATCGTATGCCGATAACGAAGTACATGCATTGGCGTATCTAGGATTATTTCCTAGAGGGACCTGGCCCCGACATCAAGTCTATTATTAGTATCTTAATAGGTTTCCATGCCCAGAATCCTGGGCATAGATCCATTCTAGGGTGGGCCGGCCTCCCCTTATATACGCCCTCTATTACATGTTGCTGATATCCAATTTAAGTTTAATTAATTTATTTATAATAAACTAGCGGACGCCCGCGACTTCGTCCGCGTGAAACTCGATCTAAACTTTCAACTACCCCTACCCAATCCCTACCCTACCCTACCCTACCCTACCCAATCCCTACCCTACCCTACCCTACCCCACCTTACCCTACCATACCCTATCCCTACCCTACCCTACCCTACCCTACCCCACCCCCGTTTTCTAATTAGTATTAATATGAACTTTATACAATAACAATAAAGCTCAAATTGACTACGTTTTAGTTAGAAAACATTTGTATGGGAAAAAGAAAAGGGCTATTTTTATGGTTTTTCCGGCATTTATTCGAATTGTTCTCGCCGTAAAAACCATACTAGAACTTCTACGAACATTCTAAAAAAATAATTGGAAAAATTGGTCCAGGCGTTGTTGAGTAATTGAGTAATGCGCATTTTGCGATTCATTTTTATATTATAGATAAAATATAAATAAAAAATACACACCATCTAATTAATTATTGTTCATCCATGGGCAAGGTACCCAACACGCTGGCGCTATTACCCCTTTGGATCGCTAGGCTTAACCTTTGGGCCAAACAAGCGCCAGCTCTTGGGTCACCTGACGCTTGGATCAATGTGTCAGACATAGAATTTATTTTTTTTTGTATCAGATGACCAAGGGCCAACCAAGTCTCAAAGGCAAGCGCCGCATAAACAATTATACATAGTCATTAGATATGACCGAGTATTTATGAATAAAGAATATTTACAGTAATTTTGTAATCTCGCCATACCCTCATTATAACAATTTTATTTTACAGGAGAAATTCTTTTCAAAAGATGGTCGGCAAAAAATCTTAAAAAGTTGAAGCAGGAGGTCTTGGAATAAAGAGATGATGATAGTGAAAGCTTATTTCTCGGCGGATAAAACGAATAGATAGAGGTCTTTAATATAAACGAAGCAGACTTTAGTACTCTCGAAAACTGCAAGCGTGCGGTCGGACACACATTGAATTTTTAAAGCGCTGGTTTCAAGGCTTGTTGCCTCTAGGGGGTTCAAATATGCTTCCTCCTTATACTACACCTCTTTACTTTGCAGGATGTTTCGTAAACACTGCAACTATGAAGTCTCTTAGTTGTTTTTCTTTAATCAGCTTTTTTACTTTTAGTACAAACTGAAAATATTCGATGCAGACGCAGAGATGCAAGCATGCAATGCATGTAGGTATTACTCGAACCAGTTAATATCTACTGTGCCAGTACTACGAAAGTTACCGAGCACCGTGTTTCTTCAATGCAGGGTTGAGCTCTTTTTTTATTTTTTTTTTCTGTACAAGTTAGCCCTTACAATCTCACCTGATGGTAAGTAATGATGCAATCTTATATGGAAGCGGGCTAACTTGTTGGGAGGAGGATGAAAATCTACACCCCTTTCGGTTTCTACACGACATCGTACCGGAACGCTAAATCGCTTGGCGGTACGTCTTTGTCGGTAGGGTGGTAACTAGCCACGGCAGAAGCCTCCCACCAGCCAGACCTGGGCCAATTAAGAAAACATCAATCTGCCCAGCCGGGTATTGAACCCAGGACCCCCGTTTTGTAAATCCACTGCGCATACTGCGCCACGGAGGCCGTCAGATTTGGCAAGTATAAACCATCCATGAATCTTGAGGCAGATTCATGGATTATTTAGTTATTGTCCAATGCTTAGTATGTGGAGCTTACGATCATTATGTCTTAGTTTCCGATCAAGGAGGCTTAATTACTGGGCTGTAATGGGAAATATTGAGAATTGCGTTACTACAGGAAATTTTCAGGTTCAGGCCCGGCTTTGGGAAGTTGGCTAGTTGACCTTTGTACCTTTGTGTGAAGGATATCTATCTTTAGCTGTCGGTTCCTGTAATTATCATAATCTTTCGATAGTGATAGTTACAGAGTTAAATATTACTTTCTCAAGTGTGCCAGCCACCAACAACCAGCCGCGTGGGTGGGTCTGTGCTCGAAAACCACAAAATAAAAAAAATAAAAAATTTTAGTTAGTTCAGATTGGTATTTTTTGATGGCATAATACATATCAGTTCGTTTAAAGCACAAGTTTAGGTGTAGCCTGTAGAAAACGTAGTCCACAACAATTTTACATTTTTCTGATTTTTAGTCGTTAATTACTGCCAATCACTTTACTTTGTTAATAGGAAGACCTTTGTGTTTCAATAAAATGTCGGAATAGCATTTGCAGAAAAAGCTAAATGAGTTGTGTCGTCGGTCAAAGCGAGGTCCGTAGCGGCTTCGCTTCGGTCCTCAATATATCAACGTAGACAGGACGAAAATTGGACTGGACCCTTGTTAATGTCCCGCACTTAGGCCCTTCCACCCTTGTTTGTGATTATTTATTTAAGACCTATTGATACTCCTATATCTATCTCCCGAAGAAGAGTAACGTGCGAACATAAGGGTTTTATAAATTGCAGGTAAGTAAGGTAAGATATTTAAAGGCCTGTAATGTATTTTTCGTCCGAGGGATTTTTGCAGAACACTTTTATTTCGGCACTAGCAGACAGGCTATGTTAAATATAGATTTGTAGTCGTATTTGTGTGATTTTATTGATAAAATAACACTTTCTTTTTAAAGGTACATGCTTTTAAGTTTTATTCAATTAAGTACTTATTGCTTAGTTTTTATATTCCTTTAGTTTAGCTACTCTTAAATGAACTTTATACTTAAGTTGGGTACTTATTGATTTTTTTCAGTGAATGCTTTTTATATGCTTTATAATATAAAAATTAATGGATGAAATTTGTTGCTAGGCGCAAATCTCGACATTGACTGAACCATTTTGGCTTATTCTTTTTTTAGAATACTCCTTGAAGTACGAGGATGGTTCTTACGGAGAGTTTTTTTTAGGATAGGGGTAGGGTAGGAGTAGGGTAGGGTAGGGTAGGGTAGGGATAGGGAAGAAGTGCACATTATTCAAAGCGAAGCTTGACCGGGTCCGCTAGTAGGTACCTATTAGAGATATTATCTATAGTTATTGCGTAAATTGCTAGTCACATGTGATTTACTCAGTACCTAGCTGAAATTTGGTTGGAAGGACCTTGTTTAAACTACATAATAACTAGATGCTTAGTACTTATTTCGACCTATTTAATTATAAATTCAGTTGTGTGGATTCGAACCGAAGTAAACAAACATTTATTTATTTTATTTTCTGACACTGAACATCACAACAGATATCCATGTATTTATTATAGAATTCCAACATTTGTGTTCATGACAATAAACTTTCATGGATACATACATGGTGTGCGATTAAAGCAACCAAAAAAAACTGTAGTGGCGTTTTTTTTGTTTTTGCCTTAAATCGCCAGAGAGAGAGATCCACTTGGTGTCAAATTGTGCTTGAAATGTTACGTTAGCGTTTAACAATATTAATTGTATATTAATTAGAAAATGTTATCGCCGCGTTGCAACGACTTGCGGTACTGACGGCTTCAGTGTGCTCGTGGCGTTCGAGCCGTCCACATCTCTTGTTGTGTAATTCTTTTTGAGTTACTTGGGATAGGCGGGGAGAGTGACTTGAGTGGAAAAGGGGAGTGTTTGTTAACAGTCAATAATAATAATAATAATAATAAAGCCTTTATTTCCAATAATATACAAGTAATTTCAAAAACAGTATTCATCATAAATCTTATATTATTCTTTTAAGCAAACATGTCAATTCTAAATAAAATTTTTTATAGATGTTTTATGTCAGAAAAGTTCTTCGTCATTGTTAGTAAGTATTTGTTTAGTCCAATTTAGTCAAAGAAAATTAGTTCTATAAGTTTACGTCACTGCTTGCTGTCAATTAATTATTATTGGAACGCCCATTTTTGGGCATAGGCCTCCTCCATCCTTCTCCATTTATCTCTGTCTCTCGCCAACCTTGTCCAGGTAGTCCCCGCTGCATCGACGATGTCGTCGCGCCAGCGTCGTCGCGGCCGGCCTCGCGACCGGCGCTCGTCACGTGGGTACCAGTGCAGTACCTTCTCTGTCCACCGCCCGTCCGTTGTTCTGGCTATGTGTCCAGCCCAGCGCCATTTTAAGAGACATGCTAGTTTTGCCGCGTCTATAATTTTTGTCTTATTTCTTATTACTCTATTTTTTATTTTATGCTTTATTTTTAGGCCTAGCATGCTTCTTTCCATGGCTCTTTGGGAAATCTGTATTTTATAAATGATCTCTTTAGTGATCGGCCACGTTTGACAGCCGTATAGAAGTGTTGGTGTTACTATAGAGTCCATTGTCAGTTTCTTTAGTTTTACTTCCATATTTGATTTAAATATATGTTTTAAAGACCAGTATGCAGCCCAGGCTTTTTTGATGCGCCTTTCGACTTCATTGACATAATGACCTTTGAAGGATACGTTCTGACCTAGATAGACATACTCATCCACATATTTAATCTCTTTCCCTTGTACTGTAACTTTATATTGATCACTATTTGACATCACGCAAGTTTTCTCTAAATTCATTTCTAAGCCACACTCTCGGCTGCGGGAATCTAAAGTTGTTAACAGTCAAAGGCGCCTTTAAACCTACACACATCGTTCACAAGTGCATGACTTCACTCAAGGTCATTCTCTGCTATTCTACGGTCTCATTTTGGTTGCAGTTTGATTTGTTAATTAAGTTGTCCTGACACGTGTTGTGAATCATAACTTTTGTTCGACATTAGTTTTCTTATGATTTTGTGGGTGTATGAGGAAATTGCGCAAAAAGTATCTAGGTACATCTAAATCAAATTGAACTTATTTCTTAACACAACCAACTTAACAACAACCAATGGAAACCTGGTGAATCTATTGACAACGTTGCGTGATCCTCTACGTCAAATTTCAATAAGTACGCTTCGCATTTTATTGCCCTACGATGAAATAGAATTTTAGGTTCTATTGAAAATGTATTATTTATTATTGACATTTGCAAACTCAGTGCCAGTGCAAATTTATTTAGGAAAAAATTAAAAACTAATATTTATCGCAAACTTCTTAATTGTCTATCATACTATGGTATATGACAAAATATTAACCTAAATACAATGAGGCGTCTGCCTTTTTATCGCAAGTTCTCGTGCTCAAATTAATAGAAAATAAAAGGAAAATAAATAATGAAAAAAAAAAGAAAATTACTGAAAGGAAAAATATGAGAGTTCTAAAACTCTTTCATTTTTAAACTATAGAATACAAAGTTTAATCACCAACAATATTTGAGTATAGAGTATAGTTTTTATTTTGACACTGGACTTTAATATTTTTGCTAACATTTTGGGCTTACAATTGTCGGGATATTCTCGAAAGTTCCGTCGAGCTGGCAATACTAGAGCACGTCTAGTCGGGTCATTCTACGCTCCAGAGAGCTGCTCTCCATGCGAGAAGTGCGCTCCGAGATCGCGCCTTCCGCTTGCATGCGTGACCTCGCATTACTGCACTGAACTACTTTGCACAAAATCTACTACAATTTCGCAAAGGATCTCGTCTGATTTGGACAGCGCAGCGTACATTTATCCTCTTTGGCCGCTATATAAGCTAACCTTACTGTTATTATTCATCTCGTCATACCTACTATTAATAAATAACATATGGCCTTTCAAAATAATGTATATTTTTTTTAAATATGGAAAATTTTGTTAATAAGATTGTCTAGTTTCCATAAATTCTTAGAGGCGTTGTCGGAACTTTACCAATTAAGTATTTTTTTAACCGATTTCCAAAAAGGTGAAGCTTCTATTTTCGACTGTATGTACCTACTCGTAGGTAGGTATGTTTTTAAATAAAAAGACAAAATTATCTACTGTACACATGTGAAATATGGCCAATCGTTGTATTACTAATTGAAATTTGTTCGTTTGTTTGTTTGCTTGAACGCGCTAATCTCAGGAACTACTGGTCCGATTTGAAAAATTCTTTTAGTGTTAGATAGGTTATCGAGGAAGGCTATGGCTATGGGCTATATATTATTACGCTAAGATCAACTGTGTATACGGTTAAAGTTTCGCAAAAATCATGTATATCAGAATTATTTCCCCTTAAAAATTAAACTTAAGTCGCAGGCTAAAGTTAGCGTTAGCCCAAAGTAGGCGAAAGATAGATTCTTTATACAGGTCCCGTAAATACTACAACATATTTTACAGGGTGATACCTTACATCAAGGCCTACTAAAATAACGCAATATATGTTAGTCGAAATTTTACGGTTTTTAAGGACACCCTGTATATCTACTACTATTAAACGCCGCGCGGTTTCACCCGCGTTCCCGCAGGATTACGGGGATAAAATATAATATAATTTAACCTTCCTCGATAAATCGGACCATTAGTGCCTGAGATTACCGCGTTCAAACAAACAAACTCTTCAATTTTATAATATTAGTGTAGATAAATTGTACGTTGAACTGATTCTTTTCAAGAACTATAAATTGGATAGCTGCCCTAAAAGTACAATATCCTCATTTTGCATTATTTTTTGCTTCTTTCAAGCAAATGACGCGTTTAAACGGTTTTTTGTTTTAAGCTCCAGCGAGGTATAAAAACATGAAAGCTGTCACAAAAAGCTATCCCCTCATTTTTCAATGCAGACACTAAAGCTACTTGCACGTAAAATCAAGCTTGCAGAGTGCTCGTTGTGTATTTCTTTTCCTGCAACTTCAACGTGCTTTTACAGTCAATAAACCTAGGTGATGGTACTTAGTAAACTGTCACATTCCTACCCACGGTATACTTGAAGGTACTCGCATGATATCATTATAGTACCTAGGTATATGCGACCTTTTCCATTAGCCTCTTTATTATAATAATCGCTAAACACTGTATATAAAAGTCCTACATAATTCATAAAATAAGTACCTAACTTCAGAAGTTCATTTTAAAAAAGTTTGTCAATCCATGTGTTTATAATAGGTAAGTGAGTAGATAGGTAAATATAGAGTTTGGATCATATTGGCTTTGAAGATAACGAGTTTCAAAGGTCCCTTCAATAGAGATCATTACAGTTTTTTTAAATTGTATAAAAATTAAGAGTATGTATGTTTTGTAAAAGTAACAGGATATCTGCGATCATTACTTTCGGAGCTACAGGGATTTAAAGGGTCAAATTTGCGGCGCTGGCACGAACTAATGACGTCATAGGTACATAATGATCGTTAGATTTGTATGGGCGTTCAAACAAAATTACTAATATCTTTGTTATTTGTGCGTTTATGTTTATAGTTCATGTATTAAAAAATGTCACAAAAAGGAAAGGAAAACTGTATGAACTTTCATCTAATTACGATAATAGATTTTTAATAGATTTTGAATCTTATTTATTTTGCAAATATCCAGACAATCTTTTTATGTATAAATTAACATTGACCATAATTACCCGAATGTATCATAAAAATCAATATATTCAAACCTAGTCATCATCCCCATTGTTTAAGCATAAATCGTATTTTCACTCGCCTGCGTCAGAAGGAGGATAATGTTTTTTTTTATTTTCTTCGTAGTAATATGAGATATCATGTCCTCAGTTATACAGCTTCGTGAAAAACCTTCGAAAAACTTCGTTAAAGATGAAACGTTAAGGTTAACGGTCTCTAAGTGATAACAATTTTTTATCAAGGCTGTAAAGAAAACTCCAACTCATATTTTGAAATCAAAGCAATTTTTTTCACCGAAATCTAGGCTATTTGTTAGCATTCTCTGAGATTTGTAAAAAAATTCGTACTAAGGTACCGAGAATTGGTCCCTTTAAAAGTTCCCCTTGTAATGAAATCCGTGGAAACGCCGGGGGCTTTTTAAATAGATCAAAGGGAAATTTTGAGCCGTAGCTGCGCCGGTTTCAGATTTCCTACACTGGTTATCATGGCTTCTTTTTGTTAAAAAAAAGCTGAATGTTAAAGTATTCAGGTGATTGTATCTGCCTATTATACAAATTCCAATAGATATAATTTTAATTTGATAATCTTAAATTTTTTATAGAATAGATAAGTACCTACTAGCTCTGACCGGCAAATGTTGTTCTACCCTATACAAAAATACTTAATAGATATTAATAAATGAAGGGTGCTAGTATGGGCTGAATAATAAATAGGTACTTATACTTAATTACCTATTTTCATACAACAAAAAAATCATAATTGGCTGAGCCGCTTCAGAGTGTATAAACAGCGTAATAGGAAAACACGGTATTTCCATATAATATTGTTTTTGTTTTAGGTTTAGGTTAGGTTAGGTTAGGTTTTGATCTACTCAGTTCCAGAAAAAGCGCACCGTAACTTTAACTAAAAACTGTCAACGAAGCACTTAATCGTCGGATTAACTGACAGTGAAACAGCGAGAAATGGTAGCTTGAGAGGTTGTACGGTTATATCTCACCTATTGAACTTTTATTGTATCGCTTTTTTAGACTGATCCGGCAAACGTTGTGGCATAGACGAATAAAATCGTTCATACAAAAAAAAAACTAAAATCGCGATAAATATGACGAGCAGGGTTGTGGGTTGGTCCATATACAATGAAGGAGGAGATCCGCAGAAGAACCAAAGTCACCGACATAGCTTAACGAGTTGCGAAGCAGAAGTGGCAATGGGCGGGGCACACAATTTGAAGAGCCGATGGACGTTGGGGACCCAAAGTGCTGGAATGGCGACCCCGCACTAGTAAGCGCAGTGTCAGTCGACCCCCCCGGAAGGCGGACTTACGACGTCAAGTCGTGATGCTTGGAAGTCCCCACAAAAGGCCCATGTCCTGCAGTGGACGTCCATCGGCTGATATGATGATGATGATGATGATGATGAGGGTTGTGTGTATTGTGAAGCTCCAAATCTCTCATATAAGAAGGAAATCCTGGGCTAGTAGTGGGTTATTAAAAGAGGTTGACAATGTTGCTAGGAGCTAGGCGCGGCTTTAAAATCAACTGTAGTTGGTTATATTATCACTATCTCACTGTATGTATAATGATGTTAAGGGCTATGGTTTAACTACGATGTTTCGCTAAATAAAAAAATAACAATCTGATAAACAGAGCCTCAGTAGCTCAACGGTAAGAGCGGACGGTTTCATTACCGAGGGGTGGTGGTTCGATCCCCGCCACGTTGGTCTATTGACGTACCCACTCCTAATACACTACCCGACTAGTTAGAGGGGAATGGGAATATTGGTAATGATTAAAAAGATATGGCAAATATTCTTTTTTAAGAAAAAAAAACACTCACGGAAGTGAGTATACTTGGTAAGTACCTATCTACTTATAGTCCCTACAAGTAGGTACATCTACGAGTGTACTTGGTAGTCCGTTGAACACGACTAACATTTCCAGATGCATCCACCATGGAAAGCCCACTTGACGGTGATTAGAAAACCACCGCTTACAAACAGACTAAGACTTTGCTGAGCATACAAGGACTACGTCCTACAAAGTGCTGACTTGTGCACATCAAACTGTCCAGTAGGTCTTACTGTAATTACACCGGCAACCATAACCTTCAGACTAGGATACAGCAATGCTGCATGATAGCGGAAGTAAGCACAGCAATAGAATTACAAAAAGCTCTACTAATTCTAAAACGTAAGTAGAAATTCAGTCTGTGAAGTCTAAATGTACCTAATAAGTAGAGCTTTGTCAGAATATAAATTATACTTAATGTTTGAGAGTAAAAGAGCAATTTAATAACGAGGGGGTACAGGAACGAATTGTGGAAGAGTACGGCGTAAGTTAATTACACTAATGAACAAGCGAAGAAGGTGCGCTCAAAAAAATCCACCCCAAGATCACTCCACAGTCTTTGGTACGATGTTCATCGCGCGGTTCATTAGCGCCTGAACATTCTGCGGGGCTTACATGTCGATATTATATAAGAGGTGAAGCGAAAACAGTAGGTAACATCCGAATTAGAAACGCTTTTCAACCTTTTCATCTAATTAAAGAGATTGGAGGTGATAGATATAGGTCGATTCTTAAAGAATCTTAGACTACGATATTTGAAAGCCTAAATTAAAATATTCTAGATGGAGGCATGATTAAAAGTCTATCGTTTAGTCGTTTTCGTCCATACTCATCTAAAATAACGTCTTTTAAAATTAAAAATAAATACATGTTTTGGAATCCAGTTCTATGGTGTCATTTATGTGTCACGTAAATAGAACTTAAAATATTCGTATTACGAATATCCATTTTATCTATAGTTTTATAAATTAAATATTTAAATAATCGTAAGTGTTCGAGTAAAATAAATAGCAAGGTTTATTGGGAAACGTAGCTTGACGCCTGTTGGCGGTTACATTGAGGTCGTTGGTTTAATAAACTTTGAAATGTGTTTTTTTGTAATTACCTACATTCAGTTTTCACTCTATTACTTTTTAATAAGAAATTAGGTATTGATCACGTGACGAACTATAACCTTGTTATATCTACTGTGCTATAACATTTATTAAGAAAGTTTCTATTTTCCTTTTTCATTAAAATCGATTTATTTTCCGAAAAAGGTACCCATGTAATACCACCGCGCGGTATAGTAGCTCATTCATTAGTACCAGTGCGGCGCTGGGTCGGTAGAGTTTTAACTATGGAACATTTTTAGTCCTTTAACAAAGAAAACGTTGCATATATAAATGTTTTACACTAGTTGCTAGTAATTTTAGATAATAATAAAATGTAGTTGTCTCGTTGGTCCAATGGTTAGCCTATGTGGCTTCAGATCAGAAGGCCTTGGGTTCGAGCCTGGCTCGAGCTATGAAATGCGGGGGTTTTCTTTCTTCTAACAATTTTTCGATTTCGACTTTAAGATTATCACCCTTGTCCGCCAACCCGCATTGGAGAAGTGTGTTGGGTTAGAACTTCATATCTCCTTTTCTATAAGATGTTAACAAGTGACGTGTGATTGAGGGTACGGTATCATATCTATCACTTATCTTGATTTAATGTTACAAACGGACACTTCAAATTTATTCATTTGTATATAGATATTGATACATTATTACAAGTTATCATGAAAAGCTTAGGATGGTAGCTATTTTCTACGCGATTAAAAATCCAGATAAAAGCCGCTCCATTTTCTGTTTCTGTCACAAGAGATAAAGTCGCTTGCCAAGTCTATAAATAAATGGAACAAATCTACGCGGTTTCACTTGGATTTTTCTCTGTAAAGTAGGTTACTATAAGAGTTTTAAACTTAAGATAGTAGATTTTATTAAATAAAATACAATACGTATTATCCTTTATTTATTTGCTAATAAACAAGTTTTAACAACTTTAAACAAGTAGGACTGTTTAAAGTTATACCTTTATATGTATTTACAATGTTATGTAATAGTGATTAAAAACTATCAGCGACCCCACCGCTTATATTTATTAATCAGCCCCTGCATTCTGTAAAGTTACAGTACAGCGTTGTGACATCGCTCATTACCATGACAACTACGTTGTTAGTGACATCCCATAGAAATAAAGTTCAAATTCTAATAAAACTTGATATAGGCGAATATTACATCGACGAGTATAAAATAGCGAAATCACACCCCAGTAATATTTTTTAGATATAGATGTAAGATCATAGAAGCCATACTGTGCCAATCACGGAATAATGAATTCTCTGGAATTAGCTTCTGCCATTTTTAGTTTTGAACACTCCGTACCCGGGAGCGAGTCCTAAACAAACACACATATATAGTGTAAAAATATAGCACACTAACAAACTCCTTGCATTATTGCAAATTATGCTAATTGATATGCACGTGATATTACGTCGGAGTATGCGTCGACGTAATATCACTTGAGTTTTGGCCGTGTTTCATAATCAGCAAATTATGCTGTTGAAAAAATGACAAGCGTCATTCTTGCACAGATAGCGATTACCATCATATGGAAAACAGACAAAGATGCAAACTCATTTTCAGAAAGTGTGTTCAAAGTGCGCTTTGATAATTACAGCATCTGCTTCCTTACAAAAACTTGCAATATCTCCTTGGCTGTAATTTTCAACTTAGCGCACTTACGTCATAATGTACTAATATGTGATTTACCTTTCTACCACGATCAATAGTGCTTTAATATATCGCGTTTTTGGCCATATTTTGTGCCAAAGGTTTATATTATATAAGTACATACCGGCAGCAGTAATCCGCTCATCATGGCATGCAAATTGAATCACGTCTCTCATCCGCTCCCAGAAGTATATTCCCCTGAAAGCGTTTTTGAATGCTTGCTATGGGAAAAATTCGTCGATTCAATTGACTTTAGGAGTTAGGTATAAAGAATATTACTTTAAAAATATTCTTAACACTGTTTGTCTAAATTTATTATTAAAGCTTTAAAAAAAACATAATAAAATTTGTTAAAATATTGAATAAACCACTTTACCAATGATCATCGATTCGGATGAATTCTACGCCGCCTAAGTCTGTTGATAGAATTTTATATTTCCTTTTATTTTATTTTTATAATAAGTTTAGGTTAGGTTAGTTACTAGTAATTTAAATATTATTGTATTTAGTTAGCGTAAATAATTGTAAAATTTACAAAGTACTTTAATAAAAATAACTTTTTGATATCATCTACGTAAAATATTCATTGTTCACGTGGAATTTCTATTTGAAAATAACAAGTCAACGACGCTTACTTATAAAATCATATTCGGCTCACTGCTGAGCTCGAGTCTCCTCTCAGAATGAGGGGGATTAGGCCAAAAGTCCACCACGATGGCCCAATGCGGATTGGCAGAATTCACACACGCAGAGAATTAAGAAAATTCTCTGGTATGCAGGTTGCCTCTCGATGTTTTTCCTTCATCGTTTGACACACGTGAAATTTTAATTCTTAAAATGAACACAACTGAAAAGTTGGAGGTGCATGCTGGACCAGATTCGAACCCCAACCTAGAGAATATTGGTACCAAATTCTACGAAATACGAAACTAAATAAATAGTATTATAAACTACGACAATATTCCAGCATAATCTCGTAAAAGTAGCACAAAAGCTCGTTCCCATCGACAAATGGATGAAATAATATTGTAAGAACACGTAGACGCAGAAAGTTTCATCAAGCATCAATAGTTGTCGAACAAAGACGGATAAGTTGGACGCGAATGGCGGACTCGATCTGCGTTCGAATTCGAAACGGGAGCGAACGAGATTCCGCTTTGTTCGTAAACAATGCGCGAACGGACAAGGATCTCTATGAAACTTATTTCAAAAATGAAATGTCGTCGACATCGCCTCCCGTTTTGTACCAACATAAGAGAACGTACTCGCGTTGTGGAAGATAATCATTTTAGTTCAATTCGTGTTGCACGTTGCACGCTACATCACACTATTATGATATTAAAAACTTTTAATTTAGAAATGAAAGTTCAGAAAGTATTAAGGTTGGAGATGTGCGACTTGTGGTTTTTAATATTATATCTATTTATTTGGACCACCAGCAAAATTATATGAACACAGACTTAGAATATTTTACATAAATAGGTAGCCACAGCATACAAAAAGTAGGTACAGGTAATACGGTTAACATAATTTATAATTGACAAATAAAAAGAAAAATACAAAATATAAATTATGTATATATAAATTATATTAAAAATTCACATTATGCCAAAAACTGAAAAAAAAAGTTTAAACAAGGAATTTAAAATTTTAAAATCATAAGTTGAGAGAAAATTATACATTTTACACATTAAGAATAAAAATTACAATCATGTAGTATGGCTTAATTAATTAATTATATATTGGTAATAAAAAAACAATAGATAAATTAGGTAACTCTTTAAGTCACAACTAATGACGAGAGCTAATATTGCAGATTGAATTATTGTACGGACTCTTAAGAAAAAAGAGTTTTATAATTTTGAATTTGAAATGATGTGTCATAACACTGAATATAATATAAGCACAGAAAACATATGTACAGGTATATAGGTTAATAACAAAAGGTTTAATTTAATGCGTGTTTTTGTCCCACTATATACGCCTACCTATTTATCTCTTTTTACTTCTAACGCACAGAAAAATAATTCGGAGGCATTTTAAAAAAATACTGTGCTGTGTAAATTGGTATAAAAACATTTGTTTATAAAGTAAGTAATGTTTTCAGACATACGCGATTTTATAACAACAATACTAGATATTTTGTAAATTAGTTTTTTTGTAAGTTATTTCTTTAAATAAACTTACGCCAATTTCATAGTACGGCTCTTCAAATCTTTTTCCCTTTTATAATACTCTATACTATATAGGAGTTATGAAATGACATGCGTTTTCTACCTTCATTTCTAATTTATTTGTTGGTAAACAGTATTGTTCAAGAAAGGCTGTAGATAGGTAAGTCATGTAAAGCGATTACTCTAGTTCAGTCTTCGTCACAGCAACTTTATGAAAAGAGCTTAATAGAATAAAATGAGTTCCGCCTCGCAGGTACCTACCCAACTCGTGATTAAAGCTTTTATCGGTGGACTGATTAACTGTCGAGGCCAGGACGGATTTATTGTAAAAGTTGGCCGTTCACTGAGGTTAGTGATTCAAGCCCGTACACTTTACTCGAATAATTGTCTACGTGATCGGAATGGGGTGCCGTGCTGGCTTTAATAAGATCAGATAAAGAGCTCAGAGCTTTACGTCTCTCGGCAGTGACGCAGCGCGCCGGTTCCGTGCCAAAATTGTAGTAATGACCGAAAAGTAAGTGGAACTTCTGAATGCTTATATTCTTTGATCGTTTAATTGTTATTAGTTCATTAATGGATTTAAATACCATTTTCTTTCTCATGTACTTACATTATGTATATTATGTCACAAACAGTTTTATGTTTATCGACACAAAATCTATATCTTCTTTTTTTTATTTTTTACAAGTTAGCCCTTGATTACAATCTCACCTGATGGTAAGTGATGATGCAATCTAAGATGGAAGCGGGCAAACTTGTCAGAGGAGGATGAAAATCCATACCCCTTTTCGGTTTCCACACGACATCGTACCGGAACGCTAAATCGGCGGTACGTCTTTGTCGGTTGGGTGGTAACTAGCTACGGCTGAAGCCTCCCACCAGCAGCAGACCTGGACCAATTAAGAAAATCTCAATCGGTCCAGCCGGGGATCGAACCCAGGACCTCCGTTTTGTAAATAAACCGCCCATACCACTGTAGAACAAACAATACGAAAATTCGTTTGTTTGAAAAAATAGTGTTTGACAGACCCACCATATTTTTAAAGACCCCACATTTTGAGATAAACGAGTAAAAAAATCACCCCACTTTTAAAGTACTTTGCAAGATTTTATTTCGTTGTCGACATTTTTAAATTAAATAATATAGTCATGCTAAATTACATAATTACATTATAGTAGTAATAGTCTCTGAGCTCAGCCGCTGACGTATGGATAGACGTCTGTCTGTCTATCCATTCGTCAGCGTACCTATAGTCTTTATCCGTCTGGATATGGCAAAACTATACGGGTTCCTTGTTGACTACGTAACCCTAAAAATTATACTGAGTAACCTATAATATAACCTATATACCAACCAAAATACTATATTATAATTTGACGATATTATAATAACTAAAAGTGCACAACATTCATCTGGAGTTGATGAGAAACAGCTATTCATAGAATACTGTAGACTCAAAGCACTGCTCTACTTATAAATATAAACATTTAATATCGGTCTTATAAAGAAAATGTCTGCGGGCGGAAGCAACCGTACAGGATATTAAACTTTGCCTTAGCAAACAGAACTTCATAAAAATATCAAGAAGGTACTCGTATAATATAATATTTTATGCCATGTGTTCTAATTCTGAGGAAGTCGATGGTTTGTTGCCTGGAGACTGCTATTATTATTAGGTAGTCTTTACAGTAGCTAAGAAGTAGAAGTAAGGAGATATATTTGTTGGATATAGTTTCAAAAGTGGTATTTTTCAGAAAATAAAAATGATGAGTACGTATCGGACAAACGAATATACTTAAATAATTTTCCGTTTCCGTATAGATACACAAAAAACTTGCTTTATACTATATTTTGTATAGCATTGATTTTTATAATAAAATGAAAATCATGGGTACAAAATAATATTTTCTACCTATAATTTTTACGGCATCGGCTTTGTCCATTTGCCGAAACTTTTTTTTTAAGCAAGTTTTATGGCTGTGTGCGCAAAAATATTTACTAGAACAACAATATTCGGTACAACAATGTTGCCCAAAAGTGATTGATGTTTTTGGACAATACCAATTCCTTATTGGCTTGCACTTGTTATTCATACGTCATCTTCTTTATGCTTTATGGCATCGCGTGCAAAAACGAACGTAAACACATTACTGTATGTATGTATAAAATATGCATGTTAAATGAAATAATTTTCTTCATAGATAAGGATTATGTGAGGAAATATGTGTAATAAACATTACATACATAGCTAGTAATAAATATTAGCTAATTATATTTGTGTTTTGGAATACATATACGTACGAGTACCTAACGCAAGACCACTCTACGGATTTTGAAGCGATGTAGCTAGAATATAAATAAATTTTGGTACGGGTTTGGCGTTTAAACTTAAATCTACGATAGTTACATTTCACCTAAATTCGTTTTGTAAAATAAATTTTACATTGGTGATATCGTCATCAACCCATATTCGGCTCACTGCTGAGCTCGAGTCTCCTCTCAGAATGAGAGGGGTAAGGCCAATAGTCCACCACGCTGGCCCAATACGGATTGGCAGACTTCACATACGCAGAGAATTAAGGTAATTCTCTGGTATGCAGGTTTCCTCACGATGTTTTCCTTCACCGATTGAGACACGTGATTTTTAATTTCTTAAAATGCATACAACTGAAAAGTTGTAGGTGCATGCCCCGGACCGGATTCGAACTCACACCCTCCGGAATCGGAGGCAGAGGTCATATCCACTGGGCTATCACGGCCTATCACGGTCTGATATATAAAGGGTAAATACCTACGAGTACTATGTCTAAAAATATAAATCGAAGCGAATTCATGGCCAAATAGCTAGTTTAAAAGCGATAATTATTCCTTTTCGAAATTATTTGTCTGTTACTAAAGTAAAACTTGTTACTCAGAGGAAACTTTCTCCCGACCTTTGCTAAGTTCGTCATTAAAATTGAAGAACTTTTCAATGAGATTCGTAGGCCATGTTCGATCGTTATTGCTTTAAGCAAAATATCTGTGTGAGCGAAATTCTCGGTGTCTTCTCTTCACTTTTTCTGATTTATTTAACGCAAGTTAATATTGAATAATTAAAGTTTACATGATTTTCCTTTTGAGGTATACAAGATGACTACCACTAATTCGGAAGGTTATGCTAAGAGGAATCCCCGGCTGGGCCGAATGAGGTTTACTTAATTGGTCCAGGTCTGGCTGGTGGAAGGCTTCGGCCGTGGCTAGTTACCACCCTACCGGCAAAGACGTATCGCCAAGCGTTTTAGCGTTCCGGTGCGATGTCGTGTAGAAACCGAAAGTGGGTGAGGATTTCATACTACTCCTAACAAGTTAGCCTGCTTTCGTCTTAGATTCCATCATCACTTATCATCAGGTGAGATTGTAGTCAAGGGCTAACATGTAATAAATAAAAAAAAAAATGTATTCATCATTTTTTAAATGTTTTAAATTAAAAAGAGAATTTATTTATCACTGTGTGGCAAGGAAACCAAAATTTTATCCTTGTCCCCTTCTATTCTTTACTAAACTATGCTTATTTACCTACAGGATTAAATAGGCAAAGTATAATTCGACTAATTTTACAGCAATTTTCCGAACTTTGGAACATTGCCAATGCTAATGTGTCGCCGATCTATCTAGGACGGTTTTATTTTATACATCCTTTTTGCACGAAATTAGGAAATAAATCAATAAACACCAAGAATTGCGAATAAAATTTAAAGATTGCCTTGGTGTGATTTTAGATCGGGTCATAAGGTGCTGGGTTAGATTCTGGATAGAACCAAAGATTTATACTATTATGTCACGTGCCAAAAACATGCCACAAGTCCTGGACTTTGCTCGGAGTTTTGCTCTCTGCCACGCGATGGACCCGGCACCCGCACGGTGAAGCCATGGATGGGTAAGGTCTCTCTTTTTATACTTCCTGAACACACAATTCGATATTGTAGACAATATTAAGGTATTATTTGTTTAAATAACCTTCGTTGTTTATTATGCGACTAAATGGAATTATAGCGAAGCATTTTGTACGTTTTTTACTCTATTTTGACCCAGTGTCATATCTAATAGTACAAAATCTTTGGGTAGAGCTATTTAGCTATAATAAACTGAGCTTTTCTCTCTTCCAAGAAATTCTTACAAAGGCCCAGAATTTGATTATTACATATTAGGGAACCGATGTTTCCCCGTGCCCCAGAGAGCACGTTAAATCATCGATTCCGGACATCTAACATCTAATAGTTATCGTTACACTGTCAGACATGACCACCTTAAGCCCACCAACTTGCATTAGAGAAGCCTGGTGTGTCTAAGCTTTATCATCATCATTTTCTTAGAATTAAGTGTAGGTTAATATTTTACTTAAAGTTTTTAACCGGACTCTGCAGTGCTGTGAATGCCTGTAATAGATGGCTGCAGCAGTCCAAGAATTTTGTAACTGACTTATGTATAATGTTTTCTGATGTCATTGTTAGCATTACAAATAAATAAATAAATGAATAAACATCATCATTAAACGTTGATGGACATCCACAGCTGGGCATAGACCTCTAAACATCAAATTTCCTTAACTCCTTTATGGATGAGGAAGGAAGGAGGCTTGGCATTGTAGTGAGATATTAAAATAAATGAAGATTAGGTATCTACCGTAAAATATAAAGCTTTTATTCGAATTTCACATAATTGAAAGATGCGACCCTTGGGTTTTTGATGGCAGGACTTTAATTAAGTGACCAAAACTCCACTTTTAGCTTATTTTTAAGATTAAAAATATCTGTTTAATATAAACATATATTTTCAAACTTAAAATATAATGAATATATTGCTATATGTTGCTCATTTAATTCATTCATTTGTTTCATTATATTTTAATATTTACACACAGTATGTTAATTTAGTATGGGACGCTAAAGAACCCCACAACAATTTTCTATACGGTACTAATCTTTCCTTATAATAGATTTATTAGAGAGTAAATAGCACACATTTAATTATATTTATAATTAGGTGTATTTAGTTTCATATTACGTTGAGTTGAGTTGTGGGAAATATTATTCTGCTTCAGTGAAAAAGCATTTTAGTGGGTACATAGACCTTTTTTAAAAAAATTACATTTGCCAATTTTTTTAAATACTAGTACAAATATTCTCATTTCCCTCCAATTAGTCGGGAAAGACTGTATTAGGAGTGGGTACTACAATAGTCCAACTGGGCGGGGATCGAACCATCACCCCTCGGTGATAAGTCCGATAAGTCCTACCGTTGAGCTATTTATTTGAGTAGCATAGTGGGCTAACACTTGGAACAGGAGTAAAATCCTAATGCCAATGTCTAAACCTCGTAACCCATATTCGGCTCACGCTGAGCTCGAGTCTCCTCTCAGAACTAAACTAAAAAATGTCTTAACTTGCTATAACATAAACCTGATGAAAAAAACATTACAAACATATTTTATATCTATGATCTTCACTTTATTTCTTTTTGTACGGCCTATTTATATACGGTGAAAAACTTTCTTTTTAGCAAATTCTATTCGTCATATTATTTTCTTGTGAGGTTTCCTTTTACGTTTTGCGAAGTTACGAACCTAATGAAAAAACGTACTTTACGCACTGCCGAACACTGATATTGACATGTGGAAACTCTTTGTTCTTTGGCAAAATAATCTGGCGATCCATAAATACTCCGAATAAAGCGAAGACCACACTGGTTTTTGGTTTGACCAATATAAAACTGCGTCCGACTCCCGTTGTAGTATTACTTTTTAAAGTGGTAATTTCTTATGGGAGGTTTAACCGCTTCGTAACGTAACGCGTTACGGCGCCACTGTGTCCGGCTTCCCTTTCTTTCACGCATACGGCATCAGGTTTTAGTTAGACACAGGTTAACATAATATAGGTTTTTCTTTCATTAGAAAATTACAAAACGTTCCTCTTCATAATATAAGTGTACCTAGATTATGAAAAGGATTAGAAAAAAAGTTGTATTTTGTATTTTAGTATACACAAATAAACTCAAAAACTGTTGAACCGATTCGAAAAATTGACCATTAGAAAGCTACATTATCAGGGAGTAACATAAGTTCTAGATAACCCCGTATTCCCATGGGAATGGGAATTACGTGGGCTATCACGGTTCTATATACAATTATAGAGTATGTATAAAAATGTCCTAATTTGATTTTCAGGAAAATTTTGCTGCTTGACGACTCTACTATTTACAACAATTTGAATGAAGCTTATCTTTTAAGCTGAAAATTAGAGCCTTTAATAACAATAAAAATGCAATAACAAGTCTTTCATGATTGGCAAAGTTACGAGCTGGAAGTTTATTAGATCCGTAAATAGCACTTCCGTCACAATTAGCAGAACAAACAATCGCAAACAAAGGGACTCGCTGGTAGGAATTAAGAGACACATTTAATTCCGACTTATTGCGCTGGATTCGGTAAAAGGAAATTTAGAAATAAACGCCCAGTGAGTTTGTAAAGCATCGGGGACATAATTGAACGGGAATTTTTATATTTTAGATTTATATTGGAGAATGTAATTTATGAAAATGAAATATTATTGTTAACACTAAAAGATCTCATATTCTACGTAATAGTAAGAAGATAGCTTTTTTTACCCGACAACGGCGAAGCCAAAAAAGGAAGGATTTTTTCCTTCTTTTTTGGCTTAAAATGATCATGGTAAACAGAGAGCCGTGATAGCCCAGTGGATATGATCTCTGCCTCCGATTTCGGAGGGTGTGGGTTCGAATCCGGTCCGGGGCATGCACCTCCAACTCTTCAGTTGTGTGCATTTTAAGAAAATAAATATCGCGTGTCTCAATCGGTGAAGGAAAACATCGTGAGGAAACCTGCAAACCAGAGAATTTCTTAATTCTCTGCGTGTGTGAAGTCTGCCAATCCGCATTGGGCCAGCGTGGTGGACTATTGGCCTAGCCCCTCTCATTCTGAGAGAAGACTCGAGCTCAGCAGTGAGCCGTAAATGGGTTGATAACGACGATCATGGTAAAGCCGTGGTCGCACCTACTATATACCTACTGTGATTATGCAGAAAACACCTCCATTAAACATAGGTATGAGTAGGAATACAATGGGTTCCCACGACTCTACCATGATTATTTTAGTACCTATGCATTTCCCAATTTCTATCATAAATATTTTTTTGTTTCGCCCTTTTTAGACCACTTTTATTCGTAGTCGGGTTATAGTTTTATAACTTCATTTTGTACCTGTAGAGCTTACTGTGCTTTGGGAGACAAACCATCCGAAGGACCACAGTATAAAAGTGAATAAATATTCGACCTAACAAATGAGTTAGTTTGAACGTCGTAGAAGTGGGTGCGAGAGGATTACTAGCAAAATCTCTTTAACTAGCTTAAAGATCTTGGGCCTCTGTTGAACTGCAGCCAGTTCTATATTAGAACAGGTCTACAAAGCTGCTTTAGTAGGAACTTTGGTACGGCAGGAAGAACAACACGAGCGGAGAAGGGGAGTGTTAATCGATTGTTAAGGAAATCCTTAACCTTCATCCATTGGTCACAAGTTCAGGGATCTGCTCGGAGTTTTTCTTTCTGCCACACGACGGACCCAGTACACGCACGGGTAATCCATGGAATGCTAAGGTATTGGCTTGGCTTGTGGGAGGCTTTGGCCGTGGCTAGTTTGGATTGCGAAAATTTTCGAGCCGAAAAGAGTGTGGATTTTCTTCCTCCTTCTAACAAGTTAGCCCGCTTTCATCTTAGATTACATCATCACTTATATACAATCAGGTGAGATTGTAGTCAAGGGCTAACTTGTAAAAAAATAAAAAAGTATTCGTATCTCTCTGTAGGGTAGGTAGGATGATGTTTAATTGTAACCTACACTAACAACCTGTTGTTGGAAACTTTGACCTTATTCTCACAATATTAAGTTGTCTATTTCAAAATATATTTAGTCCACAAAGCAATGTAATCAGTCAATTCATCAGCATCATGACGGCGTGCCTCGGCCATTCTCAAACGACGTTTTTTTAAATCGACAGTGCGAGTTTCATTTTCGTCTATATTTCGCTTTGTATTTATTATCGAATACGAAACTCATACTGGCCAATTATGAACACATTGTTAAATAATAGTGTTACAGTTGTGGATAATTGAGTCGTGGCAATTATATGATTTATAACTGCGGAATAGCAAATTGGTATCAATCTATCAACAAAGACATCTAAGTGTTTTTATATGTTGTCGAATAGAAATCGATTAGTGATGAAGCTCGGGTAAATAGTAATATCCCTTTCAGTCCGGATTAGGGCGCTTCTTAGACGCTCTCTATTTGTATTTCTACGAATATATTTGATAGAGAAAATAAGCCATGTTTTTAAACACGACTAATATTCCCATTTTTCCCTAATAGTTAACGGTAAACTAATACGAAAACTACAGAATCGACAGAGATACCCTGAACTTTTTGGGTTTGACTAACCGTGGAACTATTGAGGCTTTATTGCAATGGCAAATTATCGAATAAAAAAATAAAGGTATTCATTATTTATATAATGAATACCTTTATTTTTTTTAAAATTAAATAACTGTTTTATGTATCTAAAACTAAAATAATTTCGTAAAAATTTAAAAAAAAAGTAAAAATTTTAAATAACTGTTTTATGTATCTAAAACTAAAATAATTTCTGACTTGTACAATACTAGCCGTAGATACCCGCAACTCCGTTCGCTTTAAAATCTAAAGATTTTTATATATTCCACGAAAACGTTTTTCTGGATTTTCCGGGATAACAAAGTCATGTCTATCTCTCTCTGTTACAGCCAAATCGGTTCAGTAAAACATATTGTGTGATACATACACATTAGAGATCCAAAATAAAATAGCAATGTAGGTAGTAGGTAAATTAAACGAAATCAGTATCCAGGGATAACAATATTGTACGAGCATACATAATTTTTAATCTTGTATTCCCAGAAAAACTACGATTATGTTGCGCCTCGTATATTATCACAGTATCCGCATTGCATTTCACGGAGTGTCGTGAATTATTAGCTGCGGGGCGGCGGTATAAAGTTGTACTGAATCAAGCAATGGAAAATGGCTCACTATTTACGCAATTAAAAATAAATTTCAACAGTAATATATTTTATACAAAGTACGTTGTATTTTTAGAATTAAAAAATACAATGTAACTCAATGGTCCGGCCGTCAACCTTCAGGAAGATGAATGAAATGGGATTTCATAGACAGAGGATTGTATGTGGCGGCTCGCTTTTGGAAAGTCCTATCCTCATAAGTCCAGCAGAGATAGAATAGAATACAGGGAATAGGATAGTTGACTCATATCAAATTTAATATAAACAATACTAATTTCGTGTAGTACATGAAATAAGGATCCGAAATATATCGATTGTAATTAATAAAAGTTGAGAATTTAACAAACTTATCTTATAAAACTTAATTTAAATATCACGTATTTTTTCAAATTTCCAAAAGTCAAAAAAGCTGTCATCCGTTTTGTGACGTCACTAGCACACTTGATGTACTAAACGTCAAACTAATTGTTAATATTTTTGTCAAACGCTCCGTTTGTAAGGGATTTATTATAGTGACGTCATGAAACAGTTGAAATATAGACCGTCTTGGCCGACAGGCGGTTTGGCTCCTATTGTCAAACACATATTTAAAAACTAAAATTTTCATGTAATCACATCTCAAAAAAAATCTAGTAGAACGATAACGAGAACAATTTAGGACCATTTAAAAAAAGTGTCAACTAGCCTATTTCAATCTTTTAAAATAATAATCTATCATCTTAATTAGCTTATTTTACCGACCCACTGCAGGGCCAGGCTTACTCTTTATGGGGACATGGATTGAAAATTACAGGCATAGCAGACAAAAACCATAATTTTTGGCCTGCGTTAATTTGTATATAAGCCAGGTCATTATGTTATTTGTTGTTAAAAGTTATTTTTACATTGAATAATTGAGTAGTTTTGCTTAATATTTTCAAATACATTTATATAAATGTTAGTTCTGAACCAGCCTACTGTTACGTGGCGGTCCCCTTTGTAATAAATGCCTTTTCTTGTGTTGGCAGGCGGCCAGTGGCTGTTATTTTCGCCGAGCCCGCTTATAATACAGCAACACATTACGGCGAGTCGTTTGAAACGCCCACATTTACTTTGATCGCGATATGCAAAGATCTTCG
Organism: Bicyclus anynana; assembly: GCF_947172395.1. Classification (NCBI taxonomy): domain Eukaryota; kingdom Metazoa; phylum Arthropoda; class Insecta; order Lepidoptera; family Nymphalidae; genus Bicyclus; species Bicyclus anynana. The sequence goes on from NC_069091.1 coordinate 10,485,999, forward strand.
CGACAAGGGGATACTTTGTATACGGACTTGTGCTTTGGAACCTGTCTTTATGGATATATCTTTGACTATCTAACTAAGTGTAGGTATAATGTTGGATGTTTTTATATTGTTGTGGAAGGTTTTGTAAGTTTACTTACAACTACCCAAAGCTGATTGATTCACCCGCATAGTTCCCGTTCTTGTGAGTATACGGGGATAAAATGTAGCCTATTAACGTGGCATTCTAGTGGTAAAAGAATTTTCAAAATCGGTTTAGGATATCCAAAGATTACTAAAATACTACAAACTTTACTTTAGTTTGTATAATGATTAAATAATTTACCTATGTACAAGTCAGCGCTACGGCGTAGGCTCTTCCCAAATCTTTCCATAGTATTTATGTTTTCATATTATTATCAGTAATAGTCACCTACTAATCATACATTTAAAATACATATATATTTATTTAAATGTTATCAATTGTTTGCCTACCCTTACAAATAGACGAAAAGCCTGTGCAAGAGTCACTTACCATCAGGTGAGATTGTAGTCAAGGGCTAACTCGTAAAGAATAAAAAAAAAGAGTTGGGACATTGGAATGACACCCTATAACCGTAAAGCTTCTCAGATTATTAATTTACCAGCTGACGCCCCGCGTTTTTACCCACGGAGTCCCAGTTCCCGTGAAAACGGGGATAAAATATAGCCTATGACATTCACAAATAACGTGACTTTCTAGTGGTAAAATAATTAAAAGATTACCTCCTGTAACAACACACACACTTTACCTCTTTATAATAATGTAAAAATGAGTATTGTGTCGTTGCATTGTAGTGTTTAAGCAGTACAGTTAAATATAGACGCGGTATATTGGCACGCAACTTGTGCTCAGTTACTAAAACAACGAACCAAACTGAATATAAATTACCCGAGTGTTAGTTGTTCTCTAAAAACGGTCCAAATTAATATTTCAATGCGCGCCGCTCCGAAGCAGCGACAGCGAGGCGCTGGCTCCACGCCACTCGGCTGCGGCGGCACCCTCAACACATTGTCCAGATTTATTTCACAACAAAACGACTTTATGTCGACCAATGTACCAGCGCTATCTGCCATAATTTATTCGTACATCTTTGTTTATTCCACTTAAATGGAAATCGAAATAAAATACTATTTTGTTAGTAGACACTGCACGGCTATTCTGTAACGATGTTTTGTGTAACTCGCAAGTGCGAGTTTCGAATTCACCGCTATCTTTCTCATTCTATAGTATTATGTTAAACAGAGAAAGTTAGAGGCGAATTCGAAACTCGCACTTGCGAGTTATAAAAATATCGTTACAGAATAGCCTAGCAGTTGCTACAAAACATTAGGCAGGGGTGTAAATTTTCATCCTCCTCCTAACAAGTTAACCCGATCCATCTTAGATTGCACTCACTTATCATCAGATAAGATTGTAGTCTAGGGCTAACTTGTAAAGAATAAAAAAAAAGAAAAGATTTTGTTTTAATCTGATACTTGTCAGACCTTCGTGACTTCTCATTATATCACTTGAAATAAAAAGTTCGCTTTATTCTTGGACCCAAGTTTTTGGACCTTTGATATCATTCAAAGCCATCATAATTGGCTACCGTACTTGAGCACTAATCGTGTAACGTGGGCTGACAAACATTTATAATTAGTGATTCATAGTATTGTATCTACATAAAAAGTAGGCTTATAGTCATCTTTATATACCTATAATACCTTGGTTCCTTATCCTACTAATATTATAAACGTGAAAGTTTGTATGGATGTTTGTTACCCTTTAACGCTGCAACTAGGACCTAAAGGTAAGACTTTAACCCTCATCCTTCGGTCACAAGTTCGGGACTTCAGGTTATTCTCTGCATTCGAGGGTATGTTGGTAACATTCTTAATGGGAATTGTTAAACTTGATAATTTCCCATACAACAATGGTGTTTTGCACTTTAAATCCGCTCCTGATGTCAACCCGTTTTCCAACACGTGCAAGCTTTAAAATCGGTCCATAAGTAAGATCCTTAAATTAATTAGACTGACAAGATAAACAAACCATGTGTTTGTATTAATTACTTGAGAGTCTCGCGAATCTGAATTATTTATTCTCCATCTACTTACCGTACTAAGCTTTAGAGCGTGTACGGCATCAGTAAAATGTTCATGTTTCTTTTAAACTTAAAATTCTCAATAGCTCAACGGTAAAGGGCGGGCTCATCATCGAGAGGTCGTGGTTCGATCTTCGTCGGCTAGACTCAATAATCACACGTCCTAAAAACCCACACCCACACCCACTCCTAAAAAAGTCTTGTTCGACTAACAACAAAAGCAACAACAACTGTTTCAAGCTTGTGCTCAACGCTTGTGCCCACTGTTGAGCTTGTGCTAATAACTCTCATTCTGAGACAAGTCTTGTCTCAGAATGAGAGGCATTAGGCCTTAGTCCACCACGCTGGTCAAATGCGGACTGGCAGACTTCACACACATAGAGAATTAAGAGACTTCTCATGTATGTAGATTTCCTCACGATGTTTTCCTTCACCGTTTGAGAAACGTGATATTTAATTTCTTAAAAATGCACATAACTGAAAAGTTGGAGGTGTATGCCTGGGGATCGGATGCACCCTATCAAGCTCTTTAGGGATCAATAAATTGGGGTAATAATCGAAAAACCGCAGGCATCTTCTTCGACTTTGCTGTATCCGTGGCAGCAGTAGATATTGTCTTTGATTCTGTGCTTTTGTAAGAGTATTCAATACGAAAGCCAAGTTGAGGCTTTGGCAGCACTGGAATGTCAGGAATGTCTGGAATGGCTGGTTGCGTGGCTAAATCGCATGATGTGTAATTAAACAAGTTTATCGTGACCCCGCCCAATTATTTAGGTACATTGTTGTATAAAAGAGTATGTAGGTACAATGTATTTCCTGTTATTATACATCTGTAGTATGCATTTTTGAATATTGTTTTTCCTAACAAATTGTTATTTAAATACTAACCTCTATGTATAGCATGAGACCAAACACATATCTAGTGAAGATTTTTTTTTAATTTCTTTACGAGATAGTTTTTAGTAGTTAGTGTTAGATGATGCAATCTAACATGGAAGGCATATCTGGCATTAAGCCAGCGTGGTGGACTATTGGCCAAACCCCTCTCATTCTGAGAGGAGACTCGAGCTCAGCAGTGGGTCAAATACGGGTTGATAATGATGATGATGGTGAATCAGTGGCTGACATAACTGGGCAGAATGTATGTGAATGACATTCGTTATCGAAAGGTCACATGATCCAGTTATTGATCGGATCTGTCATTCCCATACATGACCCTGCCCCTGTAGCCAAGTGGCAAGTCGATTCTCTTTCTACGATTGCAAACGCTTCGATAACTAGAAAAAAGTACGAGAATGACAGATCTTGATCACGTCACCTATCGATAGCAAATGTCATTCCCTTACATTTTTTTTGCTGTTCTGTTGCATCTATAAAGTTCACAAGGGAGAGTAGGTATAGTATCTCGATGACTGTTGTAACTCATAAGTAAACGTTTGCATTGTTATACCGATATGCGGATGTAGCGTATGTTTGTCCGGATGATAGATAATAAACAAACTTCAACTTGAAAGTTCAGTATGTTTACTAAAGTTGTTCTGTAGTTATGGCGACCGTAACTTAATATACATATTTATATTTATTTAAACCTTAACTATACCACTTTTTTTAATTTCCACATTACCCTGCATTATTCAGACCACAACATACTGACGCTCTCCCTTTTTCTATATTTAAGTAATAAAAAAAATACTTGTAGGTGTAGGTACGTAAATGTCAAAATGTTTATTAACGAAAACCAGATATACATGTACATACATACATAGACATTCTCTATATGTACATACATGCATACTCTAGTCATATTATTATTAGTGTTCTCATATAAAATTGTTACTAACCATCATCATTAGACTATTTAAATGCTTAATGGTTAGGGCATCCTTATAAATACTCTATTGCTGGGTTGGACGTTAATTTTTACTACAAGTTGACAACGATTAAAACTAAAAACGTTGCACCAGCTATTCGTTATCAAGCTTGGATTGTACCAAAACGTCACAAAGCGGTGGAAAAAAAGCCAAAATCAAGGTCTTAAAACCAGTCTTTATTATTAATATTTAGAAATATAGTTGACTAGATTTCCATCGCTATGAATCCTATCCAGGACTTCCTTATGAGATAACAGCAGAGACCGTTACGTAAGAGACAACATCATTTTGATCTTTACCTTACCTTATAAGCCGATAGACGTCCACTGCTGGACATAGGTCTCTTGCATGGACCTCCAAGCACAACGGTCTCGAGCTGCCAGAATCCAGCGGCTCCCTGCAATCCGGTTGATATCCTCGGTCAACCTAGTGGGGGGTCGACCAACACTGCGCTTTCTGGTGCGTGGTCGCTATTCCAGCACCTTGGGACCCCAACATCCATCGGCTCTTCGAACTATGTGGCCTGCCCATTGCCACTTCAGCTTCGCGACTTGCTGAGCTATGTCAGTGACTTTGGTTCGTCTGCGGATCTCCTCATTCCTGATTCGATCACGCAGAGAAACTTCAAACATAGCTCGCTCCATCTTTGACTTTGAGCCTTCTAATAAGGCCTATAGTCAGCGACCAAGTCTCATTTTGATCATCTCCATCAAAATGAGTAAACCCTCAATTTAAATGTAAATTTTATCCCATTTTTAATTATGAAAAAAAAAAACAGAGGCTCAATAAAATAAGCCTACGGTTAAAAACGAAACATTTACCGAAGTCTCTCGCCCTCTTGATTAGACTCAACTTTATCAAATTTAATGTTCGGCTTTTTTACGCCTGCAGAAAATCCATTTTTACTAAGCAAGCAAAGAGTAATTCCCAGAAGGAAAGTGTCCATAAATTAAAGTGTTCTCCAGAGGCGAGTCTCAGTTTCCCGTCACTGTGTAAATAAATGGCCGACCGTTAAATTTATTACGCAGACAAATTTTGACTAACCGCTGCCTAGGCTCATTACAAATGATCGTGATTTGTTTTGACTACATTAGTCTGTAGACAGGTGACGTTTGCTTTGAGAAAAAGATAGCACTCATCAATCATTAACCAATCATTATTCAATCATTCATCAATCATTATTCGTCATCATTAACAACCCATACTTGGCTTACTGTTGTGCACGGATTTCCGTTTCGAATGAGAGGGGTTAAGCTACCCCAATGTTCCCCAAACTAATACCGGGCCAATGCGGATTGGCAGACTACACACACGTAGAGTATAAGGAAAGGTATGCAGGTTTCTTTACAATATTTATTTCACCATTTGATGCACATGATAATTCACTGCATCGAATCGGCACTGAATCGAAGGCAGAGGTCATATCCACTGGGATACCTATATCTATTTAACCTAACTTATTCTGACACTTAGTAGTTATTTTGTGACTTACATATTCTACCTACATATACATTTAATGTTAAATGTTTCATAATATCATGTAAAGTGCTTAGAATATATTGTTGGCTGGTTTTTCATCGTCTGGTTTAGTTTCTTTTGTTTCAATAAAAATAACTTCGTAGCTGCAGCTTAATTTTAAAAGAAAATTGGCGTCTGCGACTTTTACTTCTACAGATACAAATAGATATATTTACGAATAATTTTACTCTTTTTTTTTAAGTCCTCGGCAGTAGTAAATAACTTCAAATGTAGTCGTATTGATTTAACACTACTTAGATATTTATCGTACGAATGATTGATTGCTGTAATTGCCGCACACAAACTAACCTCAATACAAAACACATTGAAAAATGATAAATGAACTGTAACTGAACTTCAATAAATGCAATACTTTTTTTGTTTTCGTGTTAATTAATATTATGATTATTTACATTGAACATTTATAGTTTAACAGAAAGATCTTTAATTTAATTCCGGTTAAGAAGCTTTAATTCCGGTGGTGACAGCAATAATGACGTCAACCTGGACATATTATGAGGATTTATTAGCTACTAGCTGACGCCGCACGGTTTTACCCGCGTGGCTCCTGTTCTAGTTCTAGTTTCTGTTATAGCCTTCCTCGATAAATGGGCTATCTTACACTGAAAGAATTTATCAAATCGAACCAGTAGTTCCAAACAAACTCTTCAGCTTTATAATATTAGTATAGATTTGTCTCAGACTAATGAACACAGTTCAATATAGAACGTATCGCTTGCATGAAATTCAAAATTCGAAATTCATTTAGGCGTCCCCTCTGAGAATCGAGGAAACTTGCTGTTCCAAAGGGTTGGCGAGCTAATGTGTCCCAGATCACCATTGACGTCCCAACACCGAGCTAAGAATATTTACAGAAATTTCTTAAAAGGAAGCGCTCAGCACTTCATAGCCCGATCCAGGACTCGAATTCAAGACCTCATGATCCAAAGTCACTTAGACTAACCAATGGACCAATGAGGCTGTTATAACTACACATTATATATAAGCTATCAAAGAACAGCACCGCACTAATCTCGTGACGGTACCACATGGCGAATACTTTAAATTAACGTTCAACAAATAGTTGTATAGTTTTGTGTAACCGCGGAACCGAGTTGGACCTGTTTTTGTGTTCCATTACTGTAGTGTGCGAGCAGCTGAAGGCATTAGCAATGTTTCTTTGCATTGTTTTTATCTCAAAACATAAATCTAAGTTTTCCTCTTTATGGAAGCCGTGTAGAACTAGATTAGGCACCTTTTGTGTTTTATCGTTATGGCCTTTTGTTCTCTTTTTTTGGGGTTTATACAGAGGCGTGTTATAGTTTCCGTCAATCGAATGGGAAATAATGTTATTACATAATATACTATAATAAATTCCAAGTCTCGTTATGAAAAACTACTTTTTCTTCGACAGCGTATCTGAATCTCGTAGGTAGGTATGTATATTAATAAAGGTACTGCTATACATGCTCTAAAATAGCATGCTAAAATCGTGCTATTAAGTTTGCTCCATACGAGCATGCTTATCATAAGATTACATTTGCTAGCAATAAGCATGCTATTTTAGGTATACTCTTGAATAAGCATGCTCAAAGCAAACATTCCAATTACACAGGCTAATTTGTATCTATCGCTCTCTGTTTATAGTATCGTGTTAGACAAGGAGAGATGAAGGTGAAGATAATACAGAATAGCAATGCAAATGCGCAGCAAGTAGCATGCTCATAAATCGCACGACTGTGGATTCTTGAGCAAGCTCGAAATAAGCATGCTCATTATTAGCAATCTTGCGATACACATGCTAATAAGTAGCAACTGCTCAATAATGCACGCTTTCGTGCTTGAAATGAGCATGTGTAACAGTAGCTTTATATGTGTCTTCTTAAAGCATGCTTCTTGGAAATATTGGTTTTGCAATTGAGAGATCACAAATCCCAATTGTCATGCACACACTCACTTTAGTGATATTCGTGTGTATTTGCTTAAATTAACATACACAGTATTACGCGAACGCTACGCGAAGTTCTTTATTAAAGATTGTTCATGATGGTTGTTTAATAAAAAAAATGTTGCCAGCTAAAAATTTAAAACGATTGTATATAAATACTAGCGGATGCCCGCGACTTCGTCCGCGTGGAATTTAGTTTTTCACAAATCCCTCGGGAACCATGGATTTTTCCGGGATAAAAAGTAGCCTATGTATTAATCCATGCTATAATATATCTCAACACCAAATTTCAGCTAATTCAGTTAAGTCGTCGAGGCGTGAAAGAGTAACAAACATTCATACCATTAAAATCATCAGTTTTCGCAAATCTCGGGAAGCCATGGAATTTTTCGGGATAAAAAGTAGCCTATGTGTTAATCCAGAGTAAAATTTATTTCCATTACAAATTTTAGCCAAATCGCTTCAGTAATAGCGGCGTTAAAGAGTAACAAACATCCAAACATCCATACAAACTTTCGCGTTTATTATATTAGTAGGATGTGACTTTTTAGGTCAAATAGTTTGAAAATTAGTCTGTGATTTGGGGCACATGCGAACACTCGTAACACTGAATCATCAGTTGTAAGGCACGCTTCTGCCTGTGCGATACTTCGTCCTGAAATTATGACTTTGGTGCGTGCTCGATGTTTGGAATGAGATAAGGATACCATTTTATGTTTATTCTTGTCACAAAAAGTACAATTATGGAAAATATTATATCGTGCAAAGGGTTTACAGACCGATTCTTTGTTAAATTTTTTTGCAAGCAAGCTCCGCGGATTGTGATTTTATCTGCGGGGAATTCGTGATTTCGAATTGATTCTGTTAAAAGATATTTAAAAAAAACTCAAATATTATCAAACTTTCGGTTTCTAAAGCGCTTGGCGGTACGTCTTTGCCGGTAACTAGCCACGGGCGAAGCAATTATGAAAACCTCAATCGGCCCACCCGGGGATCGAACCCAGGATATCCGTTTTGTAAATCCACCGCGTGTTTCTGCTGCGCCACAGCAGCTGTGCTATGGAGACGGAAAAATATTATATGTAGGTATATGAACTGTAAACACATAGATAGTATATACCTAAGTTAAAGAAAACATATGTGCAAGTCTAAGTGTAAGATTAGGCATTATTAACTATTTTTGTGAAAAGTATTTCAGTACCGTTACATATTTATGAATGTTTAATTTACTGACGGCGAGGGTGAGATTCGTGTTCGCATTTTCAGGAGATATAAAACTCTTTGTCTTTGAGGAACGATTTCATTCGGCGTACCCGTTTTACTGTTTAGTTTGCAACGTGAATAAGTTAGAAAGTGAGGGGGGTGGCTAAGGGGGTAGCTCGTACAAACAGGGGCAGTAAACAAGAAGATTTAATGGTTATGGAGCAGTCGGTGGCTCCTAAGTGAAAATGAAAGTGATACCCAAGAGACCGTTAACGCGCCGGGATTATCATGAAAATTCTTTAACGTCTTGCTGTAAGGTCTGTAGAACTTGGCTGGAAATCAACCTTTTTGCAGTTTTATGAGTTAGTGTTACAATCATTGTTATTAAAATTAAGCTTTTTATGAATATTCTTAAGAGCTAAGACTACTTTACTAGTCCAATTGACATATTCACTAATTTTGGTCTATTAGCCAACTAATATAATTAACATCAAATCAATAATAACACTTTTTTTCGTATTCCGTAAAACCTAATTTTCACAAAGGTAAACACACTGGTTAGTAATTTTGATCAGTTAGCAATAAATTAATTGTGAATACCAAATCACGTGATTAAAGAATATACAAGAAATTTCATCATCATCATTATAAATCCATATTCGGCTCACTGGTGAGCTCAAGTCTCTAGGCCCATAGTCCACCACGCTGGCCCAATGCGGATTACACATACGCAGAGAATTAAGAAAATTCTCTGGTATGCAGGTTTCCTCACAATGTTTTCCTTCACCGTTTGAGACACGTGATATTTAATTTCTTAAAATGCACACAACTGAAAAGTTGGAGGTGCATGCCCCTGATCGGATTCGAACCCACACCCTCTGGAATCGGAGGCAGACGTCATATCCAATGGGCTATCACGCATACAGTCTACGAATAGTCAAACTTTGTTTTCAAAAGTACTTGTAAACTAAGTCTACTTGGTAATAAATCGATTTAAATTTAAATAAAATTCGTAAATGAGTTACACAAATATTATAATTTTTCGCATCTCCTTTCCTTGTTTGCTCGAAACTTACAAGAGCAAAATATTCCCATAATACAATCGGCCGAGTGCTCCGGATTCGCTATGGTAATCGTATTTGTGAATAGAGATTGCTACAAATAAGTCTCCTGGGCTCCTTTGAGCTTCTGAATCTGTGCTGTATTATACGTTTCGATTTTAATGGCCCCTTGATATTTTCTATAATGATTTACTTTTCTTATTTCTCTTGGTTTCTTTTCAATGTATAAAGCTTAAAGTTTCTAAATATGTATTGGTGTATTTCTTTAAATATTGTATTGGAGCCTGTGTTGCCTGGAGGGCATAGGTTCGATTGCAGTATAGTTCATGCACCTCTAAATTTTCCTTTTAGTTGTGTGCATTAAACAAATATATCACGTGCCTCAAACGATTAAGAAAAAACATCGTGAGGGAACCTGACAATTTTCTTAATTCTGTGTGTAATGTCTGCAAATCCGCATTGGGCCAGCGTGATGGACTTTTAGCCTAACCCCTCTCATTCTGAGAGGAGACTCGAGCTCAGCAGTGAGCCGAATATGGGTTGATAATGATGATGACATATTAGGCGTTTCGAAGCGCGCGGTAGACGCGCGTCGTCAGAATTTGCGTGGGCGTTAGCTGCGCGCTTTATAGATACAATATGCACCGCCTTGTCGTTGTACATTTGAGCGCGCGCTTCGACGTCCATTTTTGAAGTAAACCAGTAGGTAGTATGGATACCTTGACTGCGCTCGTAAAACGTCGTGCTGAGCGCGATGTATGTACGCTATCAACGCCCGCTGAACGCCTAATGTCTACTTGCTCTCAAGCTTACATGGTTAAAAGAACTTTACGTGAATACGAAATGTTTTTTGATTCACATGTTTTTCATTGACTTTTCCGTATTCACATTTCAAACATTTGCATATGAATAATGTATACTTTATTAATATTTATGCATTTGCAAAAGCTTACACTTTAAAGGCAAAGTAATCTCATTACAGTGCAGCTTTTGCGTCTGAAAAACGTGCAGGGATATACGGAAATGTTTCTTAAATACTTTGTCTTACTTTATAAGAGTTAATGTTATTATCCTAAGCGAAGATTCTTGCATTTTGGGTCTCAACAAGCAAGTAACGGATTAAAAGTACAGCCCTAAATGCCAACTACGACCTGATTGCGGGGCGAAGATTGCGAAGTTTTTCTTTAACGAGGAGACGTTTAAATGTGGCTTCTTTTGTTAAGGCGCTATGAATAGACAATGTTTAGGCTATTACGCGGGGTGCGGGGAGATACGAATTTATCGCGCCAGTCTCGCCCGCGGGCGGTGGGCGCGGGGCCTCGGCGGCCGACGCGTCGCTTGAAAAATTCGCGCCTATTCGTCAATGAATAGGTTCCTACATATTATCATAAAAACATTTCCGTAATTTTATTTATAAGAAAATTTTAACTACATAATTTTTAAATTAAATACAAAACACACTTTTTCATCACGACTTCACACACGTAGAGAATTAAGAAGATTCTCAGGAATTAAAGTTTCCTCACGATGTTTTTCCTTCACTGTTTGAGACAAGTGATATTAAATTTCATAAAATGCATATCACTGAAAAGTTGGTGGTGCATGCCCCGGACCGGTTTTGAACCTACACCCTCCTAATCGAAGGCAGAGGTCATATCCGTTATTCACCTACTTACCTATTTGGACAATACGCACATTGCGATCAAGTCCCAAAGTAAGCGTGTGCTATGGGTACCTATTTAGTTGATAATACCTACTTGGGTATAAATACTTATACCTAATACAATATTATGTAAACACCCAGACATTGAAAATGCATCACACATATATTTTTGTAGTCGTGGGAATCGAACCACTACCTTGGATCCAGAAAGCAGGGTCATTACCCACTGCGTCATTCGGCCGTCGCCATGAAATAGGTACCTACTACAGGGCCCTTTAGCATTTACCCATTACAAAAGGCTGACCAATAAAATTAACCCTGATAATATTGTACACCACTATAACTACAATGGGTGTAAATACACCCAGATTTAATAATTGGACTAAACTTTTTACACAAATATATTTAACATTTATAATGATGTATACATAAATATTGGTTCTTGCTCTTTGGCCTTTTGATGTATTGATTTAGTTTTTTAACCGACTTCAAAAAGGAGGAGGTTCTTACGTACACCGATTACTCAAAGACGCCTGGACCTATTTCAAAAATTCTTTTTTTGTTTGAAACGGTATAGTCCCCATTTGGTCCCATTGCCATCATGTCAAGATCTGATGATGGAATCCTGGAGAAATTGAGAGGAACTTTCGAAAATTATATGGGTGTCTAGTGTGTTCGTAAGCTTTTCTATTTAGTACTTTTAAACACTAAAATTTCATGAAGGTTTAAAATCGATCTGATGATGGAGCCATAAAAAAGACGAGGGAACTCTTCGGCGATTTACAGCAGTGTTTGGGCTTGATTAATTTGTATTAATGAGAACTTTCCACAATAGGGGTTTGGTGATGAATACCAAGGACAATTAAGGGAACTCCTTAACAGTTTACAGTAACTACCTTGTGTTTGGCCTTGATTAATTCGTATTGCTGAGAACTTTCTACCTAGATGAGTTGTGTCTGTTATTAGGGGTCTGTTGATGAAGACCAAGGTCAATTAAGGGAACCCCTTAACGGTTTACGGTAGCTACCTTGTGCTTGGGCTTGATTAATTTGTATTGCTGAGAATTTTGTACCAAGATGGGTTGTGACTGTCATTAGGGGTCTGATGTATTAGTTTGAGATGAAATTTTACACTAAAAATGGAAAAATAATAAAAATTTTAATAAAAAAAAAATACAACCGACTTCAAAACCTAAAAACTTACCCACTAAACTAAAAAGCGAAAAATAACATCATAATATGTTCAACTTGCTGATTAGTATGAAGGCGATGCTAAGCCGGTGATGTATTAATTTAAGCCATGTGAGAATATCGTATAGATTTAGATTTTGCAGACAGTGTTGTTTCATGTGGTCCTGTCAGAAATGGCTTAAATTAAGACAACACCGGCTAAGCGCCGCCTTCATACTGATCAGCAGGTAGAACATATTATGATGTTATTTTTTTATTGAAAAAAAAACCAGTTAATTAATTGCCTACGAAAAAATGGTTCTCAATATTATAGTTATTTTAAAGGGGTATGTAAAAATTAAAAACATATATAATTTAAATTGATCGGTCTTTATATTTGGTTAATATGCATCAATAAGCCTTTAAATTGACCTATTACTTATCTTCAATCTACAAAGAATCAACATTTTTATATCTTATTTCTAATGATCATTTTTATATCTAAATAATTTCTAAATCATTTCTATATCTAATATCTAGTGTTCTTTTTCGAAATTGTACAAAGTACAGTAGAATAAATATAACTGAGATATATTGGAAGTAATTATTGTCGACATTTTATACATGTTGATATTCACAATAGACACACAATATCCACTTCCTGTGCTAACTCTATATAAAACGCCAATGCATATTCTACCTTTTCTTCGACCGATCTAAAATAAAAATGGCATATAAATGTCATGAGACTTATGAAATAATACAATTAATAAATAAAGATAAATACAATACATTCAATTATATCTCTCCTCCATTATTACGCTTTCCAGTAGTATTATAATTCGTTAAAACTAAGCAGTCTGCTGTTACAAAGGTAATTTTCTTTTTTATCACAGAGTGAATTAGGAGGAGGAGGATTTTCTTCTCTTGGCATACCTCGCGCTCTTCGTAAATCAACCAATTCTGGCAATAGCCAATCCATATAAAAATTGAGAAGTATTTCTTTCATTTTTTTCTCCCTTAAGATCGTTTCTGTTTTGAGAGGCTTATTTTCACCACTCCATACTCCAAATAAACACTTTGCTCTTCGTGAAACGTGTAACTGCCCTTGTATCTGATAATACCAGTTAGTATTCTTATTTATACGTTTAGTTTTCTTATTGTAATTCCATATTTGTATCTTATTTTGTTGAATGGATTCTTTAAGCCCATTCTTGAAGGTCACTATCGGACATTTTATTTCCACAATTGTGTCATCTCCTATTAATCTATCGGGTGTAGCTCCAATAAAAGGATAGTCATGGTCCACGAATAGACCACAAGGGTCAATAACGACTTAATCTTGTAATGTAAGTTGTTTAATGGCAATGTGTTCATTTTTCATACCATGGGCAATTGCTGCTATATTATTTAAGTGAAATGCATAATATTTATGATTCTTCGACCTTGCACTGGTTCATATGTACCTCGATCGATCTTAGTGTATAACTGCTCCTCGGCAACTTCTCTAAAACATAGTAAAATTACATCGACTTTCAGCTAAATTAGTTATGTGAAAAAATATAAATAGTTATGTGTTCTAAGATTTATGAAAAATATCTCACTACTTATTGTTATATTTGAAATAACTTTAGTAGAAGAATAGGTAGAAGTAAAGTAACCCTAAATTTTGTTTATCAAACCATCCCTATTTTTTAATGCCGGCAAGGCAAAACAACTTTTGCCGTGTAGTATTTAATAAACCGTTTACTCATCATAATTTGGTTTCTGCATAGCTCCTGTATCTATTGAGATTGGTGTTGGTTCAGCTGTTGGTATTGTCAGCGATTTTGCAGGGCATTCGTGCTGAGAATTCTGTATTCTAAAATTAAAAAAAACGACCTTTGAAATTGATGCGAAAACTCTTGTAAGGATATTTGAAATTGCTATTGAGACCTGTATATTGTTGGACAATTACTTAGGTGATCAAAAAAGTATAATACTTAAGTAATTTTGTGATTTATTATTATAATTATTTATTTATTAACTGATTTAGATGGGGTGCGATGTTTTGAAAACTATTCAAATAAGTTTTAGATAATTAGGTAGTGTATCTACCATTGGCGTTTTATACATTGATTACGTGACACCCTGTATAAATATTTATTGTGGGTGTTTTTACACCCATTTTAATCATAGAACATGTATGTATTATGATTAAAATGGGTTATAGCATTTAAGGGTTAAAGAATTAGAACAAAACTTATATTAATGGCTTCAGCAAATCAGCCGTGAAAGGTAAAAGACAAACAGACAGATTCTTTTGCATTCATAGGCTTTTGCCAAGGTAAAAAATTGAGAAGTTTGTACGTATAGTGCCCTATCTGATCCAGGTTCGTAAGGAGTACTCAGGGTAGGCTATGCATTTTTGCATCTATGAAGTGCACGCAACTGAGAGTGAACAGGTGATTCTTTTGCATTTATTTAGTTTAGGTCATCGATAATAAAAACTTACTCTTGCAAAACTGGTCGAATTGATGAATTTTCAGAATTAATCTTCAAAAGTCTTTTCCGACTGAAAACAAATAAATATTAAAATAAAAAAAGGAAAATATGAAAAAATTAAATTACTTTATTAGAAAAATTAAAAAAAAATGATATTATGTAAGTGTCCAAGGCTCGAACTCGCAGCATAAAATACTTAGTGTAATCGACATCCCCCTATTCCACGAAACTACTATGAGAAAATTTGAAAAATAGGTACAGTACTCGTGTACATAGACATTCACACATCACCAAATATATTATTTGTTAAAAAATCATTAAAAAAAAATAGATAAGCAGGTACTTACACAACTTCGAGCATATGCTTTTGTTGTTTTTTATATTGTATATTCTTCAATTTCGGGCGCATTTTAAATAATTTATACTATAATATCAATTTATTACTTATATTTAATTATTATTAACACTATAATTATGTCTATAAAACTTATGCTACACGAATGTCTCAAACTTATAAAACTAAAACAATTTTTCCTGAATAAAATATTATACGTCCGAGAGCACAACTTAGCGCACATCCGTCTAGCAGCGCGATTCAACGCTCACTGTCTAATGGAATACGAGTAACAGAGAAGACGCGATTCAGAATACAAGGACCTAAGTGCCAAATGAATAAATATTTTTTTTTAAATGTAATATTCTTTGTATTTAAAATATCGTTTGGCCAATTTCTTTAGTAACAGATGACAAATAATTATAATATTTTGTAGCGAAATTACTTTAGGTATAACTGAGATATTAAGAGTTTTAAGTATTTTCAGAGGCAATTTTGCAATTATTTTCGATCGAGGAAAGTTCGTAAAATCGTGTTTTGAGACTGGCCATTAGGTCAGAAATACGATCTATTACAACCACAAATTTATGCAGAATTATATGAGTTATACATTTTACAGACAACCCCAATCATTCAGCGTGATTTAGCTGTACATAGCGCCTTAACTTTAATTCTTAACGAACAATGAAATGGCGAAGGCGGTATAAAAAATTAAGCTGCGGAATTTATTCTCAGACTATATTTACTTTATTCATTGCTTTTCTAGGATTTCATTAAAATGATTGATTGATTTTATTAAAAATCAAAAATTATAAGGCATTGTATTGGGTGTATAGGGCCGTTAAAATGGGCTGATAACGATGAATAAATTAAGAATTTGGTGATGTCCTCTTAAATAATTTATAATCTCATAAAAATATATCTATAAAAATAAACCTTCTCTTATCATAATATTAATATAGGTTTGATTTGAATTTTATTTTTTCAGAGTCTTCCGTAGGGACCGTAGTCCACAAGGAACACTTATAGTTTCGCCATGTCCGTCGTCTGTTTGTCCGCCAGGGATTATTTTTACTAGAAAGCTGTAATTTAGCATGAGCACATAACAAATTTTGATAAAATCGCAAAGTAAAATCTTGAAAAATATTTTTCGTCATCAACCCATATTCGGCTAACTGCTGAGCTTGAGTCTCCCCTCAGAATGAGAGGGCTAATGCCAATAGTCCACCACGCTGGCCCAATGCGGATTGGCAGACTTCACACACGCAGAGAATCAAGATAGTTCTCTGGTATGCAGGTTTCCTTACGATGTTTTCCTTCACCGAAAAATATTTTTATCTTCCCTAAATATAAAATGGGAATTAACTTTTTTTTACTCGTTTATAGTGCTGGGTATTATTGTTGAATGGGTCTTTAAAATGTAAGGGTCTGAGGACAAATATCCGGACCGGCTCAAACATATACACATGCAAATAGTTTATGATGATTTTTGAGGTCTTCATGAATTTGCATAAAAATAATAATTTTCAACTGATGAACCAACACTTATCACCATTAGTTTCCACGCCGCTACCTTGCCAATAAAGCAAGCCCCTTTATTTGCCACGTCTCCCCGGGGCGTGCTTCCGTGTCAAAGGTTCAATTTAGATCGTTGCGGTTCAAGAGTAACTTGTCAACTTTGGTACTGAGCGATTTAGTATTTAGTAGAGAGTTGGGTGAAAATTTGGGTACAATATTAACTAATTACGCTTAAGCTGTGGGCAAAGTATACTTGTAACGCAGTTAGTCTTTTGAATGAAATCTAAACTAAAACTATTTATATGACGGATAATTTAATGTAGAGAAACTATTCTAAAAGGTAATGTCTATAACTTTACTGAGGATTCTATGGCTCACTTATTGCAAATAAAGAATTAACTTCTCAAATATTAATCTATGTGCGATCGATGTGGATGTTTTGAGGATCTCTGTCTACATTCCTCGACTTCAGTGAGGTGTGTGGTAGAGGTAGCTTGAGTGGTCAGCGCCGACATATATCAAAACGTTTACTAAGTATTACGCCGACAGTTATTAAGTGAGTCTAGTCACCTTTCTATTTCAGTATTACAGAAAATATTCACGACAGTTAAACTTTTAAAGTAAAATAAATAAACAATAATCTCTTTAACATAAAAATTGGACCGAATTCAAATACTTATTTCCATTTTAACACAACATTAGTAAACCGATTTTCATGAAAATGAAATGGGACCAATCTGGTAAATTGGTTAACAAATTACGAAGTTACTATTACCATTAAAAATAACAAACGCGTCCTCCGTCCAGAACCTCCTCCTTTTTTGCAGTTGTTTAAAAAAGACGGTCGGAACTATTTGATATTGTATAAAGATTTATTCTCCCTAAGATTTATCATAAAAAAAAATTATTATTGATAATCAAAACTTACACCAAATAGCCAATAGTCCACACACCGTAGTACCACACAGACTTTATAAAGTTCCCTTTTTTTAGAAATTTGTTAAATAGAAATTGAATCGAAACATTTATACCAAGTCTCTTCATTTAAATGGATGAACAAAACGCTGATATCGACGACCTTACCTCGTCAATAAAGGAGTCCCCTTTATTTACTCATTCCCCCCCAGGGCGTGCTTTGGACGTCAAAGGAACAATTCTGATTTCGCGGTTAAATGGAGACTTGTTGAATTTTCCAATACCAGATCAAACACAAAATAGTAAACATTATTTAGGGTTACCGCATAGAAGTATATAGTTGAATTTATTACTTTTATTAATAGATAGATAGATAGATATATTCTTTATTGCATAAAATAAAAAAAAATAATAAAAAAAACCGACTTCAAAATCGCATCGTTTGTAAGGAATTTGTTAATGTCAAGTCATGAAACAGTTGAAATATACCATTTCTCTCTCTCTATGATAATTCCTTTTCAATTTTTTAGAACAATAACGAATAATTTAAGACCATTTGAAAAGAGTGTAAAGTAGCCTATTTAAAATGATGTGTGTCTGGCTCTCGCAGGTTGTACCAATATACTGAAAATGTATAGGTATCTACGAAATGTGCAAAGTAAAAAAAAAGCAGCAATCGAGGAGAAAAGTGGCTCGCGTTCAAAAAACTTCGCTGGCTATTCGTGCTGTAACTTCAGAGGCGACTATTTTTTATTTTACTTTAAAACGTTCTTTGGATATCGGTCACTAAATTAAATTATTTTACTGATCATCATCATCATCATTATCAGCCGATGGATGTTTACTGCTGGACATATGCCTCTTGCATGGAACTCAAAGTATAACGGTCTCGAGCCGCCAGCATCCAGTGGTTTCCTGCGATCCGCTTGATGTCCTCGGTCCACCTAGTGGGAGGTTGATCAACACTGCGCTTTCCGGTGCAGGGTCGCCATTCCAGCACCTTGAGACCCCAACGTTCATCGGCTCTTCGAAATATGTGGCCTGTCCATTGCCACTTCAGCTTCGCGACTTGCTCAGCTATGTCAGTGACTTTGGTTCGTTTGCGGATCTCCTCATTTCTGATTCGATTACTAAACATATAGTTAAACAATTTTGACTCGAATAAGGTTTCATATTTTACATATTTTATGACATCAAACAAAAATTTGATTGAGCACTTAAAAATTAAGTTAAAAAAATAACTACCGATTTCATTTCGGAATAAATAATAAGATATGATTTTTGGTTAGGAGTTTCATCAATGGAAAGCTACATTATAAGCAAGTAACATCGCCTATACATTATAAGCAAAATTTATTGTGCCATCGTACTCATTACATTAGTGTGAAATACGCGAGCGAAACTGCAGGGGTCTACTAGAAAGAAAGAAAGAAAGAACTACTACTAGTCTTCTAGTGTTATAACAAAGTTAGCTTCCCAATAGTTAGTGGTAATATTGACAGTTGTGAAGGCAGGATACAGGTCGTGGGTTCCGATGTGGCAGACGACAGAATGCGGAGGTCCCCCCACACCTCCCCGCGTCCCCTTCCCTCGGTTCATTATGCAGCCGCCCACTCCGCGCGCCAATCACATAGCACCGACACGATATTGCTCACTCGATAGAGATTCCAATGTTATTTTAAACTATCGATAATTCGATACTTTTAGTTTTTATGTAATGGTTCAAGCATCAGCATAGAGTAAAAGAGTTTCCTCAGGGATTATCTATAAACAATTGGTTACTAAATTAAGATCAGATGACTAATGGAATGGAAGAAAATTATTTATTTTTCTAATTAGAGTCATTCAGTATTCAGCCTACTTGAATGGCTCAGTGTTAAAGTTTTTTTTGTCTAGTGGTGGGCATCGGCCATGATCTGTTAACACTCTACCGACAAAGACGTATCGCCAAGCGATTTAGCTTTCCGGTAATATCACCTTCGACCATTAATAACAGGACCTGCTCCGCTAACCGTTACCCCTCTGGCAAAGATCAAATATCAATGATCTAACGCGCTTATAAAAACTGTTGCTATAGAATCGATGTTTCATTGTTGTAATCGTTTTCTCCGTGTAAAGAGCTCCCTAAAAATGCCGGTTTATATAGCGTGAGTTTACCTTGTCCCCCTCAAAAAACGACAGACTTTTTTGTTGGTGAATTTGGGTGCGAAACAGGTCCATAGTCTAAATAGTCAAAGTGTTAACACACCTTTCCTTGTTAGCCCACTATCATCGTAGACCACGTCAGTTGATGATATAGTCAAGGCCTAACTTGTCATTAAACAAAAATAAACATGTGTGCCTCCGGACGCTCCAAAAATTATAACTTAAGCCTGCTACCATATGCGTAAGAGATGGGGAAGCCAGACAGAGCAGCATAACGCGTTACGTTACCAAGCGGTTTACCCTCAAATAAGAATATTTTTTCTTAATTGGCCCAGGTCTGGCTGGTGGGAGGCTTCGGCCAAGCGATTTAGCGTGATGTCGTGTAGAAACCGAAAGGGGTGTGGATTTTAACTATTAGGCGAGATTGTAGTCAAGGGCTAACTTGTAAAGAATAAAAAAAAGAAGTTATCAGTTCAAAAAGCAGCTCATTAAGGTAGGATTTGGAAATGGGCTGAAAAACCACCACAAAATCTTACAATGACAATGTTTGATTTTGTAATTATTGCTTAAGATCGACGTCTTAAAGCACTTATTACCAACAAATCGATATCGATCGATATTAAGAATGTGTCAGGCGCATCACTAACATTATTACCTGTTCCAAGCACGAAGAATAATCCGGGATCGTCTTTGTGCCGCGCGGATGACAAAAGTGTAAAATACCGCCGCAGTGGACGAGCGGCGAGTCAGCTGTAAGTGTTTTTATATTCGTAGCCGGCACCGACAGGCTGACTCGGCTAAATAAAAATATAATGCGATGCCGACGCGCCGTGTCTGATAAGTTATTTCCGTTACTTCGACGTGACAAACTGTTGCTTGCGTTTGTTGGTTAAATATACATGTATGGAGAGCTGTGACTCATGCGGTTTCCGGTCAGGCTAAAATAACATTTTTTAACCATTATTTGTAACCATTATTGAGGTTTACGAAAAAAGAAACGTGTCAGGAACTCAGGACGCTCGAAAGAAGTGATAACTTAATTCTGCTGCCGTATGCGTGAGAGAAACGGAAGCCAGACAGAGTGGCGCCGTAACGCGTTACGTTACGAAACGGTTTACTTTCCCATAAGAAGTTATCACTTCAGCAAGATAGTGATGCCATTTTGTATACGACTTTTAATGAAAAGAGTCTCGTTTCTTCTTTCTTTTTTCTTTCTTTCTTTCTTTTCCATCGAACTAGACGGAAAGACTGCTAGGAGTAGGCACGACTGTGATTGAATGAAAAGAGGAGAATATTTTGTGATTGGATTCGGGGCTTTGAGTCGAGCTTTATTGAGATTTTGAGAGGGGATATAGATATTCTGCAAGAGGGTAACTATCCCTACCTTGGCACCTTGGCAGTAGGTGATTTTTGACACTTCAATAAAATGTATTCGGTCTATTTGAGGCGCAGAGGCATGCGCAGTGGATTTACAAAATGGAGTTCCTGGGTTCGATCCCCGGTTGGGCCGATTGAGATTTTCTTAATTGGTCCAGGTCTGGCTGATGGGAGGCTTCGGCCGTGGCTGGTTACCACCCTATCGACAAAGATGTACCGCCAAGTGATTTAGCGTTCCGGTACAATATCGTGTAGAAACCGAAAAGGGGTATGGACTTTCGTCTAACAAGTTAGCCCGCTTCCATCTTATACTGCATCGTCACTTACCATCAAGTGAGATTGTAGTCAAGGGCTAACTTGTAAAGAATAAAAAAAAATCGTATAGGGGCTACGATCCCACTGACAGATACGTCAAACTTATCTTTCCTCTTACATCTCAGGATAAAAATCCAGAGCAGTTAGTTACACCCCCGGTAAATCGGGACAAGGATTTATGTACCGAGTCCGGCGTCCCGATAATAAAATATTTTGTTTGGAAATACGCCGTGTATCTTCTGTTCATTATTGAGTTTAAAATGCGTATTCACGCAATCAATCCCACTGGTTCATCCAACCGATAGCTTAGGTTTAATGTAAATATTTGGCTATGAAAATCAGAGTTTGATACAATATCAAAATATGAAAACCAAATGAAACCTTTAGGTGCCTATATAAATTTTTGCCATTACTAATAAAAATAATCAACATTTACATTTGAGATTTTTGCGTTTGTTTAGCATACGTTTTATTGCTTTCTACATATTTTTTTTACTGTACGAATGAAATATAATATATAATATTTAAGTACTTACATATGATATGTAATTCCTATATCCTTACTGAGCTGAAAACACTTCCTGAACACATAACACGGCATTGTAGATAATATTTAACTATTATTACGCTCATCTTACGGACGTCTGAGATGGACTAACACAGAAATGTGGAAATTTCCTCTTTTGAGCGCCTCAATTTTCATGCGCTAGTAATATTTAATATCATTTCATATAATATAATCTCGTTGAAACAAAATAACGTAAGCTGATGTTATTAGCTGAGAATGCGAATTAAGGATAAGCTAAGAATGTAAGTTATGTGAGCAAAGGAACGCAATTTCGTAGCACCTCCTACATGTTATAATACCTACTACTTAACCTACGTGAAAAAATTACGATTTCTTAGGGTAATTAAAAAATAAAACTCTGATGAAAAGGCATATTTATATTGCCGTTGGTGACAGTAACTAATATTAATAAAAACCGGCCAAGTGTGTGTTGGGCTACGCGAAGTAGTTTTTCGAAAATTTAATGAACCCTGTATTGAAAAAACACTATTTTTAAAGAACTATCCAACGATATTCCACACTATGTCATAGATGACAAAAATCATCCTTATTTAATGTAGGAATCATCAATTTGTAGGCGTGATTAATAAATATTTTTCAAGATTTTATTTTACGACTTTCTCGCCGTTCTTGATGTACATTGTACATACCAACTCATGCTAAATTTTAAACAGTTATCTAATAGTCAAAGTCTCTGAGCTAAACCCCGGACAGACAGATGGACATGACATGTTGTCATCAATTGTAAATTATAATATTGTATGATTTTTTGTTAAAAGAGCAATTGTTGTGTTTCCTGCCTTCCGAACCAGTGGTAGAAACTTTACAAATAGTACACTGACGTATCAAAAGTGCTTGTAAACTGAGCCTACTTGATATATATGATTTTTTTTTAATTTTGGCGAAACTATCAGGGTTCTTTATTGACTAAGGAACCCTAGAAACCTACATTGTACGAGTACACGATTATAAAATCCAAATACTGAACGAGCCAACTGAAATCCACTTACGGTTAAAAATATTTTTATGAATTGAAATTCTGTCTTTTACCTACACGAAATGTGACCCAAAAAACAGTTTGCAGTTATTTCGGTTTACCGTATAACCAGCGAATGTTTCCATTCACACTAATTGAAAAAAAAACCCGCATCGAGACACGGCGTGCGAACTGCAGTGTTAAATGCAATAATTTGTATGCGAGTCGTCGTTGAATATACGAGTCGAGTGACACTCCTCAATACACGCTCCGATTTCCTGCGAGAGACGACTCTTTGAATGGGTGCTCGCGCCGCAAGTGACATTCCAACACAATTTCCCTTTTATCCTCCACGCTTGAGCCTCTCATTTATCAATGGAATGATCTCGGTATTTATCGACCTAAGAGTATTTGGGTGTCCACCTTCAGTATTAAGTTTTATTGATATTAGCGCCTGATAAGTGAATGGAGATTTATTATAGGCTGGTTTTTTAGGGTATAGAGCGAGTAAAACACGGAACTTCGTTTAATGAAATCTATCAAGGATCAACCGGTTTCTGAGTTTCATCCTTTTTATACGACATGGGAGACTGTCTAGGTCGTACTGTATGAACATTGGTTTTTCTGTTTTGCTCTTAACCGTTGGTGCTACTAAACGTGCAGTAAATTAATGATATAAATACAGACATTACAGACATTGTTATAAGTATTACTACTGTACTAAGATAAAACTCATCTATTTTGTTTTGTTTACAATTTGAGCCGAGAATAAATAATCTTCATCGGTACAACATACGATATCTAAAAAGAGGGCAAAAGTCCTATTAAGGGAAAGGGACTTAAAGCTTAGGTCCACCGTGGTGTTCCAATGCAGGTCGATGGGTTTAGATTTTAGAGTATTCTATGTTAACATGCGTTTCCTTTACTTTACAAGCCTTAAGACACCGTACGTACTTTATGGACTAATATTTTAGACGTAGACAACCTGCGCCATGGTTTTGATAGGATGTAAACTTGAAAAGTTATGGATATAATTTTCAATAATGAAAAAAAAATTACAAAAAACATTTTATAAAGGGGTCAATTCTTAGGTTTAATGTTAAAAACAATAATGTTATTAAAATAAAATAAAAATGCTTTATTTAACACTAGAGGACGCCCGCGACTTTGTTCGCCCATAGACCTCCTTAATCCGGCTCTGTCGCAAAATCCGTTCTTAGCGGACGCCTACTAACAATAAACTACCTCCCTACTAAATTTCATCTTTCTATACGTTAAGGGTTTTTAAGATTTCGTGATGAGTGACTTTGGCTTTTATTTCTTTAGATTAATGAAAAAAATCATTTGACTATGTACAAATCGCATCTACGGCGTAGGCCTCTCCAAATCTTTGCATAGTTTATTATTTCGGGCTGCACGCATCCAGACTTTGCCACATTTGTCAGAAGATACCCATCTTCTTTGAGGTCCCCTTTTTCTATTTCGCCCCTAAGCACCCATTTTGTGACTGTTTCGGTCCAGCTTCCGTTCTGTAATCTACAAATATGCCCAGACCATTTTCATTTTATTGATCGGATACTTTAGATTATATCCGTCGGGTTTGTTTATTTTCCTTATAAATGTTTGTTACTTACTCAGTCTTAATTTTACATCCATGCCCCATTTTTATCTGGCATATAGAAATCATCTTCCTCCTAAAACATGTACCTACTCATATTTTGTCATTTTAGCGTAGTGATACTTACTCACATCGAGTTTTACTCATGTGTCTGCTATCCTTAAAATAACATTTGAGAGAGATGAATATCATTCCCAGGCGCGGAACCTGAGTGGGTTATTACATTTTAGTAGCTGTTTCAATAGGCACCTACCTAGATATTACTGCCAAGATCTTTATTAAAGGTCGTGATTCCGGTGTGTTTACGACGAACGTTAGATGCATTTATAACAAGATTGGACATAAAACCGAAACGACCCTTTGCAGGCCACTTCATGTGGATAAGTGAGATATCAATACGGATAAATAATCTCTGCATATGAGTGTGAGTAATAATCGAGAAATCTTGCTTCATATATTTGTATGTTCTGTATCCATAAATTGAGAACTTTAAAATTGTTAACCAAAAATAATAATGATTTTAAAGCATTTTTCACACAAGAAAAGGGCAATTTGTTTTCCGCAAACGTGTGAACGCGTTTAATTCTTTGATTTGTGACAAAAGTATTTATGATAGGTAGGTACATAACTCAATATTGAATCCGCTTACTTTAGGGATGCCAACATTTCTTGAGAAAAATATAGTATATTTCAGATTTAGCTATAAAATTAATATAGTGCGCTTAAAGAAAATATAGTACGTATTTTATGGAATAAGCGAAAAAAAAACATTAATTAATATTATAAGTAATTTTTTTTATTTGGATTCTAATGTAATTTTTTCTTTGGTCTAATGTAATTTTTAAATTATTGAAAACCAAAAGCAAGCTTTTTTGTAATTTCTTTGTTTAAAGATCGGAACTTGATAATATAGACAACTTTGGACACGCTAGACGCTATTTATCTGTCGAAACTGTTCATAGCGTTCACAATCTCACTTGATGGTAAGTGATGTTGCAGTCTAAGATGGAAGCGGGCTAAGTTGTTAGAAGGAGGATGAAAATCCACACTCCTTTCGGTTTCTACACGACATCGTACTGGAACGCTAAATCGCTTGGCGGTACGTCTTTGCCGGTAGGGTGGTAACTAGCCACGGCCGAAGCCTCCCAACAGCCAGACCTCGACCATTTAAGAAAATATCAATTTGCCCAGCCGGAAATTGAACCCAGGACCTCCGTATTGTAAATCCACCGCACATACCACTGCGCCACATAGGTCGTGTTTGTTAGATTTCAATGATGAAAATTTAGTATTTTTGCGTACCTACTGTATATTTCTTCAGTATATACTTAGTACACAGACCGTAAATAGAGTACTATACTATATATTATGTTACGGTTGGCAACCTTAGTCATATGTATTCTATACCGCTACTAACTTTTATAATATCTTCCTTTTATAGGTAAGTCAAACGTTTGAAGTTGTGATGGTTTGCTGAGATTTAATAAGTGTGAGTATCTGGCATTAGATAAATAAGTAGTTATACCTATATATATTATAGTTATATTTTTCTTCATACAAAATACCCAAGTATACTTTTTCATGTAGTTTATCTATAATGATTAAATGTATTTAGATGTAGGTGCTAAACGTATTTCTTTTTTTATTTGTTTTTGTTTAATTTAGCACATCATTATATCACTATGTATATAAATAAAGCCTCTTCATAACGAAGCTTTTGAATGTGTGAATAATGAATACCGAATATGTTCAAATCCACTAAAATAGCCTACAGCAGGTTTAAATGTAACATAATTTACGGTTCGCGTCGGAATAGAACGTGTGTGAACCTGTCGATTCAAGTGAGTCCTTTGTCACGTGGTTTATCGCCGCGCCGAGCAGACACGCATTGTTGCCCGTATCACTGACTCATACGTGTCTGTAGGTACGTTTATGTACCAGTATATTATGTAAATAGAACTGGTTTGTAATGCGGAGAAGTCACTTTATCTACGAATAATATTAGAATTGTCTGTCATTTTAAATATTCTTCCAAGCTTTTATTAAACTTCTTATCTTAGGATGCGTGGGTAAATTTTTTTAATGACACTTAAACTATAACCATTTCTTGACTATCGATTGGACTTTAATAATAATAATTTATTTGCTAAAACATGGGTTTGGTGGTTTGGGTAACAGTAGATGCCTACAATAAACGGATTCATAATTAAGTGTCCAAACATGTTTTGCCACAAATTAGACGTGCAAAAATATTTTTAAAATGAAGTAGGTAATATAATAAAATGTATAATGTTCATGTTATAAATGTTCTTTGGTAGACATGTTACAGCTAATGTCGTTACTAATTACTTCCGTCTGAAAATATAACTAAAAGCAATGGAATAAAATAACACAAGCTGGAATGTATAAACTGTATTTCAAATAACTTATTACTCATTCTTAAACAAATCGTTACTTTGGTAGATGGATAATACATTAATTAAATAAACTTCACGCCACATAATCGCATGTTCGCCTCTTTTACATAGAGTATATATCACAATACCCTACCAACCTCAGAATAAAACCATTATCATTAATAAACAGTACAGATTAAAACATTTATCTGGAAGAAGGAGTTTTTATATGTTGTCTTATGTATTTATAATTATTTAAATAATTAAAAATCTAACATTCGGCCATACTGACTACAAGTTTGTCCTCAAACTTTGTAAACACAAATAAATTCTAACATTACATTATTATAAAGATTCACTGAACTATGTCTCATAGTATTTAAAATTTTAATTTATGTTTATTACCACAACTCATTAATTCTCCAATAATTTCTAATTATAACAAAAGTGAGTCCCAATTAATCTATTATTATTACTACTTGCTAAATTCACTGATTTACAAGTAGTAAAATTCAATTTTGTCATTACAGATATTTTCTAATTTTAAACCTTGATTTAACAATATGTTGAAACACCCTACAATACATTTAATTATTCTTTAAGAATTATATAATTATAGTTTAACAGATTTCTCATTCAATATTTACAAATTGTGAATACAGACCTATACAGATTTTGATAGTGATTCTATTGATAAAAATCCAAACACTTAAATTCAGTTAAACTGGTATGTTAATTCTTGTTTTTACAAATTTGAAATAAATTCAATCTTTAATCACTTCCAGATTCAGTCCAATTACCCAAATTCATGACAAAATTGTCTGTCATTTTGTCATTCCTAAACTAAACTAAAAGTTATGTTAATATAAAGTTATAACTATGAAACCTCGATTCTACAGAGACAGTTCTTATAATCGCATTAGATCATACAAGTAAATCATGTACTTTGACGAAAAACAACATCTAGCGAGGTAGGTCTTATGTATGTCTGAGCTTCCAGATGACAAGAGGGAGCTTTACTCTAGACAGAGACTTATTAAATATTGTAATTAACTTAGACAGAGTAGTAGATTAATTTAAAGCATTAAGTACATAGACGATATGTAATATTTACAAATGTAATGTCTTTATCTTCTAATATTTGTCTGAGCTTCCAGATGACAAGAGGGAGCTTTACTCTAGACAGAGACTTATTAAATATTGTAATTAACTTAGACAGAGTAGTAGATTAATTTAAAGCATTAAGTACATAGACGATATGTAATATTTACAAATGTAATGTCTTTATCTTCTAATATTTGTCTGAGCTTCCAGATGACAAGAGGGAGCTTTACTCTAGACAGAGACTTATTAAATATTGTAATTAACTTAGACAGAGTAGTAGATTAATTTAAAGCATTAAGTACATAGACGATATGTAATATTTACAAATGTAATGTCTTTATCTTCTAATATTTGTCTGAGCTTCCAGATGACAAGAGGGAGCTTTACTCTAGACAGAGACTTATTAAATATTGTAATTAACTTAGACAGAGTAGTAGATTAATTTAAAGCATTAAGTACATAGACGATATGTAATATTTACAAATGTAATGTCTTTATCTTCTAATATTCGGCCATCCTTACTAAAAGTTTGTCCCCAAACAACACAAGAATATCATGAAATTATGACATTACTATAATATCAACTATAAATAGAACAATGTTAACAATAAAATTTTATAATTAATTATCACACAGCATCCCATAAGTTATTTAAAAGAATCCAATGAAACTATAATGAAATTCTTGATTTCTTCTATATACTTTTATCATAAAAATGTTAAATAAGAATAAGAGTGATACATATTATAAATAAACATAATGTTCATGTGAAGCTTTTGTCAATCAACTTATCTATTTTCATCATTTCAAAACATTATTTATATTTGTCAAATTCGTCATCATCGATTAATGGCATCTGCACCGAACCCCTCACCACCCAGTCCAGAACTAGTAAAGTTACAGGACTTTGTGATCGTGTTAGACTTCCAGATGATGTGTGACATCTGCACCGAACCCCTCACCACCAAGTCCAGAACTAGTAAAATTACAGGACTTTGTGATCGTGTTAGACTTCCAGATGATGTGTGACATCTGCACCGAACCCCTCACCACCAAGTCAAGAACTAGTAAAGTTACAGGACTTTGTGATCGTGTTAGACTTCCAGATGATGTGTGACATCTGCACCGAACCCCTCACCACCAAGTCAAGAACTAGTAAAGTTACAGGACTTTGTGATCGTGTTAGACTTCCAGATGATGTGTTGCATCTGCACCGAACCCCTCACCATCAAGTTCAGAACTAATATAGTTACAGGACTTCATGATCGTGTTAGACTTCCAGATGACATGTGATAGAAGATAATCAAAATATAAAATCAGATATAAATACATATACATACATTTTTAAACGACTTCAAAAAAAAGGAGTTTATCAATTCGTTGGAATCTTTTTATATTTATTTATTTATTTTATTTTGCTGTGTAATAATCAATAGAGAAATTATTATACAACAAATATATCCATAATCATTCACAAAACAAATAACGGTATATTAGTCGTCATAACACTACTATACTATAATACTATCTAAAATATTATCGATAACACCGGCCGACAAATGAATACTTTTTGAACGTTGTTTTGATTTCAGTAAAAATTATCAGTAATTTATAGTATTTTGAACACAAAAATACCTGCACAATTACTCTATCACATCAATTTTTTTTACAAAAAGGAAAACAAATTTTACTTTAAAAGCTTCTAACATACAGCAAAAATAACAATATCTGTATGATTGTCTTGCTTTCACTATATCATAGGTAGTACCAAAAGGTAGAGATTGTCTTTTGCTGTATGTCCAGTGTCCACTGCCTTAATTGTTCAACACGATTAGTACAAACTGCAGAGTCCACGATTTTATTTGTATTTTGAAGTCAAAATAAGCTACATATTTATTATACATATTTTCCACAAATTTTTCAGTTTTTGCTTAGAATCATAAAGTTTCAACAAATGTAACAAAATATATCTGGACTATTGTGACACTTTATAGAAGACGTTATGTTTATCAGACGTTTTCCAACAACAAAAAAAAACCATTAACTAAAATATATATATATTTTTTTTAACAAAGGCACTATAACAGCTTATTTCCACGAAACGCGTTACAAATAGGTGTGTCGTTGTTATAACTGAAGTAATTTCTCATGAGAGGTCGCTTAATTCAAAGAAAGAGTGCCAAAACTCGAAAATTTCACTGAAAAATCAAAACTAGCGAATATATTAATTTTACTAAAAATCTGATGTGATATGATAAAATTAGGTCTGATTTCGTAATCAGCACTACAAAATCAGTAGAAAAAAAATAATTATATCTTGGACAACGAAAATCGTGTCGGCCTGTGTAATACATCTATCCTTATATTAAAATTTTACCAAAACACAAATCGTCATCAGTAAGTCATAATTAATGAATAACATCATGGATGTGAGCAAATATTTAAAATATATGTATATATGATATCAAAACTAATAACTCTCAATATAATACATAATTATAATATCATCATATCATAAATAAAAATACTAAATTTAAATCGTGTGTTATCAATACATAGTGTAACTTCTCTCATCTTTGTGATTTGGGTCAACTGTCGAATAGGGCTGTGTTCAACCCAATGATTATCATGAGAATCTCATATATCCCATATTCATCAATCAATATCCATGCATCTCGGATCTGTAATCAAATATTTTCACACAGTATCACATAGCTCAGTCACTTAATCGTTCAGATAAATATCATACTTGTTTGACAAATAATTTAATTTAACATAACTAGCATACCTAGCATCCAAGAGAAAATCAGTCTATAATTGAATGAACCTTAGACCTGGTACATAAAATGAAATAAAATGTTAAACATGTGTTAATCTATCAATTTACTTTAATTCAGACAAAAGACTCTTTCTCTTAAAGAAATGCTTTTTTTTTTTAATGATAATAAAGACTTCTTGAAAATATTGCGATTTATGATTGTAATAATTTTAGTATGTAATCCAATCCTAGTAGTTATCACTAGATAAGAAAAGATGATATTTGACTATGTATTGTATAATTATCTTCAGACTACCCCCTTTTTTGTAATAATAGTAGCATAAACCTGTCTTAGACCAGACCACCCCCTTTGTTATATACCTCTAGTTTGCTATCAGAGGTTTTACCTATTCATTAATTTTAGTATATTCTTTTTTTTTTAATTCTGTTAAATTTCTTTTTTTTTTTTTTTTTTGGCTATATCCATTAATTATTTTACTGATGTAATGATTTAAGTCTCTATATTGATTCATACTTGATGCAGACCACCCATCAGTTGCATGCAGGTACCAACAACTCGGTGGCGTGCACTTTGTAGATGCACAAATGTACTGACTACCTAAGGACCCAATACAAATCTATATTCAAAACCTATACCACTTAATATGTTGGCCAAGGAATTTTCTAATTTTTTTTTTTTACCTTTAGTGTACTAGTATACCCTAGTTAAAACCTTATGCACATATCATTGTAACCATCCGAATATATAATTCTAACCACAACCCCATAATAATTACTAATTTTCATAATTATACAAAATGTTGCAATCTAATAAAATGCTAGAAATAAACAAATGAGACATGGATTAAATACACTAGTGTATCTGCAAATAATAAACTGATTGATTGAATCTAAAACAACAGCAATAGTATGGTTAATTTACTTGTATGTAGAATCTATACATCTGCACATGACCATTAATGAAAAGAGAGCCCAACGTCACCCACCCACAAAACTGTCAAAATATGTCTTAGACAAATATTTTACAACCTATTTATGGCAATCTGTGTCTCTTTACTTGAAGTCCATACAGACTGGGCTCTAAGACAATTTGTGATCAATGATATTATTATAATTAATTATTTATTACTCAATTGTCACACAAGTAACTTTTTAATATCACCCTAAAAAAAAATCTCCAATTTAATTAATTATAAGATTTCATTAAGATGAATATCATAATATCTCTTAGTACTCTTGTAGATAAGCCGAATATAATAATATTCATGGATAAGAATCATTTACTGTGTTGCTGCAGATTGTTAATAACTGTTCTATACTAAATAGGCTGAAGGCATGTTGTCAACGCTTGAATAGTTAAATAGGTTTTCAAACATAACTACAAATTTATTTTTCAAGAAATCTATCAATCCAATTTCTTAAAAGATTTAAAAAAATTTATATTAAGTACATACAGTAATCTACATAATGATATATCTAAGCAAATCCTATCTGAAAATATTGTAATAGCTGTCTCAAAACTTGTTATCAGGTACCTACATCAAGGCCTAAAATAATACTTGAACCATTACATAAAACTTCATATATTTTTAATTTTTATGTTATTCAGTCATAAAAACTCACATATAACAAATGTATAGTTTGAAGTTACAGGCACAAAAAAAAACAATATTTTAGTTAATTCATTTTAGTCCCATGTCAGCAACGGATGTAATGTAGTTCTATAATTAAGATTTCTCAATATTACATTATGCCAGTGTCCTACATCCTAACAACCCTAGAGTGGTCTGTCTTCATACGTTAATTTCTTGAGCAGTGTGTATGTGTGTGTGTGTGTGTACTTTTCACTTAAATGATTTTGGTTTCCTAGATATAGTCATCTAACAAAAATGTTTTGACAATAAGCCAGACAAACTGACAACCTATCAACCATACTTAGTTTCACCTAGTGATTATTTATTCTTTGTAATTTTATTTCATATTAGTCACAACTGAATAATTTATGAGGCTGTTTAATCAAACTAATAAAACTCACCAGACACCTAGTTTAATATATTTAGACATCATTGGTATTTCTCATCCGTCAAACCAACAGGATTCCATCTCATATAACTCTGCAGCTAACACCACACATGCATCTTTGTATTTTGTTATTAATTTACACGTTCTTCTCTGTTCTCTCGCAGTTTTTCAAATAATATCCTCTTATGAGTGCTGTTGGACTGTTTGACTGTTTTGCTCATAAATATCGTCAACATGGTATAAGTGTGTTACGTTTACGTTTCTTCATTCTTGTTAGATATTGTAAGCATCGACAACCGACATCGCATAAATACTTTTACCGGGACCAGTGCGGCGTGCGTCCCATAGCCGTCAGTGGTATACATACTTAATGGTTGTACACACGTATGATTTTTATCGCATTTCTCGTAATGTAAACCACTGTTTCCCAAATTCACACTTCATTTAAATGCCGTTACATTTCTTTCTGTAGATCGACTTTAATGTAGGTAATGACATCGTGTTCGTAGGTACTCTCACTTCTGATAAAAGCAATGGAATAAAATAACACAAGCTGGAATGTATAAACTGTATTTCAAATAACTTATTACTCATTCTTAAACAAATCGTTACTTTGGTAGATGGATAATACATTAATTAAATAAACTTCACGCCACATAATCGCATGTTCGCCTCTTTTACATAGAGTATATATCACAATACCCTACCAACCTCAGAATAAAACCATTATCATTAATAAACAGTACAGATTAAAACATTTATCTGGAAGAAGGAGTTTTTATATGTTGTCTTATGTATTTATAATTATTTAAATAATTAAAAATCTAACATAACCAATCTCAATTTGTACCCAGCGACGAATATAAATTTTCGAGCGACTCCGGGTCTCGATGGTCTTGGTCTGTTGTCAATATCAAAATCTGGGCACCCCGACTCCGTGCAGTCTTGTCTGCCTTCTCCTCACTCCTAGAGTATTTTTGTAAAGCGCGAAGCGAAGGAAGTTTTAAATGAAGCACGCCTACGAGGTCGAGTGGAGAAAGCGACCCGGCGACCTTTGTAGCGAAACGAAGATCAAGAAGGCGTAGCAGAAAGAAGTAAAAAATAAATAAATAATCGTTTTAACATAAAAATTTAACCGACTTCAAAGACTTATTTATTTCGCTTTTAATACAACATTACTAATCCGATTTTCATGAAAATTAAATGAGACCACTAATCTGGAAGTATACGTACTTACTCTTTCAAACAAAAAAAATTCAAAATTGGTCAAGAAATGGCGAAGTTAGAGAGAGTTAATGGAGGTAACAAACAAAAAAAAACTCCTCCTTATTTTGAAGTCGGTTTAAGAAATACGTAAATAGGTACCTACTTACTAAGGTAGGCGAGTAGGTAGATACATTCTCTGATACAAACAAGGTTAAAGGATGAACATGCTGTAACATGTCTCGCGGCAACATAAAAAAGTGATAAGCTGCCGCGACTTGGCCTTCAGCATCGTATTATTTATGCGAATAATTTCGTTGCTAGTCTAGTCTAATTAAATATCACGTGTAAATTGAACGTGTATTTTATCACATGTAGGTAAGGCTAAATGAAATTAACTAAAAAAACCAACCGATTTTTAAACACAAAATGTGCTAAGTACTCTAAAAATAAAAAAAATCTATGCTAAGGCAACAGCAGGTAATTAATGCCATATTCATACCAATTAGCGTTGCTGAATGCACTGTCTGAAAAAGAAAATTTTGTACGATATGAACAGCACCAATTAATACGACACTATGTTTTTAGCTTACTAAGTGCTCTTTCCAACTCAGTTCCGACTGCAACTTATAATTTCTTTAAAAAAATCCAATCAAATTGAGAACCTTTTTGAAGTCGGTTAAAAATAATAAGTATTTTATTTGAACACGGACTTCATGGTCATTCATAATCATCATCTCCTTTCCCATAATCTACTTAAATGGGATCGAAAGTATATGTAAATTTTTTTCATTCGTCTCTATTACACGTCAACTCATCATCCACTCCCTTTACCATGTCCTCGTTCACACACTCCAACACTTTCTTTGGTCTTCCTCTCCTCTTATGTACTTCCACTTGAACATTCAACATTTTTCTAGTAAAATGACTTTCCTCCCTACGCAATACATGTTAATACCAAGCTAACCAAGACTTTTAGACTTCCAACGTTCTCTCCAACGACGGCGTTTAATATTACCTACTTCCCAACTATGGACAGGCAATGAAAATTTATTTAAAAAAAATCTAAATATTTCATAGTCTGATCCAGGACTCTGTAATATTAATTCCACTGGTTAGGTGTTCTTAATCTCTATTTAGGCTTGTTAAAACAGTGTTCCACTGAACCAAATAAATAACACCTGAAAGTGTCAATCTAAATTGAACATTGAAGTAATAACGTTAAAGTTTAATTTAGCGCGCCTTCAGGGATGCCTTAGAAATGGGACGGCGTGATGTACTCGTAGGTAGAGACGGTATCGTTTACGCTGTAACTTGTGCTGCAGGTCAATTTACTTCGAAGCTAAGTGGCGGGTGCTTGTAATAAACTTGTTGAATTACTCTAACGAAAATGTATACCTAATAATAATAAAATAAACTAGGGCCAAGCATTATCTCATTACCTACGTGAAGGCAGAGGTCATATGACATAGCCCAGTGGATATGTCATATGACCTCTGCCTTCGATTCGGCGGGTCCGGGACCGAATCGAAAGGGTTCGAATCCGGTCCTGGGTATACACCTCCAATTTTTCAGTTATGTGCATTGTAAGAAATTAAGTATCACGTGTCTCAAACGGTGAAGGAAAAAAATCGTGAGGAAATCTGCTTACCTGAGATTTTTCTTAACTCTCTACATATGTGAAGGTGAATCCTGAGCCAGTTAACCCCTCTCATTTTGAGAAAAGACTCGTGCTCAATAGTGAGCCGAATATGGTTTGTTAATGAGGATGATGATGATGCAGACACTGTTTGCCTGGTTTCTCAATCCCCTCCACGTCCTCTCGTCAGGGGTTGCCTGGTAGAGATTCCTTATAGCAATTTGCCGCCTTTGCATGTTAACACTAAGTTAAAATTATTCATTTTTAATGTATTTTTGTGTGCAGTAAATACTTACAAAGTTACGAAGTCCTATTTTATTATCAAAGTAGAAATGAGAGATTTTTTTTAGAAATTTAATAAATGTATTTTGTTTTCCATCAAGGATTTTGCGGGGTAGTTCAATACCTAATTTTTAGTTACTGAGCCACCTACGGCGTGTTTCTTTGCCCTGAATTTCTAAATTACTAGCAGACTCCGCGCGGTTTCTCACGCGTGGTTCCCGTTTCTGTCGGAGTATGGGGATAAAATATAGCCTATAGCACTCGGGGATAGTGTGGCTTTCCAACAGTGAAAGAATTTTTTCAAATCGGTTCCGTAGTTTCAGAGCCTATTCAATCAAACAAACAAACAATTTCTTTCCTCAATTTTTTTTTTATCTATACTCGTCAACCCTCATTGGAACAGTGTGGTAAAATCTGTATCCCATCTCCATCTTCATCATCAGACGGAGGAAAGCCTCGCTCTGTAGACTATGAAAATAGTATGATAATGATGGAATGTTCTCAGAACTATCACCGTGTTTGTTGCCAGTTTAAATCTCGCTGAACAATGCC
The DNA here is from genome assembly GCF_947172395.1 of Bicyclus anynana. Taxonomy (NCBI): domain Eukaryota; kingdom Metazoa; phylum Arthropoda; class Insecta; order Lepidoptera; family Nymphalidae; genus Bicyclus; species Bicyclus anynana. Next base: position 10,522,761 of record NC_069091.1, read on the forward strand.
ATACATAGCCGTTAATTTAAAAATTATATTAATGTAAGTACTTACATCCCTTGATAACTCTATAAAATATTTATGACGGCGAAAACTGGGCCATTCCACAAAAGATCGGTCAAAGCTTAACCGAGAGTAAAGTGCACTTGTGCTGTAAAATTTTGTATATTACGTACCTACCTACACGAAAAAAAGGTTTAATGAATTTAAAGTTTAAACGTGTAAAACGTTTGAGCTCTAATTTTGTCAGAGTTACGCTTGTAACTATAATAAATATATCATTGTTGAAAATAGGTCATAAACTGCATACTCTATGACCGATTTTATAGTAATTTTACCGGGCCCCCGGACTGCAGAGGCCCTTTACGTGTGAAAGCACAAATATGTAAATGTATAAAAAAAATATTAAATCTTGTCTTTACAACAAACATAATGGTACTCATTTTACACAGTAATGCAGTACCTAGAGGTAAGGTTTAGATGTTTTTAGCACCAGACTGAGTGGGATTATGTAATCCCAATGAGTCTGGTGCTTCGCGAATATGCCGTCAATGTATGCCACGTTGTTGCTTCCGTTTGCTTTTCAGAAACGTGAGAACAATTGACCGTCAATGGCGACCTTAAGAGTTCATTTAGACGAGCGGCAGCTGCCGCAGAGACGTCGCCGACTGCAGTCGACTGTGGTCGTCTGTAGAGTTGCCGCTCGTGTAAATGAACCCTTAGTAAGGGTGCACTACGCCTGAGTTCAATAAATAGTGTCTAATTCATCCCATCGCTCGTTGGCAAAATGACTTCCAAAAGCAAACACGAGCGTGCAGTCGCAGTAAAAATTACTCCCAGTTGGGAATGCGTTGCTTACATAGGTACTCCCAGTTAGTTGGCGTACCTAGATAAGCAAATGCGGTTTTGGAACTTTTTTGCACATTCTCCTAGTACGAACCGCACCGACAATACTTGTTTATTTTAAAAAAAGATGTCGGATTTTGCCACTTTTTTGGTGTTCTCAGAACACTGGCGCAAAATTTCATTTGTACTGAAGTAGCTTTTTGCAGTGGTACAGTAAAAATTCTACATGCGAAATATTTACGCTGATTAAAAGTACGCAAGAAACTGTTTTTACGAGCGAACATTTTTATGGAAGTGTAAATACTGTGCTATAATATGTTAACGGTGTAAATATGAAATTGCTTAATGACTTTAAAAAACCGACCAAGTGCGCATCGGGCCACGCGCATTGTAGGGTTCCGTATACAACTAAATTAGCACTTTAAACCCTTGTTTAATGCACAAAAATACCCATAAACCCCACAAATTTTGACGTTACAACGTCTTATAATTCGATGAGGCCGGCTGCACACTCGAAAAAAGATGATGTAATGCAGCGTTGCCTTGCTCTAGGGTTGCCAACTTTTTTTATAAGAAATGAAGTATATTCTGGTCTATGAAGATTTATATATATATTTTAGAGAAACGAACATTTTCTTTTGAAAAATTCAACCATTCCATTAGTATTTTCTTATGACTTTGTCACGTTCAACTATCGTCGATAAATCCGACTTTACAGATAATCGATTTTTTTTTTAAATTTTCTTCTTACTACTTTAAAGAGATAATGAATATACATCCCTATGCTAAATTACATTGCCTTATACCGCGGACATACGGAAATGGCAAAATTTTATGGTTTCCTTGTAGACTTCGGAACCCTAAAAATCAAGTTGCTTAATTTTACAAGCTTTGCAAGTTTACTATCTCATTTTACAACATACCTTTTGTAATTTAACTATCCCATAATACAGTACACCTTATAAATTTTATATAATTGTTAATTGCAACATACCTGTCGCAAGTTTAACTATCCCATTTTACAACATAACTTAGCAAGTCTAATAACTATGTATATACATTTACTAGGATAGAGAATAGATATGTGTATGCTTTGTTTGGTTTCGCGACAAATCGGTTCCCGTGAAACGGCCGCTTGCGTCCTTGGTCGCCAAATCACAAAGAAACGCCGGCGCGTTTATTAAAAGTACAGAACTTTTTTTTTTATGAAACAAATGTATAGAATTCACAAAGGGGCCCCGTAATAGCTTAATTCCTTTTAATAACCTCGGGCTAAAAGTAACAAAAAGCAGGAAGCGAATGCGGGATTATAAATACGTGACGTGAGCTCAACGATGTTGATTTTGTTCATGCAGTGGTTCGTAGCTCGCTTTTGTTCGCATTGAGGATTGCAAACATCGCCGTTCTGCGGAACCTACTCGCTTCTCCCTAATTTCAATTCAATGTCACCTCAGACCAATTATAGAAGGACCTGTATCGCACTCAAAGTCACGAACAAAATTGTCTGTCATTTTCTGAGGAAAACGAGCTTAGATTTGGTATATATCTTATACTAATCTAAAGGTTTTTGCCCGTTTTTTACACAATTCAATTACACAAAAAGGTATTTTTACGGAGCTCTTTAACCGACGAACACGATTACAACTATTTAACATCGATTCTATAGAGATAGTTTTTATAATCGCATTAGATCGTTGATCATATACTTTGACAGAAAAGTCACGTCTATCGAGGCAGGTCCTATATAATAATTGGTCTGAGAATGTCACCGATTCTTTTCGCACAAAAGTTCCTTTACCTGGTATCTGTAGGCTTTATTTACCTTACGGTAGAAATTGAAATTCCTTTACCTATTATCAAGTTTACTTGAATTATCAATCAATACATATAAATAAATTGAAGTGTATGTCTGTGATTTCATAATACTCATAACTGTGTTTTTTCAAGTGCTTATAGTTATTTACAATACCAAACCAAAAGCTTTTTAAATTTGTCAGTCTGTTTGTCCGTGCTACTCTTTGAAATGGCTGGACCAATTTTAACAGAACATTCACAGGGAGATAGATGTAGTTATTGTGCAACATTTTATCCCGGAAAAATCCACGGTTCCCGTGGTATTTCCGGGATAAAATCTCATCAGTATTAGAAGTTAAATAATTATTAAAAACAAGTTTTTATATAAATGCTGAAGACATGGATAACATGCAGAATTCCTTGGCCATACTACATAAAAAATTCGTTAAGAGACGATGGTCGCAGAAATAATTTATGGCAGATAAAATGTTTTGCGAAGCTGAAGTGGCAATGAGCGGGGCACATAGTTCGAAGAGCCGATGGACGTTGGGGTCCCAAAGTGCTGGAATGGCGACCCCGCACTAGTAAGCGCAGTGTTGGCCGACCCCCCACCAGGTGGACTGACGACATCAAGCGAGTCGCAGAGATTCGCTGGATGCAGGTGGCTCAGTATCGTGATGTTTGGAAGTCCCTACAAAAGGCCTATGTACTGCAGTGGACGTCCGTCGGCTGATATGATGATGATGATGATAAAAATGTTTTGCTGTTAAAATAAACGTACAAGTAGGTATACTATAGAAAATTCCTTATCTTTGAGGGGTACCCTCATGCGGAAGACATTCCTAACTGCAACATATTTTTAATCAATGTATTGTCACAAGAACTGAACAAGCATGCATTTTCAGTCTAAATTTAACTTTCAAGATTTGATACTAACAACTGAAGTTTAATATACGCTTGTAAAAAAGGCATTTTTACGTTTCAGAAAAGACACCTTTGCAATTTAGAGGTCCCAGAATTTTGACGTGCAAAAAGTTTTATATGAAGAAGGTACGTCATAATGTTCATATCGCGTGGCGAATACGGCTCGTCTTTTTCCTTATTAGATATCTATTTACGTGTGGATTTGTTACAAGCGAAAAAATTCTGATTATACTAGTCCATTATCTATTCATACAATAAACGTATAAGTTTAGTAGATTTTTGTTTACTACAGAACATAATATATACGTTTATTCTTAACTGGATCACATATTACGTCGTGACAAGATAATTAGGTAATTATGTAACTAATTTTAATTAAAAAAGACAAAAATTTAAATGGTAATGAAATGTTTATATGTTTGCAAAAATACATATCCTACTAATATTATAAACGCAAAAGTTTGTATGGATAAGAAACATCCACTCTTTCAGTCCGCTACTACTGAAGCGAATTGGCTGAAATTTGGATTGGAAATAGTTTTTTCTCTGGATTAACACATAGGCTACTTTTCATCTCGGAAAAATCATGATTCCCGCGGGATTTGTGAAAAACTGAATTCGGACGAAGTCGCGGTCGTCAGCTAGTTAATAATTTAATAAACTACACATTATAAAACTATGTAGTACCTACATTAAATTTGGCAATTGTACTAATTCATTTTTATTAAGTTATACGTGAGAAAATCATGCAATAATAAAATATTTACAGGAGAATATAGGAGAACCAAAGTTTCATACGAACTATAAAAAGTGACGTCAAGAAATTGTCACTATTATACTAATTCAACGTTAAATCTTCAAGGATTATTTAAAGATGACGTGTATCGAATTTTATATTCACATTGCACAAGTATTACAAGACAATGACACATGCGTGTTGGTTACCACTGATTCATGAGAAAAGTGAAAAGGAGGTCATGTTTGCCAACTATGTATTTACATAATCATAACAGGAAGCTGTGTCTAATTATTTCTCAATACTTGTCTACTATTTAACGTCTATCTTCACTAACTGAATGTGTTAGAGTTGCTTTTTGGTATAAAGTAAGTATTTATTACCTCACGAATTAACTTAGTAATTCCACAAAAAATATTTTAATTCGATTATATCGTGGTGAAATCTACTTTTTCTTTTATTTAGATAATACATAAACCAAGAGTCATGATAGCCCAGTGGATGACCTCTGCCTTCTATTCGGAAGGCGCTAGGTCCAAGGCATGCACCTTCAACTTTTCAGTTATGTGCATTTTAAGAAATTAAATATCACGTCTCTCAAACGGTGAAGGAAAAACATCATGAGTGAGGAAACCTGCATACCAGAAAATTTTCTTAATTTTCTGCGTGTGTGAAGTGTGCCAATCCGCTTTGGGCCTACGTGGTGGACTATTGGCCTTACCCCTCTCATTCTGAGAGGAGACCCGAGCTCAGCAGGTAGCTGAACATGGGTTGATAACGAATACATAAACCACAGTTGTTTTCATTTACACTGGTGAATACACATTTGTTTTCAACATAACATCATCGTACATTACATACCTACACATTGTTACAAGTTTTTAATTTGAATACGCATAGCTTATGAAGTCATAGTGGCCACAGGAAGTCTTTATTTAAACAAAATTTTATATGACTACTTCTAAGAATGTAACAAATATCTTGTCCTTACTTTAACACACTATCTTCATAACATTGTATGATCATATACAATGTGGCCTAATTAATTTGTAAATGGGACTTACGATTCTTTCAATGCGTCATTCGGCCGGATAACGTTTTGGGTGGCGACACTAATGGTGGCCAACTCATTCATTAAGTGGAATATCCGCTCTATGAAAATGTATGATGTAATCCTCCTCGGTCTCGTAGCAAACGATAAGCCTAATTAATCTTGTATTGGCTGATATATTTATACAATTCTTCGTCTTTTTCTTGAATCAAATCTTTTATCAATATAATTTAGACGGCCGCGTGGTGCCGTAGTGACCCTCCTTTCTGCATCAGGCCGTGGGTTCGATTCCCACAACTGTAAAAATATTTGTGTGATGAGTATGAGTGTTTTCCGGTGTCTGGGTGTATTTACACATTATTGTATAAGTATTTGTACCTATGTAGTTTATAAATATAATATAGTTAAAATGCGCACAACTGAAAAGTTGGAGGTGCATGGCCTGGACCGGATTCGAAACTACACCCTCCGGAGTCTGAGGCAGAGGTTATATCCACTGGGCTATTACGGCTCACTGGGCTATCACGGGCTTACAATATTAGCGTGATATTGAAGCTAGCGTATGCTTTGACGCAAAAATCCCTTAACCTAGTTTAAATGTGTAGGCAACTAGCTCTATACGTTCTGCAGAGCTTCAACAAATATATCCCATAATATTTCATTCTTTAGCATTATTTACAATATGCCCTCAATATGCTACTTATTATATATTTTTTTGCTAATTCTATTGAAAATATTAGTTCGAAGAGCCGATGGTCGTTGGGGTCCCAAAGTGCTGGAATGGTCCCCGCACTAGATAGCGCAATGTTGGTCGACCCCCCACCAGGTGGACTGACGACATCAAGCGAGTCGCAGGGATTGACTGGATGCAGGCGGCTCAGTATCGTGATGTTTGGAAGTCCCTACAAAAGGCCTATGTCCTGCAGTGAACGTCCATCGGCTGATATGATGATGATTCAAAACATATGTACAATTTTAATTTGTAAACTTATTTCTTTATAAATAAAAAGTGTTCTTTACCTTGCCTCGTTGGCCTTACTGTAGTTTACAAGCTAAAAGTGCAAAACTCGTTTTTCCATTGCATGTTTTCCAAAACAAAGGACAAAGATGCAAAGTAGGTATATAAAAATATCACTTACACGATCAACGTAGTCATTATTCGAAGTATCGTGACATCGCAGTAACAATCTAAAAGCGTCCAACTTTTATGGAGATATCACAATTTGACCTATTCTTTATTTAGATTCAGTGTTCAAATTTAGCGGTAACCGTCGAACAGTCATTATTAACTTAACTTAACTTTTATTCCACCGTTCTTGGGCTATCAGGAGATCCCTATCGCGGTCGCTCGTCGTTAAAAACAAAGAAATTAATTTGGTCGGCTTCGACTCCGGGTTATTTATTATGGCCGATAAGACCAGTCTTCATTACGTATGAATTTAAAATGTAGAAGGATGTGTGATTTATATCCATTGAACACGAATTAACATTTTAAGTTTCGGCTACTTCATTTTAAGTTTTAAGCTGGCAGCTCGATATCGTTGTGTTTGGAAGTCCATGCAAGAGGCAGTCCAGCAGTGGGCGTCCATCGACTGATAATGATTATGACCTACCTACCTACAGAATTCATTATCATCATCATTATCAACCTCAGAATTTTTCAATTCATCATCATTATCATTACTCAGAATAAGAGGGGTTAGGCCTTAGTCCACCACGCTGGCCCAATGCGCATTGGCAGACTTCACACACGCAGAGAATTAAGTAAATTCTCTGGTATGCAGGCTTCCTCACGATGTTTTTCCTTCACCGTTTGAGACAAGTGATGTTTAAATTCTTAAAATGCACACAACTGAAAGTTGGAGGGCATGCCTCGGACCGGATTTGAACCCACATCCTCCGGAATCGGAGGCGGAGGAAAAGGTCATATCCACTGGGCTATCACGGCTCCTGCAGGATTACCTGCACTTTTTTAGAGATTGTTAGTGTTTTATAGTTTTAAAAATTCCTTCACCAACGGAAAGCCATATTATCAGCGAATAACATAAAGTACATTAGCTGATATCCCACAGGAACGAGAGCTACGTGGGTAAAACCATTGAGCTTTTGCTAGTAAGGACTATAATTATTGTTAATTATTAATGTCAAATACATGGCCAATCTAAACGATTAGAGACAATGAAATCACGAACCGTAATTAAACATGAGTCGATTAAAGTGTAATTTGTAACTCCAGTGTCCAGGAAGGATTCATTATAAAAATTAAAATACACACAGTATCACAATTGTTTGAATGTAAAATGAAAAATTAATGTACTGTGTAAAAGTGTATAAAAAATATAGTTGTGTCTATAAAACTACGATGCATAGTAAAAATAACATCGTCTGCGATTAAGGTTAACTAGCAGCTGTAAATGCAGATGGTGGTCTGCAATTACTTTATATACTCGTACTTACAGGTGCGAAGCTTTTAAATTTTTAGTCACAATAGCAGTTCATGCCAAAGTCAGTTAAAATTAAAATTCACTTTTTTCAATTAGGCTTAGTTTACAAGCACTTTCGAAATGTCAGGTAATAATATTATTAGATAATGGTGATAATTAGTCTTCATTCATCATTAGCTACCCATACTCGGACCCCTGTTGAGCACGAGTCTCAGAATGAGAGGGGTTAGGCCCTGCCACGCTGGCCTAATGCGGATTGGCAGATTTTAACACACGTAAAATTAAGAAAATTCCTATCAGCAGGTTTCCTCACGATGTTTTCCTTCACTGTTTGATACAGGTGATATTTAATTTCTTAAAATGCACAATATATAACGTAAAAGTCCGGTCTGAGGCATGCTGGAGGTGCATGCCTCGGACCGGATTCGAACAAATGCCCTCCGAATCGAAGACAGAGGTCATATCCACTGGACTATCACGGCCCAATAATTAGTTGCAAACTTCAAATTAAAGTTACGAGGGTTCGCGCCTTGAAAACAAACTCAGCCAGGCCTTTTCTGGTTTATTTTATCACCTTTTAACAATAGATACCTATGTAAGTGGCCATTCATATTGTGCATTTAATTTTCAAGTTTGTTTATCGTTTATATCGTGTTACATAACATTTTGCGTTTCAACTACCGCCGTATGATACCCCTGGACTGCATGGCCCCTTACGTGTGAAGAACCTATGAACTCCCGTATATTCACAGCTTCTTCAAACATCTTTCTGTTTTAAGATATCTTTACAATTCATATTGGGTTTCCCAACTAATTTTGATACAGGACCCCTCCAAGGCACGCTACGCCACTGTTGCGTTTAATAAAAACTTTGAACTCACATAAAATCAATATATCGCCACGACCTCAAGATAGGGACGCGATGGTGGTAATGCGGGAGGGAAATAAGGTTAAATAATTCCACGGTGTTCGGTCGGTCTCGTTAACTTGGAATAGCTCTAATGACTGTCAACTTTCGCTAGAAGACTGATTAAGTTTTAATGTACCCTCATAAGTACATCGTCATCATCATCAATCAAATGTACCCATCGTGTTTGTTTATTTTTGTACATGACAAGTTCGTATCTAAGCGTTTACTGATAAAATATATTCCAGCTCCATTAATTATAACCAAATAAAAACACTACACTAGCAGGCTCAGTAAATTTTGTTATACCATAAATAAAATCACGATTAAAAAATGGGAGCTTATGAGGGGGAAAAATACTTTACGATCTATTCTTACACCTAATAAAAACATTAAAATAGGTCGAGCCGTTCGGAGGTTTGCGACAAACACATTTTGATGTATTAGATGTCAAGAATATTTTATACTAGAGACAGGACACTAGCGCATCAAAAGTGAGGTGGCCAAATGTGCATAATTGTCTTAACTTCATTTAGTCGCTTATAAAACAACGAAAGTTATATAATACCTAAATATAGTCAACAATGTCGAATTGTGTGCTTAGGAAGTGTAAAAACTATATATATGAGTATATATCGTTATCAACCCATATTCGGCTCACTGCTGAGCTCGAGTCTCCTCTCAGAATGAGAGGGGTTAGGCCAATCTGTCACGGATACATATTATATACTGTACTGATAAGTCCAGCTTCAGAACTTTAGTTGAAGGCGCATCTTTAAAAATTGCCGACATAATGTAAAAATATAAAAAAAAAATTTTTACGTTTTAGTTATTATCATTTTAACTGCATCGAACATGCTAAAAGTATATCACTGCAAGGGATGGTTTTCATCCCTATGGCATTGCTATCTTTAGGACAAAGAGTTCGTGTCTTCGTTCCCAAATTCAATTCAGTTTGTGTTCGGGTAAGAATACGGGGATACAATATTCTATAAGTACTCGCAGAATTCACAAATTACGTGGCTTTCTAATGGTAAAAGAATTTTCAAAATCGGTTCAGTAGATCCAGAGATCACTCCCTAAAACACCACAAACTTGTATTAAATTAAAAAAATAATTGAGTACCATACCGTCTTGTTCAAATTCGTCAAGTTAATAGGCACTGGAACTAGCCCATAACGAAATTGGGACATCTCTTCTGTGTGTTGTGCTCATGTGTTAATTATTACTGACGTATATTCGGTTAAAAGCTCGAGATAAAAAATGCACGGTTATAAATTAACTTGACTTTTCGACGCCATTTAATCTCTCTGAATAGCGTAAAAAAGTACATGTCTGGTCAATTAAAACCAGTTTATGTCCGCTTTTTTCATCAACAAAATGCGCTAGACGTAGGTTAATATCTTTGGACGACATTAAAAGTTCATTCAATGTCTCTTGCGGTTTAAAACCCGTTTTTCTTGATTTTTATGATTTACTGAATAAAGATATTTTGCGATTCGTTCAGTTATACAATTTTATGTATTTTCTTTGTCTGAAAATCAGATCTGCCTGCGAATATCTAACATCAAAAGCGTTTAATAATTCAAAATATGATTGTTAGATTATGGATTTGAGATTTTTTAAGTTTAAGGTGGTTTACGATTTACCTATGACTTGTGACATCTTAAGACATCTATCATGATCTATGATTAATCAATGATAAAGTGTAAAAACGTATAAATAAAACATTTTTAGTCAGGACCGAAGCCAACCAATCAATTTGCGAAACTAAACCCGAGCTGGGAAACCACAGAATAGAGAATGATACAGTATGAATGAGTCTTTACAAGCCGCATAGTGAAGCTGGTGAAACCCATAAAAAAACAAACGTCTCCTTGATATCTGCATAAAATGTTGCTATCTGCCATATACAAACTTTTTTTCATAATTTGTATTTCACTAACAACAATTACCTAACCTGAGCTAAAAAAATACTCCATCTTATTTTTTTAGGTTTTATAAACAGTTTTAAAATACATATTTAAAAAAATTAGACGCCATTTTTCTTGAATAATATTGGATATTACTAATGCGACGCTTTGTGTCGTCCTGTCTCGAGAACATATTAGTTTTTGAATTTCTATTTAGAATGGCTGCATTACCGCCGTGTCCCGTGCGCTCTATCTGCCTATTATTCTTTAATCTGTGAACAGAACAAACAAATAATATAATAATAACATTTGATTTATACATCAATGATTCTGAATATGAGAAAGAACAGTTTATTGTAACAATGATAAATGGTTTAGTTTACATTTCTGCTTCCGTTTCCATCAATAGATGTTATCGTCTCAGTCAGGAAAACAGTTTGAGATCGTCCAACTGTTGTAATGTGTTATGTTTATGATATGAAAACAAATGTATGAATAAGATTTTCTTACTGGAAATAAACGTTTGATTGTGAATTATTCGATTAAAGGTAGCTATATGGTGTGAAATGACTAGCGATTTATACCCTAATTTTTAATTTGTTTGTTGGTAAACTGTGCACATTGAATATGGCTGAAGTAAAGGTATATAAAATATAATATATACAAAGTATAATATTATGTATTTAGGGCCGGAATTTAAGTTAGTCAATATATGACAAAGTTGGCATCTTTGTTATGTGTGCCGCTCAGTGCGTTCCATTCTATTACACCAGTTATCATCTCATCAGTGACGGATTTAGCATATTGGATAGAAGCAGGCGTTACTTTGCGGAAGTTCATCATGATTTATTTATTTTGCTATCATCCGCAAAAAGCCAACGAACCCATGCGACAACGTCACCCAGGTCCGACGAAATACTCTCTACGTACGTTTCACCCCGAAACCGGAGCATCCACAGGAAATGTTGACTCTACAGCGTGATATTGCAAAGACGGATTTAGCAGACTAAGTAGGGCGGCAGATTTTTAGTGGCGACTAAAACTTTTTGTCTTACAGTTAGAGATATTTAATAATGAAGTCATCAATATATTCATAGAACACAAATTTTATCATATTAATTGCCAGAATAATTAAAGCTAGTGTAATTGCGTACTAGGGTGTTGAATAAAGACAGAGGGCGGCAAAAATTCAACAGCCTACTGGCGGTAAAATAAATCCACCATTGTATTTAAGCTGAGTAGATAAATGGTAAAGAAATGTTATGTTACTGCCCTATTGGTCCCGTGGTTAGCTGGTTCAGCGGACAATGGTCCAAGGTTCGAATACCGAGTCAGGCCAGCAAAAAAATACGTTATTGGGATTTTTCTCACAAGACAAATCTTAATAGCAGCCTGGAGTTGGGAAGTTGGCGGTGTTAGTACATCCCCTGTGCCTCGGAGAGCACGTAAAGCCGTCAGTCCTGCGCCTGATCTCTCACCACCGGTCGTGTTGGTTTGATTCATCGAACTATGAGAGCAGTGCCGTAAATAGCCTTTTCCGCGCCCTGTGCGAGCTTCTATAACTGCGCTCTATTTAACTAGACCCTTTGCCTATCATACCACCCACTGTGCCTCACTCACTAAAACTCAAACGCAGGTTTAACGTACTACTGCAAATGCGTTGTCCATTCTGATGCTTAATTTTATCTATTCTTGCGCCCCCAAGAGTCTACGCCATGTGCCTGGACACCGATGGCACCACCCTAATTACGCCACTGTATAGAGTGCACCTGTGCTTGCGCGCATTTGGTCACTATAATATCTCCTGCGTATATGGTTAATCTCACCATTAAATTGGCCGTGGCCGAACAGAGAAACATTCGGTCGGGAGCATTATGTTACCTACCTACTGTAAGTAAGGATAGCATAAGGGCAAGTATACAAATATGCTAGAATGTTTGGAAGCCGTATCACCGTGGCATGCGAGTGTCAGGCGGACACGAGCTGGCTCCAGCTGCGCGGACAGCTGACGGACGGACGAGGACTAGGGTTGCCAACCCTATTATAATATGCAGTGTGCACAAGGTTTTTATCTTGAGTCAGCACTATAAATTATACGAAAATAAAGAAATTAAATATCATGTGTCTCAAACTGTGAAGGAATAACATCGTGTGGAAACATCCATACCTGAGAATTTTCTTAATTGTCTACGTGTGTGAAGTCTGCCAAACCGCACTGGGCCAGAGTGGTGGATTCTGAGAGGACACTCGTGCTCAAAAGTGAGCTGAATATGGGTTGCTAATGATGATGATGATGATGATGATACAAAACTAGCGTATGCCCGCAATTTCGTCCGCCCTTGGACCTCCATAATCCGATCCTCTTGCAAAACCCGTTCTTAGCAGACGTCTAATTACTATAAACTGCCTCCCTTAAAAATTAACTTAAGAACAACCATGTCACATTCTTATTTTAGCCAAAAAATCTTGAAAAATGCAATACAAGAAGTGTAAATAAATATACTTTTTATAAAAAAAATAATAGGTAACAATATATAATATGTAATTATTTTTGTCTATTGCTTATTCCTTTAAATGAATACCTACTCGTACTATAATTTGTTTAAGTACATTTATTTAAACTTTTACCAGACTGCCAGAAGGGTTTATTATTGACTAGCGGATGCTCGTGACTTCGTCCGCCCTTAGACCTCTTTAATACAGCCCTTACAGTATTATAGCTGTAAAATGGAGTAACTTCTCCCGTTTTCCCAACATTTCCATTCACTGCTCTACTCTATAGATCGTAGTGTGATGAAAAGTATACTATAACCTGCCCAGGAGTATGAAGAATAATTGTACCAAGTTTCGTTAGAATCCGTCGAGTAATTTTTGTTTCTATAACGAACATACAGACAGACGAAAATTTTACTGATTGCATTTTTGGCATCAGTATCGATCACTAATCACCCCCCGATAGTTGATCTCTTTACAGATTTATTATAAGTATACATTATCTGAAAAGTACTGTAATTATTTTTCCCTGAATGTTGGCAACCCTAGCGAGGACGTGTGCCAGCCGCGTGTCATGTGCCAGCCACCATATGCCACTTTTTTACATGTTTCGCTACCTCATAATGATAATGAGCACCGTGTTAAGCAGATGGATTCGAAAATAGATCACCTACTTGGAATACGACTTCGTCCGCGTGGAATTAGTTTTTATTTAAAGTTTTTGCTCTAAAGGCATTGTTGAAAATTAAAAAAAGAAGCGTAAATAAATCATCAACATCAACCCATATTCGGCTCACTGCTGAGCTCGAGTCTCCTCTCAGAATGAGAGGGGTTAGGCCAATAGTCCACTACGCTGGCCCAATGCGGATTGGCAGACTTCACACACGCAGAGAATTAAGAAATATTATCTGGTATGCAGGTTTCCTTACGATGTTTTTCCTTCACGTAATTTCTTAAAAATAAATAAATGTGACAAAAAAGAATCAATATTATTATCAGCCAATGGACGTCCACTGCTGGACTGGCCTCTTGTATAGATTTCCAAACACCAGCGGTCTCGAGCCAGCATCCAGCGGCTACCAGGTAACCCGGTTGATGTCGTCGGTCTACCTGGTGGAATGTCGACCAACACTGCGCTTTCAACACTAAAATAGTATTTTTTATTAAATAAATAAAGATACGTCTTTATTTTTTGAATGAAATTTCAAAAATGAAATGAATGAAATGAATAAACTTCAACCCCTACTTCACCACTTTAGGGGTTAAATTTTAAAAATTCTTGAACCACGTTGTTTCGTATTTTTTCAAGATTTATGAACAAATTTTAAAAACTGTAACTCTAAAAATGAACGACTTTCCATACAAACTTTCAACCGCTACTACACACCCTTCTATTTTAATTAGGACCAAAAAGTACCCTATGTTTTGCTCCATAATTCATTTTGATCGGTTCAGAAGTTTAGCTGTGAAAAGGTAACACAGACAGATAGACTTACTTTCGCATTTATAGTATTAGTATAGATAGTATAGAAGTATAGATCCATGAAAAAATAATAAAGTCCTATTAAGTTTTTCTCAATTCCAAGAAAATCTTAAAAGGCGGTTGGGTAGTCGGTTGGTATCTATTATAGTGTTATATTCTCATGCTTCAGAGAGCACGTTAAGTCGTCGTCCTCGTTATGGTCATTAACATCTGATAGTGATCGTTTTGAAGTCAAACATTATCCCTAAGTCCGCCAATCCGTATTATAGTGGCGTGGTGGATCAAAACACCCAATTTCGTTCTTTTGCAGGTAAATGAGAGCCCAGCAATGAGCTTATAAGTAATAATAAGTGACTAAAATATATTCTCAAAATTTATTCCAATGAAATTGTGCGAAGTTTTCGGAGATTATCATGTGTGAACAAAGTAACACGAAGATTTTATATTATACTCATAAAAATATATTTTTGATGCAGATTACTGTTTTTTTTTTTAATTCGTCGAATGTATAAAAAATAAGTTAAGTATAAAGCAGTTGATCCTGTAAAGTTCTGTCATATTTTCTTTCATACAAGATATTAAAATTGCGATTTTAATATTAAAAAACAAGGCGTAGGAAAATCGAAATTAAAATATTATATTATAATTACTAGATTACTATTTTTTATGGGCGTAACTAGAAAAATATATATTTCAAATATCTATAAGTCGTAGAATTAAAAAAATACTTACATATTAACTAAATAGGAACTGTAAATCCATTTACAATTTGCGACTGACTTCGTTATGAATATAAATTAAAAACTTAGGGATTTCTGTAAAACATCATCCTATATTTAATCCGTTTAGGGCGGAATTTCCCAAATTTTCTTTCTTAGTGCACCCTTGGGATACTCAAGGAATATTTCCTCCTCAAAGATCTTCCTTCACCCAATACGGAAAATATTTTTTAATAAGGCAGAATTTAATTTAGGGCCAATTTAGAATTTAAATTTTCAATGAATAAAAATACACGAAGTCAATTACAAATATTTTAATTAAAATAATGAATGGGCTCATAAAATACCTCCGTTTTGATAAACATCTCAAAAAAGATTGTGGGTGTGACATGTGTGTGGGCCAATGACTATGGCGCCTAAAAATAAATAGTGCCTGTGATTTTATTACTTTCTTGTACCTAGTACCTACCTAGCTGGTAATTATGTGTTTTCAATAATGACCACTTTTACTTAAAACTTAGGTACTCGTATATCATTTCTACTCAGTCCTTAAATTTTTAACATAAAAAAATCGACACAAGTGTCATCGGATTTAGCATTGGTTCTATCTAAGTGTAATGTACATAATTTACTTTCAATTACTTTCCAATTTTTGTGAATACCCAATCCATATTTTAACTGTTACTAGAGTAAAGCAAATTGGAATGTCTAGTTACTTACGTGTTATGAATGAGTAAAACGAAAAGTAGGTAAAGGTATTCAAGAATGTCTGGCACAATGAATGCAACGCGAAAACAATAGTTGTTAGCTACAAACACAATAAACAAATTACGGTAAATAAGTTTGTAGGAAACCATGAATGAAGGACTGTTTCTTTAGTCGGTAGGTTATTGATGCACATCCTGTGCCTTTCTTCCTTTTACCTGCAGTGGACATCAATTTTTCATTGTTAATTTGTCTCATACCTGAGACTGTCTCAACGTGCTCTAATAAAAAAAAGGTATGGTATAACAATCGAAGCGGCTTGCGTGTTGGAGGCGGGCGAGCGTGGCATTGTTATATCTCGAGCCGTATTGAAAATATCGCTCCCACTGCCACACTGGCTCAGGTATTTATGAATGAACGTGACGGGCAGGCGAGCTGCTCTGTCGGCTGCGGTCACAGCCAGGTAGAAAATTACACTTTTGGAATTCTTTCAACACGTCGAGTAGAGCTACTCAACTCGGTGGCCGAGGATAAGCCGCAGAGAGGGGCGCGGGGGGTGCCTGAGCGCATGCGTCGTGCGCTTTTCACTCCGACGATCCCTCCCTCTCAGTTGACTTACAGCCGTCGCGAGCGGTCGCTGTGCCGTCATGTGTCGCTCACCAACTTTCTCGAGTAGAGATGTGATACGGTATCGTGTACAAGAAGTGGTGTACGTGTAGACAATAAAAGTTCTGACAATTAATTTGGATAGTGACATTAAATTAAAACTTTTTTAAACCAATGTTTTGTGAACAGTGACTACAGAAATACCAAAATGAAGTGGCTAATAGTGGCAGTGATGGTGGTGGTGTCAAAAACAATTACGGCTGGGATTGCTCCCCCTGGATCTTGCCCTGCAGTGTGTGTGTGCAAGTGGAAGGGTGGAAAACAAACTGTAGAGTGTGTGGATCGGGCGCTTATCACAGTTCCTGAACCCGTAGATCCTGCTACGCAAGTACTGGATCTTTCAGGAAATAATTTACAAATTCTACCTCAGGAAGCTTTTGAACGAACTGGACTAGTTAACCTTCAACGAGTGTATTTACGTAGTTGTAATATAGGTCAAATAAACGAACGAGCATTTAAGGGCCTAACCAATTTAGTTGAGTTAGACCTCTCTCACAATTTACTTACCCAAATACCTTCTTATAGTTTCAAGGATGCTCCATTTCTCAGAGATCTTACATTGGCTAACAATCCTATTTCAAAACTTCATTCAGACGCTCTCAGTAATCTCGGAAGCGTAGTAAAACTTGACTTATCAGGATGTGATATCAGAGATATAGCAGCTGAGGTGTTCAGGCACTTACATTCTTTGGAATCATTGAAATTGAACGGCAATAACTTGCGAGATCTACCTTTGTCTTTCCTGGAAAGAATTGAAAAGTTAAGAGTTATCGATTTGTCTGATAATCCTTGGACCTGTGACTGCCGACTTCGTGATCTTAAATTGTGGCTGTCGAAACATAAATTATTCTTGTCGCCGAGTTGTGCTTCACCACCTCGTTTAGAAAATAAACCGTTTTCGGAACTGTCTCTCGAACAATTCGCCTGTAAACCGGAAATATTACCCGTAAGCAGACACGTGGAGGCTGCTGTAGGAGACAATACTACCATCGTATGTAGAACGGAAGCCATGCCAAGTGCAAATATTAACTGGTATTGGAACGGGCGCTTGTTAATAAATGGGACTAGTTTTAACTCACACCAAAAAATTTATATTTTTGAAGAGGGCGAAGTTAAGAAAAAATCAACACTTATTCTTACGAACACTCAAGAATCAGATTCGACCGAGTTTTATTGTGTTGCTGAAAATAAAGGAGGCAACGTGGAAGCTAACTTTACGGTTCATGTCATACACATGGCTGCTGGAATATCGTCGTTAGGAAACGCTCAAATTGCGAGTCTTGGTGCGGCACTGTTTTTAGTTATAATTGTAATTTCACTGGGCTTATTAATTACTTTTGTAAGATTCCGCCCTACGCCTGCTTGTGAAAGTAAAACACCAAACACTTTAGATAGAGTCGTTTCGGGAAACGAAGTACACCCTACAGTCACTGATAGACCGCATGTAGCGGTTTTGGCTAATCGACAAGACTCTCCGAACTATGATGACGTCAAATGTAACCCAGTATTAAAACCACCAAGAACAAATGATATAGCTTATACGACGAACCACTACGAAGGTCGAGGAAGCTTAGTCACAGCGGGAGGGCCGGTGGTTGTTTCTCCAACGGTGTCCGGCGGTATCGATCCTGATCTCATTAATGATACTAGACCAGAGAGTGCTAATCGTCCAGGAAGTGGCGAATATGCGCGAGAGACATCAGATTCGTTATACCCATCTGGTCTCTGGGATCAAATCAAGATGAATCAAGCGAATAATTTGGCTCGCGCGATAAGTTCAGCGATACCTGCGTATTATAATGACCGAACACCGATAATAGAAAATAGTAGTGTAAGTGGATCGCAGGAGGAGTTGGGATACATGAGCCGGACGTTTCCACGATCACACGCTATTTCGACGGCGAACGCTGGTCCTGGGGACGCCCCATACCCCTCAGACTATGGATTACCAGTAGGTGGAGCGCGCACGCTCCGGGTGTGGCAGCGTGCTCCACCAGTTCTTCCCCCAGTGTCGGCACTCAAACGAGTACTCACGATCACGAGGCCCTCAGATGACGGCTTTCAAGACGGCTGTGCTACTGACGTATAGGGTGACAGATGTTATTTTCTCTAAATGTGAATATTGTAAATAAAAGACTTGGACCCTGATTCACTATAGCATTATGATCTTAAGTACATTCAAAATATTATAATGTATATATATATTTTTGCATAGTGCCGTGAGATGTGGGACAGATTTTTTTGTATGTAAAACACCTCTGTTACCATGAGTTACTATTCTGTTACCTTCCAAAAGAAGTGATAAATCAATAATAATACCGTTTTTCTTAAAAAATATATTAATTGAATTGTACTTGAACTAAAAATGCTAAAGCACAATTTTAGTATTTTAGAAATATTGGTAAAATTGGTATTTTGCTTGGGGACTACATTTTGTGCTAAAATGACCTATTTAAAGTTACCTTTGAGAAACAAATAAAATCATGAAGACATTAGGTTTTTTGGAATAGTGAATTAGGGACCGTCGTACTTGTAAAAGATGATGTAATAGGTAGATTTTGTATTATAATATAATAATTTATTAATAATAATTAGTGGAAAGTTACATTGGGTCCTGATATATAGGATCCACGACTGATTAGTTGAAAGAAGTAACAGTAAGTTATTACGTGATATGGAACGGTATTATATAAGATCGCCAAATGATTAAAGTTATACTGATTGTAATATATCCTGAATGTTGAAATTCTGAATAGATGTTACATAATTAATAAAGTCGTAAGTAATATGACAACAAAAGCAAAATATCCAAAGAATTTTCCCTCTAAAGTAATACAATAATGTGTGTTACTATAATGTATTATTAATGTAATGCACGGTAAATGTTATTTGATGTAAGATAATGTATGTGAGTATTTTATGTTGAAAAATATAAGAATATAGAGATAAAAAATAAAAAATGGGAAAATAATAAACAAGGCGATTATAAAACTTACAACGTGTATCTATTGACCTTTTCTACAATCCAATTATTTTAATCTCAAAGCAATCCAGCGATTTAATTTACATTTAGTACCTTGCATACTAAGTAAACCAGTTTTAATTCTAGTACTTCGAGATTCAATATTCTTCTTTAAATTTTTTATTGATTACTATTTTGATTCAAATGTTAAATACAAAATAAGCTTAAATTTCAAAGCTGAATCAGATAAGTTTTAAATTATTTAGAATCATTCGTTTCGAAATATTCGTTTCAAAATATTTAGTATTAAGTAATTTCAAAGCTTTTCCATTCTAATGATACAGGAACAGAATATGTTGGTGGCCCACTGGAATCAATGGTAAGAAATAATTATTATTATACAGGAAATTACTTCAGTGTAGAAGGCTTTCTCTATGATAGGTTTTAGGCACCATGTGTGCCTTCGTTCAATTATAGACCTTCTGGCATAAAACATTAGGTATACAAGAATAGTTAGAGCCCACTTTACGATAGTATCAAGAAAGACATTGACTCCGGAAGCTGAGGTAGATAAGACGTCCGTTCGAAGAATACATAAGAAATGTGCTGTCAACATTTTTTTACGTCCAGAACATTAAATACGAATTGATGTCAGACCTCTTCCTGAATGAGCAAGTTAAAAGTTAAAGAAACGTTTACATTGTTACAAATGAGCTTTTCAGGAAATTTTAGGCAAAAAAAGCATTTTGACTAAAACGTAAATAAAGTGTTTCAACAAAAATTTACAATCAATTTGTACCGAATTTGGCTCTTTTTGCATAACTATTAATTGTGAAAAATGGCTAAGATATACACTAGTATATTATAATGTTAATTATTGTTAGAGTCAATTAGTATCCGTATCCCTCTGCCAGCTAATGGTTGTTTTGAGACGTGCTAAAAATTAAATTCGCAGATTTAGTAGTTGTATAGAGTGTGGGGTATTAATGGATAAAACGCAAATGGTAGATGCACCACCTAATTATCTAAAACATATATAAATAGTTTGAAAAAATCCTTAGGGTGACCAAGCTAAATTTTTTTTTCGGATTTTTGCATTTTTTTGTCTTAATCAGTTCAATCAGTCAGCCTGTAGCTGCTGTAATTAAGATTTTAGAGAATTGATTTTTGTTAAAGTTTACGGATTAAATTACCAATGTACTATTTTTATAAATAATGTTTTATTTGTTTTGTAGAAGAAGCTTTAGGTGCAATAATTATTTTTCTTTCACGAAGATGACCCGATTAAATGACCTTTAAAAAATATATGATTTAGTTTCATATATTTTTTTAAAGGTCATTAAATACATTATTTAATTGATTGTACCAATTAAAAAATGTATGCGCTTCTCGAGGTTTATAAATTGGTATAAAACGTGTCTACTCTTTATAGTTACAAAGTTACTGCTAGAAATCTATGGGAGGTGCTGAATTTTCAAAATCAGAACAAAAATTTGGTCTACACATTCCTACTTTTTTTAGTCTTCAAAATACAAACACAGACATATATACAGACAAAAAATACTTATGGCTTCAGTATAATACTCTCCAAGATTTTTTATAAAATATCTTCTATTCACAGAATTAGACCTGTTACAGTTTTATTATATAAGGTATAGATAGATACTTAACACATAAGTAGCAATTGCAATAGAGTAGTAGTCGACCAACTTGTAAAATGTACTTCAAGCAGGAAAATTTCATACGTTTTATTTTCTGTTGTATTCATTACTGAACCAATGAAAACCTTGACCTCGGCTATGTAGCTACATTAACAAAAGAAACGATACTCTCTATTTAGGGGTTTTTATTTAGTAACGTAACGTACAAAGAGACCGTTATAACAGTTTCAGGCAAATATTTTAACTATGAAATTGGATTTTCCAAGAGTTATTGTAGTATATTTTCTTCTTCTAGTGCAGTAATATTTTAGAAAAATATTTCGTACTTTCGTACGCCCGCGACTTTGCCCGCCCTTAGACCTCTATAATCCAGCCCTTACAGTAGTATCGCTGTAAAAATTGAGTAACTTCTCTCGTTTTCCCAACGTTTCCCTTCACTGTTCTGCTCCTTTTCATCGTAGCGTGATGAAAAGTTCAAACTTCATCTCTCTCTGTCTAACACGATACTATAGAAAGAAATAGAGATGATTTCGAAACTCGCACTTGTGAGTTATACCAAACATCGTTATAGAATAGCACTACTGAACATGCAAAACGCAATCTCTATATTATGTATTACTAGCTGACGTGCTGTGACCTGTGTGGTTCTCATTCTCGTGCGAATACGGAATATAGCCTTTGCATTCCTCGATAAATGGGATGGCTTACACTGAAAGAATTTTTCAAAACGGACTTGTAGGTCCTGAGATTAGCGCGTTCAAACAAACAAACTGTTCAGTTTTATAATATTAGTATATAATATTATTGCAAATAGACAGGTTAAAAGATTACAGTATTTTTATTTATTAAATGTCTAACAGCGACTTGATTAACAAAATCGAATATGTAGGCATGTCTGAATGATTGAAGGTTCTAAAGAGGGTCGATCACAAACTTAGTTTAATTTAAAAGTTAAAGATACGTGGGCCCCAAATATGCTCCGTTTCTGACAGGTTTATAAATAATTAATTACGGCAGTTTGTGATTTTTATACAAAGTTAAATTTTTTTAGAAATTCACGATGGTAGCTGTAGTAATTCTATAATAATTAAGGACTAGCGGAAGCCCGCGACTTCGTCCGCCCTTAGACCTCTTTAATCCAGCCCTTACAGTAGTATAGCTGTAAAGATGGAGTAACTTCTTCCGTTTTCCCAACGTTTCATTTCACTGCTCTGCTCCTATTGATCGTAGCGTGATGAAAAGAATATTATAACCTGCCCAGGAGTATGAAGAATAATTGTACTAAGTTTCGTTAAAATCCGTCGAATAGTTTTTGTTTCTATCACGAACAAACAAACAGACAGACAGACAAAAATTTTACTGATTGCATTTTTGGCATCAGTATCGATCACTAATCACCCCCTGATAGCTATTTTGGGAAATATACAGAATTGACCTCTCTACAGATTTATTATAAGTATAGATTTGCTTATTTAAAGACAATCTCTAAAATAATTAAAATGATTTTAATGAAATCAGGATTCAGAATTCAATATCTTATATAATTTTCATACCATATACTCGTAAGGCTAGATTGGTTATAGTATGGTATTTGTACCTTATGGTGTCTGTACTTTATGGTATCCTTAGCCTCACAGGGTTACTACTAGGGCTAGTTAAACCAGGTGCAGTTAATTGCCACGTATAAACATTAAACGTTAAATTTAAAGCCTTCAAATCTCGACGGCAAAAGGACTAGACACGAGAGGTCATAGGTTTGCTTCCCGTATTTTATGACAAATTGGAGTGGAACGGGAATATTCGTCATATTCAAAAGATATAGCAAATATTCTTTTTTTTTAAACCATAACAGTCTAACATTCTTATAACCCGGGATAGAATAGCGGGATTTCCAATGATATGTGCAATTCTGGTTCATTCTCTAGGCTATTAATTATTCTGTGGCACTTGGCAGGGATTAGAAAGTTAGAAGATTAATTATTTAGGCAGCTCTCTCGTGGCCTCGTGAATGCAGCTTTGTCTAATGCACGTACCAAGTTTAGAGGGTATGACATAGAGTGCACTCAGGAGTGAAGGTCTAAAGGCTTAAGGCTTTTAGTATATTTAGATTTACTGACAATTACTGGAACTTGAATATCCCACGTGTCTCAAACGGTGTAGGAAAAACTTCGTGAGGAAACCTGCTTAACAGAGAATTTTCTTAATTAATAATAATAATAATAATAATAAATAAATAAATAAATATACTTAAACAATACACATCACTATCTAGCCCCAAAGTAAGCATACAGAGTAGCTTGTGTTATGGGTGTTAAGATAGTTGATATTATAATATACAATTATATACTACATATAAATACTTATACAATGTATAAATACACACAGACACAGGAAAACACTCATGCTCATCACACAAATATTTTCCTGTTGTGGGAATCGAACCCACGGCCGTGGATGCAGAAAGCAGGGTCACTACCCACTGCGCCACGCGGCCGTCAGAATTCTCTGCGTGTGTGAAGTCTGCCAATCCGCATTCGGCCAGCGTGGTGGACTATTGGCCTAACCCCTCTCATTCCGAGAGGAGACTCGAGTTCAGTAGCGTGCCGAATATGGGATGATATTGATGGTGACGACTGGAACTTTGTTCTAAAACTATTGCAAGTAGCTTCACTCGTTCTTTTCTTTATCTCGGAAAGCTGCAAAATGTCAGCAATCTTTGCGCGATTGACAAATAAACACACAAAAACGTACTAAATATATCTATATTCGTAGTAGGATTACAAAAGGCTTCTAATTCAAATAAACTATAAGTAGGTACGAGTATATAATAAAATAGTTAGCCATAGCCTTGTCGTTTGAGGCACGGAATGTGTATAGTTCAAGGTTACCGCAAGTATGCGAATGGACTTCTGAATACTGAATAGACTGAAACACGCCGCTCTGCTTTCAATAATACTGAAGGTTGGTATGTAATATATAAGTAAGTATGATATTTTATTTAGTGAATTTACCTCGTCCCCCTCAAAAAGCGACAGACAATGGACATGTCCCAATTTTGTATGGAGGCTGGGCCTTTAATCAGAGTGTCAACTAAGCAGAACAAATTATTTTTATCTTAAAAGAACATAAAATGTATGGGGTTTAAAACCTAAAATAAAAAATGTTTTGGAACTTTTTTACTAATTAAATAAAAAGTTTAAAAATAAAATGTTGTTTTTTAATAAAAAAATTTTTTCATTAGCTGACAACATTAATTAAGAATTTTCATCATGGCAATATACTTGCAACTCACACCCTGACAGATCGTCAGTGATGTGCGCGTAGTCGCGTTCGTTTAGGACGTTCCTATAGCAATTTAAGTTTTTTTTTTGTTTCATGCTCCTCTGTCTACGATTTAATATTTTTTTTAAATGTGTCATATTGATATTTGACAATATTACATGACATTGACAGTTTACACCGGATATGAATTCAATTACAATTATTTTCATTGGCTGTTTTGAACACTTTTAGTCTATTGTCTAAGCATAATTTGTGGACAAGGGAGCGAAACAAAAAAAAATTAATTAATGTTGGTTTCAAGAATTTTGAAAATTGTTTTATAAGCAAAAATTCGTGTCTATCATCCGTAAAAAATACTATCAACCCGCTTGTCAATTATAAATAATTAAGGCCTATTTTGGGACATCCTTTGCTGGTGAGTTTGAGTCATAGAATTATAAGTACTTGTACCGACTCGTACTTCTATGGTTTGAGTACAAGATATATAATTTTTTAAATGAGGTTTGAAGTTTGAGTTTTGTTTCAATTTAATTTTTGAATGCAATACAAGTCCAATAGAAGGTAATTGGACTGAGTTGTCAGCGAATAAATTATATAAACTCTCTTTGATGATGATTAATTAACCCAAAAGCAGGTAATCACATTGGATAGAAGTAGATCTTCTTGGTTGGACAGATAATAAAAATTTTAATAAAAAAAATTCAACCGACTTCCAACTCAAAAATTAACCTAAACTAAAAAGCAAAAAATAACATCTTACCTATGTGCTACCTTCTGATCAGTTTGAAGGCGGTGCCAAGCCAGTGATGTTTTAATTCAAGCCGTTTAAATTATACAATTTCTGTGGTTCTTTCAGAAACGGCTTTAATTAAAACATGACACTGGATTGGCACCGCCTTCAAAGTGATCAGAAGGTAGCACATAGGTAAGATGTTATTTTTTGCTTTTTAGTTTAGGTTAATTTTTGAGTTGGAAGTCGGTTGAATTTTTTTTATTAAAATTTTTATTTTTTAATTTTTAGTGTTAGCACACCTACTGAGTGTGAACAAAAAATAATGAGCAATTAGTTGAAACGTTATTTTCTTATGATAAAGGGCCCTACTCACACATCTGCCGCAGGGGCAATCTAGGGTGCACGGCGGTTGTGGCGATATCGGGAGTATCTCTACATACTTGCCTGCCGTGCAGTGTTCCAGAATAAGCCGAGCTTAGCACACGTATTGAGAATGGCACCCATATTATCGACCACTCAAAAGATTGGAGTAGCCTTGGCGCTTTCTGTGGTGCTACCTCAAAAAAAAAGGAAAAGGAGATACTGGGTGAAGAAATGGCTACAGAAAAGAAGTCAGTTATGCCACATAAATATTATAAAAGTACACATTTTGATTCTACGCTGTTTGTACGTGCACTCCGTGTGACAGCTGCTGACAAACTGACTGAGAAATTGCCCCAATCGCGCTACACACGCACCGACGACAGGGACGACTTAGGGATCAAGGATAGTCTCGCGCCCCTGCCGCCCTGCCGCAGGGCCATCCTCCCAAATTGCCCCGGCATGCCTACACACATCACAATTAAGGATGCAATTAAGGGTTATCCCCACTCCTACACCCTAGATTGCCCCTGCGGCAGATGTGTGAGTAGGGCCTTTAAGTATCTAAGTCCTACAATCCCAATTTTAAAAATACTACCTTAACTCATATACAAAATTTCACTCCCCCTTTATCCACACGTAATAATATTCAGAAAAACGTGAAAGGTGACTGTCCTCCGTCTTCATCACAAGACCTCCTATGCAGTCACAATCCATATGGGTGGAAAGTTCTCATCAATATAAAATTTATCAAGTCCAAACACAAGGTAGCTGCTGTGAACCGTCGAGGAGTTCCCTTATCTCTCCTTCATCTTCATCACCAGACCTCTCATACAGTCACAACCTATCCAGGTGGAAAGTTCTCATCAATACAAAATTATCAAGTCAAAACACAAGGTAGCTACTGTGAACCGTCGAGGAGTTCCCTTAACTATCCTTTGTCTTCATCACCAGACCCCTAATACAGTCACAACTCATCTAGGTGGAAAGTTCTCATCTATACAAATTTATCAAGTCCAAACACAAGGTAGCTACTGTGAACCGTCGAGGAGTTCTCTTCACTGTCCTTCGTCTTCATCATCAGACCCTTAATACAGTCACAACCCATCTAGGTGGAAATTTCACATCAATACAAATAAATTAAGCCCAAACAAAAGGTACCTGCTGTAAATCGTTGACGAGTTCCATCGTCTGTGTATCGACTCCATCATCAGAAAGTCGGTTAAAATTCTACTATGCTATTTAATATAATAAATGGAGCTATGAACGTGATTTCGCTTCCAACGCTATAGTGCATAAACTATTCTAAAACTGTAAAGCAATTTCCTTTTATATCGACAGGAAATTGGGAATATTTGAGCTGAGGATTATTATTGACAAGATAAAGTACAATAACTTAAATTCTGTCTGGGTTATAAATATCAAAGGTGCTCTTTAACATCTCGACAGTAGAACGGTTAATGTTTCGTACCTATACAGGATGCTCGGGAGAATTTCCCACAACTTCAAGGTATTCATGAGTACACTTATAGGAACTGAAAGGCTTAATTAATATTTTACTTACTAAAAAAATCATGCAAAGTAATTCAAATAATACCGAATATCCATGTAACACACACCCTTATGTTACAAAGTGAGAACGTTACATTTTAAAATATAAATACGTCATTATTGTTGTTGTTGGATGCGTATAAGTGATACATTTTAAGATCTATACACAATAGAAGACGGCCTTCGTGGCGCAGTGGTATGCGCGGTGGATTTACAAAAATTTACAAAAATTTTGTCCTGGGTTCGATCCCCGGCTGGGCCGATTGAGATTTTCTTAATTGGTCCAGGTCTGGCTGGTGGGAGGCTTCGGCCGTGGCTAGTTACCACCCTACCGGCAAAAACGTACCGCCAAGCGATTTAGCGTTCCGGTACCATGTCGAGTAGAAACTGAAAGGTGTGTGGATTTTCATCCTCCTAACAAGTTAGCCCGCTTCCAACTTTGACTGCATCATCACTTACCACCAGGTGAGATTGATTGTAGTCAATTTTCGGAGTAAATAATACTTTTTTTTTACCAGTTAGACCTGGTAAAAAAAAAGTATTATTTACTCCGAAAATATTAATTTCCGAAAACATGTTCCTTCGATATTTTTAATTGATTTTCCTTATAGAATATAACTCTAGAGTTATGGAAAATACTCCCGAGCAACCTGTATAAAGTAAAACTTCGTATAGAAACATCATTGGAAATATAATATCATCCCAATAGATTACTTTCATTCATACCGAATTCAATATGGGTATCAAGGTGACTCGATTTATTTTTGTTTTTTTTTCTATCCAGCACGTTCAATTTGCGATGACGTCATAAGAAAACTAACCTATCTAGTTGTCAGTACTTAGGTATATTATAAACGTGGAAGTTACCTACGTTTTCACGGCTAAACCGATAAAATGAATTGAAAAAAAATCTTTAGCAATGGAAATCTTCACTATCAGCGAGTAACATACACAAAGAACTAAGAGGGTGAATTCGCGGAGCGTCGCTAATATTATTATAAATAGTAGAATACCGCCGGGCCACATAAATACGAGAACGCATATCATAGGAAACCCATATAAGAAGAACACACCAAAACTATTTTTTCGTCATAGGTCCGCTAGTTTAAAATAAATAAGTTATGAAATGACATGCGTTTTCTACCTCACAGAAAACATATGTGCCTTCGTTTCTAATTTCTTTGTTGGTAAACCTAAACTGTACTCATCAAGAAAGGCTATATTATAGGTATGTTACCTAGTCGAGTATCCGTCTTGTTTTTTTATTCTATTCAACTAAAGACTTTATGATCACTGTTTCCGGTGGTTTATGTTCTATAATCTGTATAAATAAAACAAGAAATAAGGATAAATAAATTCCTCAATGTGTATTGTTCAGCACTGCGTTGGTGCGACAAAAAATAAAGTTGAGCTCACCTCACAGGCACCGAAGTAGAACCGGTTAGGCTTATTTCATTTCCGCTCAATTCTGTTTTTTATTAGAAGGGGACCCTAAACGGGTTCAATGCAATCGAGCTTGAAGCGTGAAGTGGTCAAATATTGGAGAATGAAATTTGACTTAAGGGAGTTCAATACCCATTTCGTACAGATTTAAATAAGTAGAGAGCTTTTTGCCCGAAAGGGTTAAAGGCAGGGAAAGTGGAGTCAGATGTAAGAGCGTGAAAAATAGGCAACTGACGGAAATATTGTACTTAGATACCGACATTTATCCTCACGAACAATGAGCGTTTGATTGTAAATTCATTTAAATGAAGTGATTATGATGTGTATTTAGCTTATTATCTTCATTGGTAACTCCGCGGCAAAAAATAAACTTTTTTAGTAACAAAGTCAAGTTATATTTATAATTTAAACCATCATAAAATTTGGTTGGCCCGATTGGAGGTCTTACATTGTAGGCTTTTGTGATACCGTAATCGGCTTATATGAGACCTTGGAACGAGAGAGAGATCAGGCAGCTGATGCGCACTTGCTCCGCAGAAGAAAAACTGGTCGGTAAGTCGAAAAGCACGTTTCCACGTGTCCTTGATGCCCCAAATAGCATGCAGAGTTTTAGCGAGTATTCTTCCTGATTCACGGGTCCTGTGGAACCCAGTAGTACATGCTTTGTCCAGACACAAAAGAAGTGAGTGAATGTAGACTGCTCTCGGAAATAGGATAGGATCCTAAATTGTTTAGGAATGTGATTCCCAGAATTAAAACTGCTCATCGCAATTTATCGCATTCCAATCCCCAACAACTCCAAATTATCCTAATTTTATAAAATGGCTAGACAATTTAGATAAGACAAAAAAAGCTGGTAATAATTTTAAGGCTGGCTCATTATTGGGCTCATTGGCTTTCCAACGCAGATATGGAGCAGTATTCTTGCTTGTATTATTTGTATGCTAATAAGATTTAAGTTAGGTTTCTTATTGTATTCTATTATATCATATTGAAAATATTTGTCAAGATAAAGAACCTCTAGTGTACAACGTGTGCTCTTACCTTAGGTACTCGTACTTGGTACCTTGGTACCTTGGTACTTTAGGTACCTTATAGGTACTAGTAATGTACATATGTATTTCGTGCCTTAGGCGTTCTATCAAACTTTCAAACATCCGCCCATATTATTTCCAATAAAACTGAAGTTTTTTGGGAATGTTTCATAATATGAAACAATATTTTTGAATCAGTTAATAAAAAATTCTAGCCACTACAACAGTGTTATAATTACAGTTGTTTTCGACATTTTAAAGGTGTTTCTTTTTGTGAAGCTATTTAAATGCAACTATGAGATCTGTATGTATTAGTAACCACTTCAGTTTTGAAAATAGAAGTTCTTTTGGAGATTACCTTTATTTTTTTATTTGTACCAAGATGTGTGCAGAGCAGACTAATATCGTGTCACAACATTTCTACAGCGGTTTGGTCGGTCATGCTCGACTTCATTCACTATGAAGAGTCCCCCTTGAGACACAAGGTAGATATTGCCTTTTGCTTCATTCCTTTTTTTAATTAAGTCTCGTCTTTACCTTTTTACTGTTTGCTCTGCTGTCGGTTTGTATGTTCACTATCTTTATGCTAGTTTTTAATGTAGACTTACTACCTACTTTAAAAAAAACCACAAGCAATTTATGATTTTAGTGTACACACTAGTAATATAGAGAAGCATGTGATGACATTCATGGCATGAGCTTCGTCATTCTGTAAAAGCTGTCTGCTGGAAGGTTTCGGCCGTGGCTAGTTACCACCCTACGGACAAAGACGCCAAGAGATTAGCGTTCCGGTACGATGCCGCGTAGAAACCGTCAGAGATATGGGTAAAATAACTACATCACTTAACAGGTGAGATAGCAGTCAAGGGCTAACTTGTCATAGAATAAATAAAAGCTGGAATTTTGTCAGCCCATGCGCCCACGTAAGTATAGCAACTATGGAGCTTGAATTGCGATGACATTTGAATGTAGCAAGCGTTCCAAAAAACTGATCCAAACATCATTGGGTGTTTGGCGCCTTCATCCACCTCATCAGCAATCATCAAGCGCTATTTTTTCATTTTTCTTTCAAGGTTATATGAAAAATCGTGTCATCATTCGCCAAACAGTTTCGTAGCAAGGGCAAAATCACCTTCAGCTTTTATAAAATGACGTACACATAGGTCTAGCATTCGTAGGCTCTCACTCATGAGTGACCTAATCAGTTTCTACTGAAATAAACACATAATATTATTACAGGATTCCATATCTCAAAAGAATAACAGAACCATTTTACGGTAGACTGCCCGTCTGAATGACAAGACCAGCTTCCAGATTTCATTGGTTTATAATATCAATTTCACATAGTACAAAACAAGATTCGTCTAACAGCCTATGGATTTTCCTTTTAGTTGCCACATTTTTTTTTTCTGGGCCGATTCCGCAAGTGATTGGAAGTTAAGGATCAGAAAGTTGCCCTAATTTAGCTTTTAATTTGACCTACACTTATAAAAGGGCAAGTTAAATTCATTGTCATTATCCGCCAATGGACGTCCATTGCAAGACATACCTACTCGTAGGCCTTCCCAAACACCACGGTCTCGATCGCCAGCATCCAGCGGCTCATTGCAACCCGCTTAATATCCTCGGTCCATCTAGGGGTCGACCAATGCTTTCCAGTGCCGGTGTCGCCATTCCAGCACCTTGGGACTCCAACATCCATCGGCTCTTCGAACTATGAAACAGAGAAATTAAAGCTTAAGTCGCTCCATCGCCCTCTGAGTGACTATGAGCATTCTGATGAGACCCATAGTTAGCGACCAAGTCTCGTATCCGTAGGTCATCACTTTCAACTGCCACTGTTTGAAGACTTTCGTCTTCAGGCATTAAAGATTTTTGGATCAAAAGTTTCCCGAACGCTGCCTAACCGAATTTGGTTCAGCGGTTTATCTCTTTCTCGAAATTGGACCTCTGTAACTGGATTGTGTGTCCTAGGTATATAATACTCGCGAGTTAAATAATAGCTTGTAATATCTGGCTTCAGTACATAACCTTGATACATATTGGTTTCAATAAAACAAAAGTCCATATTGTGTACACAGTATAATTTTATCCACCGACGGTTTATGATGCTCGGGCTTGGCGCTGTAGTGTCGCATAAACTGAGTTTTGTGACAAAACGTTCCTTCACAACAATAGAAGCTCACAGCGGTTTGAATTCTTGCCTACAATTTCAATTCTATTCTCGAGAGAACAATAATTGAAACAGGTAATATTTACGTAAAAGCAAACATGAATAACGCATTTCTGCTTGAAATAACATTTTTATATCAAAGCGTATTCAGGTTATTTTAAAATAAAATCTTCACAACTTTACTCGATCGTAATAGACGTTATTTACTCATTGTGCACAGGACACTAAGATGCTCTCTGTACCTAGAGAGGAACACTAAATCTTACACATTTTATAACTGTGGAACCTTTTATGTCTAAATATTTGTTACACATTCACGTTATACCAGCTTGACTGGATATGGATGTAGTTTATGATATAGCTTTTAAACAGTTGGATGCACACGGTTTTTAACTAGGGTATGTAGGTATTCTAATATATACAAATTGAAAATTCTTTCCCAATACAGGTTCGTAATGAGTTATTAGGGTATGCAGTGCATTTTTGCACCTATGAAGTGCACGCCATTGCTTTTTGCAAATTGGAATAACAATTGTGATTTAATATCTCGGCAATAGATTGAAATGACAATATAAAATTGATAGATATAGAGAATTCTTTAACACGGAGAAAATGAAAATATATATTTCTAAAAAAAATTTTTAAATGATATTATAGGAGTCGTATAATTTACAATATATGTATATTGTATATTGACATTACTTATAGATCATAATATAATATGGAGTCGTATAGGTACACTATACAATATATTTATATTCTATATTGACGCAATACTGACGAATGTTTATCAGAATTAAATGTGTAGGGGTAGTTTTAAAATATTTTATATCTATAATCGTATTGTGCATAAAAAAATAACGCAATTATAGTTTAAGTGGATTGGAATAGACCTCTTTATAATAAAGTATAGAATATCTCGCGAAAATGCAAACGTCAGAAAAAGTAACAATTTAAACATTCTACATTTTTTTGTTGGAAAACTAGAGCTGTTAGAAAAATTCTAACTGCTAGTAAAATATTTAAAACAAGGCGTAAATCCTCTTAAAGTATTATCTAATTGAACAAAGCTCCGCTACACTCAGTGGCGTAGCGTGCCTTGGGGCCCTGTATCAAAATTAGGTAGGGCCCAGGGTAAAAATTTCTCACAAAAGAAACCAAAATGCTGGCTTAAACATGGCAGCGATATATATTATATATATATATATATATATATATATATATATATATAGGTTAAGTCGCTGTCATGTGTATATATATATATATATGTATAGGATGTTTCTATTTATTGGGTTTACGCTTGACCCGGGAAAAAATTTACTTTTTTTAATTTTCTCATTTATAAAGTGAAAGTAGGCTGTTTTTAAATGATTTTTTTCAGAGAAATCCATTAAGTTTTACCAATTTTTGCTTTAACACGTTAACGGGGTCCTCAGACTACAGGGCCCCCCCCTGTAGTCTGAGGACCCCGTAACATTAATATGGCTGACACAGCGGTGGCTACGCCCCTGGCTACACTACTGCTATACTCGTATATAGGGTACTAAGTACTTACGAACTTGGCACAATCGGGCCTTTAGTATAAATTGAATTCGTCCAATGCCTGCTTTCGTTGGTCCATTGCCAGTCAACCACTTAGTATTAACGATTATGTTGCTCATTCTTTGTTTGGGTAGAGAGTGGTGAAAAGTGTTTCTTCACCTGGTTGATTTATTTTTCGGATTTCTTATAACCCGAAATGTTTGTAGCTATTCCAAATCAAAATCAAGCTAAAATAATGTAGACGAGTATTAGATGGTGTATGAACTACTCGTTCGAAATCAAAATAAATTAATACTAAAATTTCTAGATTTTAGACTATAGTTTAAGTTTTATATGCATAAAACACTATAAAAAGACCTTTCTTCACTGGCTCGGAGATTCCTGTCATCTCCGCCTGCAAGTATTCCCAGCGGACAATTTTTCAGTAGTGCCGGAATTATATACAAAACCTTCCCGAAACAGATTACAAGCTAATAAACAGCTCAACTATTGTTTTTAAAATACAATTTACCTTTAACATAATTCCAGTATTGATACTAAGGCTAAGTATTTAGTAAATATTAAGTTTTTTTCGGTTAATTAAAACTTACAGAAAACATTTTTATCTTTTAGTGTAAAAAGTACAGAAGCAAAGAAAATGTAAAATTTATATAAAACATCATAAAAATTAGCACATTTTTGGAAAATTACAAAAATGGTGCTTACTGATAAATACTAGTTAAAATTAATTTTGTCAATTTATTTGAAGTTTATTTTAATAGGTTGATAAAAGACCAAAATAGTGTAAAGGCCAGCTGGCCCGTAGTGGGATGCAAAAATGGCTCATAATGAGTTTGTAATTAAGATGCAGCCAATCAATTCACGCTCATTGCTCGTAAATCCTTTCATTTTCAACTAGAAAGTGATAAATTTTACCGATAATAGAGTCAATTGTGAAAATTAATCACAACTTTAATTAAAAGTTTTCTCTTAAGTCGCTGGTCTATTCAAAACAGGTATTTTGTTCTTCGTAAATCTGTAATTGTCTGTGCAAAATGCGGAGAGATTCTGTCTTTTACTTTCGTCGTGGGCTCTTGAGGAACAGTTACAATGGTGAAGATTTCGCATTTTAATCAG
Source organism: Bicyclus anynana (assembly GCF_947172395.1). Lineage (NCBI taxonomy): Eukaryota > Metazoa > Arthropoda > Insecta > Lepidoptera > Nymphalidae > Bicyclus > Bicyclus anynana. The sequence goes on from NC_069091.1 coordinate 10,557,290, forward strand.
TGCTTGTCGTGTTTTTACTAGACCGGTATTTCCTCTTGCTTGGACAATGAATGGCTCGGAATGACTTCATCCTGTGATAGGCGTATCCGTGACTGCTTTTTATTCCGTGTTATTTTTATTATTTATCTACTTCATTTTTTCCTCTGCTTCGCTTCAATGAATTATGTGTCATAGGACTAGATTAATGATTGCGATTATGCGTAGCTTTTGAAAAGTAGGTAGGCATAATAAGTAGATTGTAAAATAAAATTTCTTTAGTTTTTTATTTTTTTTTATTCTTTACATGTTAGCCTTGACTAACTATCTCACCTGATGGTAAGTGATGATGCAGTCTAAGATGGAAGCGGGCTAACATGTTAGGAGGAGGATGAAAATCCACACCCCTTTCGGTTTCTACACGGCATCGTACCGGAACGCTAAATAGCTTGGCGGTACGTCTTTGCCGGTAGGGTGGTAACTAGCCACAGCCGAAGCCTTCCACCAGCCAGACCTGGACAAATTAAGAAAATCTTAATCTGTCCAGTCGGGGATCGAACCCAGGACCTCCGTCTTGTAAATCCACCGCGCATACCACTGCGCCACGGAGGCCGTCGCCGTTCGTTAGGAGTTAAAAATAAATTCATCACCATTAACAATCAATAATTCGGTTCACAGTTGTGCTCGAGTCTCCTCTCAAAATTAGAGGGGTTAGGCTAATAGTCCACCACGCTGCTCCAATGCGGATTGGCAGACTTCACACACGTTGAGAATAAAGAAAATTCTCAAGTATGCAGGTCAGGTCATGATGTTTTTCCTTCACCTGAACTTCACACTGAGAATAGGCTCTGAAACTAGTGAATCGATTTGAAATATTCTTTCATTGTTGGGAAGCTACACTATGCCTGAGTGCTATAGGCTATATTTTATCCTCGTAATCTTACGGGAACGGGAACCACGCGGGGGAAACCGCACCGCGTCTGATATATTATAATAATACACTTAATTTCGGATTAGTTATCGTCATTAATTCAAATTGACCTAATTGTGTAAGTACTTGCCTCAAGATTTCGTCCGCGTGTGGAGTTTGGCTATTTTTGGAAAACTATTTTAGTTACATCTACCCGGTCTCAATTAAACAAGTAAGCCTTGCCTAATCTCCATACTGAAACTGCATGAAAGTTGGACGGACCAACAACATAAATATCCAAAAGCTATGGAGCATCTTATTAAATATCCAAAAATATATAATACGTTGAGCCGTGATAGCCCAGTGGATATGCCCTCTGCCTCCGATTCCGGAGGGCGTAGGCTCGAATTCGGTCCGGGGCATGCACCTCCAACTTTTCAGTTGTGTGCATTTTAAGAAATTTAAATATGACGTGTCTCAAACGGTGAAGGAAAACATCGCGAGGAAACCTGCACACCAGAGAGTTTCTTAATTCTCTTTATCGCCGCAACTACTAAACCGATTTGGTTGAAATTTGGAATGGAAATAGATTTTACTCTGGATTAACACATAATCTTTGTCCCGAAAAAATCTATAGTTTCGTGAATTTTTGTTTACTGTTTCACGCAGCGACTACTAAACCAAATCATCTGAAATTTGAAGTAGCGATTGATTATAGTCTAGATTATCTCGGAAAAATCTATGGTTTCCGAGGGATTTGTGAAAAACTAAATGCCACGCGGACGAAGTCACGGGCGTCCGATAAAACAGATATAAATAGATAAATATAAGAGTTTTCTTGATGTAAATGATGCCCATATTAACATTGACGTCCGTACAGACACAAACTCGTTACAATTTTATAATAGTATAGATTACGAAAAGTAAAGGGCGGAAGTAACTGTTCTATGTTTCCGGATAGAAAGTATTAAGTACGTACTTACCTGTTTTTAGGCTGCCATATCGAAGTCCATTTGATTGTATGTACCTTGGGGTCCCAAAGCCTCAATAGCTCAGTGGTAAGTAAAGGGGCCAGACTTAACACCGAGAAGTGGTAGTTCAATCCCAACCCGCTTGACTATTGTCGAGTCTAGCGAAGGGTTGCCATGGGGGAATCGGGATATAATTTCTAATTTAATGTCGAGGGAAATATAAAAAAAATCACACACAATGTTTGAGGGTCTGGATCTTTGAAAACTGTTACTTCCCAAAGTAATTAAGCTCCAAATCCCGTAACTGTCTTCCGTAGGTACTTACTTATCGTAGACTAAAATGACGAATTTTTTATTATTATTATTTTTATACATTATATTTTTACAAGTGACCCTTGACTACAATCTCACCTTATGGTAAGTGATGATACAATCTAAGATGGAAGCGGGCTAACTTGTTAGGAGGAGGATGACGCCACACTCCTTTCGGTGTCTACACGACACCGTACCGGAACACTAAATCGCTTGGCGGTACGTCTTTGCCGGTAGGGTGGTGTAAATCCACCGCGCATATCACTGCGCCAGGGAGGTCGTCGGAGACTGCTCGAACTTGTAAATCCACCATTCTCTGCGACCTGGCAGTTGCTGGCTCTCCGTCTAATAGCCTAACCGAGGACTTGAACCCAGGACCTAAAGATTCGCATTAAACTTCTAGCTAGCTAGCTGTATTGGTTAACCAACAAGACTGATAGTATTTGATTGAGTAATATTTTATTTAAAGAGTATAAAACTGGAACGAAAATAACATACATGCCTGAAGCATGAGTGCAAAAGTAGGTCAGGTTTGAAGAGTTACTAGTTCACGCGATCTGATTAGCAATTGTAATGCTTAAAAGCAAGTGTAAATCAAAGCTGAAGTCAAAATATATCTACTATAACTAAACACTGCAATGTATTTGTGGTTATGGGGAATTAATATTAGTTGATGTGTGTCACAGACAGAGCAAAAAAAATTACAATAAAATAATGGCGACCCCGCAGTAGAAATCGCAGTGTAGGTCGACCCCCGACCATGTGAACTGACGACATCAAGAGAGTCGTTAGGCATTCGCTGAATGCAGGGCTGGCCGCTGGAAGCGGGCTTACTTTGTTAGGGGGAGGATGAAAATCCACACGCCTATCGGTTTCTACACGACATCGTACCGGAACGCTAAATCGCTAGGCGGTACGTCTTTGTCGGTAGCCACGGCCGAAGCCTCCGAAAGTCAAAAGTAGTTCTAGCTTGTAAGTACCACAAATCAATTTTGTATGTTTCTTTGTACCCTATTAGGAATGTACAGCGATTCGAGGCAACTGGGGAATAAAAAAATGTGCGGGTGTGAATACGACGGAGCCAAGAAAGCGGAGGCAAACAGGAAATAACGGAGCGAGATAAAATGCGAGTCCGTCGGCAGGTCTTTTTAGAGAGGTGCTCTTTTATTTCTTATTTATGCTATTTAGATGTCGAGTTAAAATACAAAGCTGCCTTTCAAACGTTAAGGATAGAGACTTGGACTATAGCTTGACAACTTCAATCGTCGTTATCAACCCAAATTCGGCTCACCGCTGAGCTCGAGTCTCCTCACAGAATGAGAGGGGTTAGGCCAATAGTCCACCACGTTGGCCCAATGAGGATTGGCAGACTTCACACACGCAGAGAAATAAGAATATTTTCTGGTATGCAGTTTTCCTCACGATGTTTTCCTTCACCGTTTGAGACACGTGATATTTAATTTCTTAAAACGCACGCAATTGAAAAGTTGGAGGTGCATGCCCCGGACCGCATTCGAACCCACACCCTCCGGAATCGGAGGCGGAGGTCATATCCATTGGGCTATCACGGCTATAACTTCGTTCGTAACACTCCCGATTGGCCGCGCGGGCCAGGGCGTAGCGATGAATGAAAACCCGACGACTGATGCACCTCACTTCCCCGCACGCACGATTTCACACCCGCGTAGTCTTTCCCCCCGTCGCCTGCATATCATGGGAGTGTTTTGTAATAGTAGTGTGCAAATTAAGTATACATAAACAGGAAGGTCATGCTACTAAGGGCCTATTTATCGTCGAGAATACGGGGAAAATGTAGCCTATGACACTAACAAATAATGTGACTTTTTAGTGGTACAAAAAAATTCAAAATCGATGCAGTATATTTACCCAATAGAATACCACAAATTACCTCTTTATAATATTAGTATAGAATGCAGTGCTTATTGTTGGAGTATGTCACATTAATCCGTTCCTAAACCGTTCCAATGCAAGGATTACTTTGTCAATTTAGACTCTTTGCCCCGCGGCCTCTATGGGTATACGCTAGGCGTTGTTAGATTACTGCGTTCAACCAAAATCAATACCCTACTTACTATAGCAATGCACTGTATATAACGAGTAATAGTGCATTATTAATTGTACAAATATTGACGTTACTTTTGTATTGTTTAACTTTTTGTTACTAACTTTTATATTATCTTCTAATCGTAGGTACTTACCAAACATTAGTAATAAAACGCACGCATATAAGATTTGCTCATTTCAAATTAATTGTATTTAAGTCAGGCACTGATGATCAATTAAGCTTACTTGATCGTCAGTGGCTGACTTTAGTAAAACCTCAATGTTCATATTTATACTGAGGTGTTGAATGTGCATAATATGAGAACCTCGTTCTGTGGACAGTTTTGTACTCAGAAAAGTATGCTAATTATGATCCTGGATGTTGCCAGGAAACCTCCTGGTTTCTTGTTTGTCCATTCTTTTTTATACTCCACCCTTATCGATATCGAAATCCTTTGCATTATCATTGCTTTGTAAAATCTTTATTGTTTGTTTTATTGAAATTTGATTGTCATATTAAGATTTTAAAGTGTTTTCTTAATTCCCCCTCTACAAAAAAAGCAACGTGGAAACGACTGAACTACGCACCATACTAGTGCAAACCGAAGCGCCGTGTGCGTTCTCGCCAGTGCGGTACGGCGTGGAGAGGTACGGCCAAATAGTTCCCGTGCAGCATCAGAGGAAAATAACTGTATGTCTGTGCGTTGCGCAAAAATATTTCCCGTACATTTTTTTATGAGAAACTGATTACATATGAAGCAAGGATGTCAAGAATATAGTTATCACTTTTGTTCTTGTATGGAAACTTAGTTTATCCACCGCCGCACCAGGATATGGACAATTACTGCCGTATAGACAGAAACTCATATACGACAAAATACTTCTCGTAATGCAGCGAACGGGTTTATTACTCGTTATCAACCCATATTCGGCTCACTGCTGAGCTCGAGTCTCCTCTCAGAATGAGAGGTGTTAGGCCAATAGTCCACCTCGCTGGCCCAATGCGGATTGACAGACTTCACACACGCATAGAATTAGAAAATTCTCTGGTATGCAGGTTTCCTCACGATGTTTTCCTTCACCGTTTGAGACGCGTGATATTTAATTTCTTAAAGTGCACACTACCGAAATGTTGGCGGTGCATGCCCCGGACCGGATTCGAACCCACACCCTCCGGAATCAGAGGCAGAGGTCATATCCACTGGGCTATTATGGCTATAATACACTGATAGCTCGTTAATTACACTGATAGCTAATCTAAGAAAACACATCCAAGTTAATATATATAAAAAACAAGAATTCTATTACTAGAGGACGCTCGCGTGAAATTCTGCGCGGAAATCAAAGATTTTCTTCTTCTTCTTCGTCGTTACACTCTTGAAAGAGTGGTCGTGGTCGTCATTTGGGCGCGGTGGCAAGCCTCACTATCCTTCGCCATTCCTCCCGCAGTGTGGCTCTCCTAGAACATTCGTGGAGCGATCCATGGAGAGCGGTTTTTACTTGATCAGTCCAGCGCATTGGTGACCTGCCACGTGCTCTTGTGCCCTCCACCTTTCCTTGCACCACAAGTCTCTCTATGGACGTGTCATCTTTTCTTGTAATATGACCAAAGAAAGTCAGTATGCGACATTGGACTATTGAAGAAAGACGCTGTTTGATGCTCAGTTCTTGGAGGATTGAAATGTTGGATCGGAACTGAGTCCAGGATATGCCAAGCATTCTTCTCCAGCACCACATTTCTAGAGCTTCTATCTTTTTTTCAAAGATTTTAGGATAGTATAAAAAGTAGCCAAAGTATTGTGTGTCCAGGATATATGCTATACTTACTAATAAATTCATTCCAAATTTGAACCAAATTCAAACATAGATCTGTCTTATACATATGCTGTTAGGATATACTCATTATGTACTTTATATGAGAGATTTTCGGATGATACAACATTATTTGCATACTTAATTAAGTGCCGTATTTCAATTTGAGCCTTTCATACAAAACAAAATGAACATTTTAATTACGCGAAAAGGCTTTACGCTAGTAATTCTTAAATACAATTAGGCCCGTGGGTACGCTTTCCATAATTATTTTATCTTATATCAACAGAAAAGGTTTACGGAACGTGTGTGCTCGCTATTATGCTCGGAATATTGGAAGAATGGAAATAAGAGAATGAAGTTAATGACTATAGCTAAGTAGATATTTATGTATATGTAAATGTAATAACAATAGACAGGCTTATGAGGGAGATTTAAGAGCGACAAATTATGGTTCTCACAATATTCCTTAGAAATTGTTTAAATTTTACTACCCACTAATATTACAGCTAGAGTTTGATTTGATTGAGTTTGTTTGAGTTTGTTTGTTTGGTTGGCTTGAAGTAATTTGAATTGAAAAACTATTTTTGTGTTAGATAGTCCATTTATCGAGGAAGCTATCGTTTCAGCGATCTTTTTCGGAGCTACCGTTGCGGTGACTGTATTAATTAATTAATTAATTATCTTTCCTCTTAGAAAGAGATGGTATAAGCTATAGACCGCCATGTTGACCCAGTGTAGGCTAGCAGATTTCACACACGTAGTGTGTAGATAGTAGAGATTAGAGAAAGTAAATTCTCAGATATGCAGGTTTCCTCACGATGGTTTTCATTCACTGTTTGAAACACGTAATTTCTTAAAATGCACAGCTAATTTTGAATTAAGTTAAAACTGAAAAGTTAAAATTAAAGAAAGGAGAAGGCAGAGAATGCTGTCATAATATTAGTAGGTACCAGCGGACGCCCGCGATTTCGTCCACGTGAAACTCTATGTAAACTTTCAACTAACCCTACCCAACTCTACCCCTACCCTACCCCTACCTTTTCCAGATTTTTCTTTGCTATAAACCTCACGGAGCCCGAGACCTTTCCAACGAATGCAAAACCGTGGAAATCGGTTCGTGCGTTCTGGAGTTATAGCGTCAGGAAGGAAAACCCGACTTATTTTTATTAGTAGGTATAGTCTATTATATTTTCTTAAAATCATTGCATTAGAAAACACGACAAAGGTAGCACGTAATAACCGCGTTTACATTATCCAAGTAGCGGCCGTGCGAGTGTGAACGGTGTTTAATACCTGCAGTTCAAGTGCTGTATGATTGCAGAGCCGCCGCAATGACAAGCGATGTACAACGGGCGCTATTATTTCACTCCCCTTCTGAGCTCTGTTTGAGATACATTAAAAACATGTTTACTAACAGTATAATGCAGCGTTAATGGCTATTTCTAGTTTATTCTCGTGTTACACTTTGTTTGCTATTATGTGATTATCCAACAAAGTTATTCTAAAACAGATACCTATATATTTTCACAAACATAGGTATACTTATTTTTATTTTAATCGTCAGCATTAGCTTATTGTAAATCCAGAAAAAGGTACATCGATTCTCTTTCTACAATCGGAAGCGCTTCCATAATTAAATAATGTATGGGAATGACCATAAACGTAGCTTACCTATGCTTTGTGTTCTGTGGGAATGACATTCGTTGTCGACAGGTCACGTGATCAAGTTATCGATTGGATCTGTCATTCTCATACATTTTTTTTTATTTTGAAGCGTTGGCGTTTGAAGAAAGAGAATAAATGTGCCACATGGCTACAGACCCAGGCACCCTTCTTTATTTATTTATTTATTTGTAACGCCGACAATGACAGCAGAAAACATTATATATAAGTGAGTTACAAAATTCTTGAACTACTGCAGCCATCTTTTACAGGCATTCACAACACTGCAGAGTCCGGTTAAAAACTTAAAATAAAAGATTCTTTATAGAGCATAGAACGTCGGTGCCCCAATGTGAGTTAGCGAGCTTATTTTTAATTATATATTTAATTTACATTTTATTTTTTACAAGTTAGCCCTTGACTATAATCTCACCTGATGGTTAGTGATGATGCAATCTAAGATAGAAGTGGGTTAAATTGTTAGGAGTAGGATGAAAATCCACACACCTTTCGGTTATTACGCGACATCGCTTGGAACGATAAATCGCTTGGCGGTAGGGTGGTAACTAGCCACGAAGCCTTCCATCAGCTAGTCTTGAACCAATTAAGAAAACCTCAATCGGCCCAGTCAGTGATCGAACCGAACCAGGACCTCCGTCTTCACGGCGCACGCCACTGCACCATAGAGGTCATCAAAAAAGTTGTTGTATCCAATGAATAATGATGATGACCGGAACTGCCTAATGTGATCTCCTAAGCTGAAAATTTGTAGAAAGAAAGAAAAAAATATTTTTAAGATCCTCTTAACTTTCATTCGATGTATAACACGATGAAGTTGGCAAAAGTTTTTTTTCATCTCTCCATCTTACATCATAAATCCCCCATATTCAAATTTCATCTATTCACGGTACATTTCTGCGTATATGTCACAAGAATTGATATGTGTAATAAATTTTAACTTGATTGGTCCAGTATATTCGAAGAAAACAGACCGCCATTAAAATGTGCGCGAGTGATGTTATAAGGGTTCCGTTTTTGGACTACGTACGTTTGGAACCCTAAAAATAGTATTTCTAAACCCGACCCAAGATCTCTGTTTTACAAACTAACCAATGGATCAGCGAACCAGATTTTAATCGTAGGTATTCTATATATAAGCCTACATTTGTATACAACACCTTTACAGGTAAGCGGGTGGAGCTGAATTTATTTACAAAGGTACCTATGAATTAATAATTTTGTTTGATACGGATCGCTACTCATTAATTTTAAAATTCACAAAAGGCCGTGACGAGCCTGATAATGTAGATAGGTAGGTATAACACAAAAAGCTTTTCTTGTGATATTATATTCTCCTATAAATAAACAGTTTAATTCGACTTTATAGCTCCATTTTACGAAACAAAACATTTTGTGTTCAGTACAAAATCTTAGAAGTAAGGTTAATTTTCCACCAAATTTTAAATTATTAGTCAATTTTTAGATGAGGTAACCTAAATTTTAAAATTCATTTATATTATTTTTTTCTCTATACTTTAAAATCTAAGACCTAATCAACACCTTTCCGGTTACATTGTAGCCACAGATTAAAGAATAATAAACAGATAGAGCGCACGGAAAACGATGATGTCGTAGCCGTTAGTATTTTTTTATTGATATTTATTGTTTATTATAATATTAATTTACGTAAATGTTGGTTAAATTTTGAAATACAAATTATAAAAAATATTTGTATATAAGCGGATATCAAGGAGACACGTGACGGATTTTTATGGGTTTCACCAGCTTTACCACGCTGCTTGTTAAGACTCATTCTGGATCATTCTTTATTCTGTGATTGTAGCATTCAATTGACTTAATTACAGTGGACGTAGATACAAACGACGTAGGTAAATATTAGTACAGACATAAAATTGTGTTTATTTAAAAAGTTGCTGTTGAAAGACATTTATTAAATATTTAACGACCACCTGATTGCTTCGGAAAACTAGATACTTCAGCATTTTATTAAGGTATTACAACTAAATACCTTATTAGTTAGGTATCTCTAACAGGGAATTTGTTTAAAGCAGTAGGGATTTATCATATTTTCATAATTATACAGTTTCGAAAGTTAACATCGACAATTTTAACGAATATTTTCTCTTTAGATTATTTCTGAATTGCCAAAGATTCCAGGAAAGGATGGAATTACGAGTATGTCGGTTGCTAAAACATGGAGGAATTTTGCTGCGACGTACCTACCTACAGTATTTTTTTTAAACTAATTCAATAATTGAAGTGTCTAATGTAGGTATTTGAACAGTTTCCTTGGGAGAACACATTTAATCTATCATCAAACTGACTAGAACATTTCAAAGTTTAAAGAAAGTAGTTCAACGGAAAATAAACATACGAAACAAAGAAAAAGCTTTTAATTTATATTAAATTATATAATTGTACATAATTTTAATTTTCGCTACATACATAAATGAAAATAGATATTTGCGAAACTTATTAGTAAAACTTATTTGTCTGTTTGTCTGTCATCTTGTTCCGGCTAATCTCTGAAATAGCTGAGCCTATTTTCACAGGATTTTCACTGGCAGATAGCTAATGTTATGAGGAGTAATTTAGGCTACATTTTCCCCATATTCCTGCAGAAATACGCGGGTGAAACAAACTTTTATTAAACTAAATACATCGAATGAAACAAAAATATAAGTAGGTACATAATCGAGCAATTGAAAAAATATTAAAATGTAAACAAACGTATGTGAGTTTCAATATTGGTTGTTATTTATTTACTTTTAATAATGTACCTCCGTTAAAACTAACCAAAGTACTAAGCAAAGTACTTGTATGACTTACCTACATAATTCTCACCCCGATATTGTGTGAAATATGTTTTTCCATGAGGTTATCACGACCCTAAAGGATAGGAATCTCTATAAAGTTACTGTTTAGTAGATCATTCCAGTAAACCTCGTTTCCTTTTGGTTCTTTATGTACTCTGTCCGGGGTCGTGTAAATAAATACTTTGGGATAATACCGGGATATTCTTATCAAACCGTGCGGTCAGTTGCGAGCTGCCTTAACACCAATTAGGTAGTAGGTACTGAATTGTTTATGTCTTTGCGAATATACTTCGTTTACCTATATTATTTACTAGCTGACGCCGCGCGTTTTCATCCGCGTGGTTCCTGTTCCCGTAAGAGTATGGGGATAATATAATAGCCTACAGCCTTCCTCGATAAATGGGCTATCTAACACTAAAAGAATTTTTCAAATCGGACCAGTACTTCCTGAGTGTTCCTGATTAGCGTGTTCAATCAAACAAACTCTTCAGCTTTATATATTAGTATAGAGTATAGATATAGATTTATATAGCACTGTTGGCTATGGGTCCTATGGAAGGCAAGTGGGTATGTATTGTCAAGGTGAATGCAAAGGTTCATCAAACGGTTCATTATATATTTTATTATTACCTATGAGAGTTGTGATAGCCCAGTTGATATGTCCTCTGCCTTCGATTCGGAGGGCGAAATCCGGTTCGAATTCGGTCCGGCGTATGCACCGCGGCTCCCTGTTACTTTTACTGTTACTAGTCTTCTCTCAGAATGAGAGGGTTCGGCCAAATAGTCCATCACGCTGGCCCAATGCGGATTGGCAGATTTCACACACGTAGAGAATTAAGAAAATTCTCTGGTACGCAGGTTTCTTCACGATCTTTTTCCTTCATCGTTTGAGACACGTGATATTTATTTTCTTAAAATGCACATAACTGAAAGTTGGACAGGATTTGAACTTACACCCTCCGGAATCGAAGGTAGAGGTCATATCCACTGGGCTATCACGGCTCCTTAATTAGTAGTGTAGGTATTTGTTTACATCGAATAACTTTACACTTAGGCTGTAAGCCTGAGGAAAACGCTTATAAGTGGTGAAGTTAGCAAAAGTGGAGCTTTGGTTGAAATTGAAAACAAAATGGGGCAATTACTTCGAAAGGATTATAGGCCTTGGTAAGTTAAGCTGCACAGCTCAACGGAGGCTACTGTTTTGGGCTGTTTCGATCGATTAAAGCAAAATGGAGGCACACAGGAATATACTAATACTATCGACGCCCCGCTGTTTCACTCGCATAGTTGCCGTTCCTGTGGAAATATGGGGTTAAAATATAGTCTATGGCGCTCACAAATAACGTGGCTTTCTATTGATAGAATATTTTCCAAAATAGGTTCAGTCTATTTAGAGATTACGCCCTACAACCTGATAAACTTTACCTCTATACTAGCATGTTCGTCGATATGGATTGAAAGGTGTTAATATTGTCATAACTAATTGAAAAAATCCGTATCAACGGAGAGTGAGGACTTATCGACTTATAATTATCGACGATTTTTAGGGTTCCGTAGTCCACGAGGAACCCTTATAGTTTTGTCATTTCCGCTAGATGCGGATGTGCGGAAAAGTCAAGATGATTTTTTTATCATCTAACCCATGGTGTGAGGTATCCTTATCGGTATTTTTGTGCCTTATTACATAAGGGATAAAAGTGCTAACTTAATCTACGGAATCCTACACTGCCCGTGTCCCGACACGCACTTAGTCAGTTTTCTACTTTACTGACGTAAAATTCATAATATTATTTAAATAAAAACGGTATAAACTCACATGTATGTTTAAATTTTAAGCCTTTATCCATTATTTTCAATTATATATTTCTGTTATAATAACTGTTTTTATTTAGGTAATTTTTATTGTCTATTAATTTTGTTGGTAGAATTTTTATTTTGTTTTCCAAAGAGGTAGGTATACGATGTAAAACTATTGCAAATAGAGAAAAACTCACACAAACGAGGTTTCTAGCAACGACTAGTTTGTAATAAAACTTCCAGGTTGTAAAGGAAATTCTTTAGAAATCCATCAATTTCAATAGAGGCACTAAGACCCTCTGCGGGTTGACGGTTTGTACCCGCAAGAGGTCGCCTTACACTCCTCAAGTCTCATTAGTAGAAGGGTCTCTACTTTACATTCCATTAAAGTACAATACAACGAGTAATTTAGGCAAACATTTGGTAGTATATTTATTTTCTGTTTGGATAAATAGAAATAATTATTTAATAATTTCATCCGGTGCCTCCTGGCGACCCTTCGTGGATATCATATAGTAGGTAGATGACATTTCTCAGTTGACTTGATATTTGTTTTAATCATCATTATCCCATATTCGGTTCACTGCTGAGCTCGAGTCTCCTCTTAGAATAAAACGGGTTAGTCTAATAGTCTACCACGCTGGCCCAATGCGAATTGGCAGACTTCACACACGCAGATAATTAGGAAAATTCTCTGGTTTGCAGGTTCTCTCAAGATGTTTTACCTTCACCGTTTGAGACACGTGATATTTAAATTCTTTAAATGCACACAACTTAAAAGTTGGAGGTGCATGCCCCGGACCGAATTCGAACCCACACCCTCCGGAATCGGAGGCAGAGGTCATATCCACTCTTGAGAGCCGTGATAGCCCATCTTACCTCTTTATTATTATTATAATAAAGAGGTAAGATTAAATTTAACAGAATCACTTAGAATAGGTGGTTGGTAAATTTCGTGTATATCCACTAAAGTTTTTGACTGGCTTCGCCCGTGGCTAGTTACCACCCTACCGACAAAGACGTACCGCCAAGCGATTTAGCGTTTCGGTACGATGTTGTGTTGAAACCGAAAAATATGTGTGGATTTTCATTATACACAAGTTACCCCGCTTTCCATCTAAGTATAAAAAAATTGATACGAAAAATTAAAAATAAAAAATCCTGTAATTATTGTAAATTTCTAGAAGGCTTTATAAACAATTGTCGTAACATAGTCAATGTTTTAAACATCGTAGTACCCTCAGCAAAACCTCAATAAATGTATGTGGATTCAACAGTAGACAAGATAAATTGACAAACGCAATCCAGGGATTTTTATTGTGTCAGGGACAAATACGTTCTACCTGAATCTTGATTTTCGAGATGTTAAAAATCTTTTTAATTTCACAAAGAGTTTAACTTTTAACGGCTATGTATAATAATACACTTACATTATGTTAATTGCACAAATATACTGGAATAACAAATTTCACTTAAAGTGAGTGATAAATCTATTATTCATCATATATTCATCATTTAGATGGTTTTATGATTAACTAGTAGTGTTCCGCAGTTCCACACGCATAGATCTTATTGCTGTAGAGCTTATAATTAGCAACTGCTCAAAAGTAGCATGCTTTCGTGCTTGAAATGAGCATGTGTAACAGTGGCTTAAAGGATAACTTTGTGAGTCCATGTACGAGTATCTTGTTGCAAATAGCAACTGTTACTAAATATATCGATTTTGTAACAAAACCGAGGGTTAGTTGCACGAGGGGTGAATGCCCCTGTCACTGCAGATTCGCCGCCACGCCATATTGGTTGGGGCTCCTACGTCACTAATGGAACAGCGAGGGCTGAAATATGAGCCCATTCTGCTCTACATGCGTTGAAAAACAGCCGGAACTCGAGAAATCGTTCCCGAAGTTAAATCTACTGTGACTTTGCTCGTTTCATAATGCTACCCTCACTGTTGTTTGCAATAACTCAAGCTTACGAATGAAATTCTCTTTTTTTAACGTGTCTTGTTGAACCTACAAAGCCTATCCAGAGCTACCAGCTCAGAACCAAAAACTATCTAATAAATAAATAAAATAATCCTAATAATATTATAAACGCGAAAGTTTGTATGGATGTATGTTTGTTTTAACTTTAACACCGCTACTGCAGAAGCGATTTGGCTGAAATTTGGGATGGAAATAGATTTTACTCTGGATTAACACATAGGCTACTTTTTATCCCGAAAAAAATTCATGGATTCCTGAGATTTGCGAAAACCTGATGATTTTGATGGTATGAATGTTTGTTACTCTTTCACGCCTCGGCTACTGACCGAATCACCTGAAATTTGAAGTAGAGACATCATAATCAGGATTAAAATATATAGGCTACTTTTTATCCCGGGAAATTCATGGTTCCCGAGGTATTTGTGAAAAACTAAATTCCACGCGGACGAAGTCGCGGGCGTCAGCTAGTTGTTATATAATAAAGTGTAGAGTAACTGTAATATTTATTTCAAACGATGCGAAGTCTATATTATTATTTTCGTTTTTTTTTGGCAAAGATCCTTTTCGGTCGTACCCAAAGGTGGAAGGAACGGTGGAAGTTTAGTTTTAAATTTAAATTCATTGTGAAGAAAAGAAATTTGTTTAGAAATAACTATTTATTTAACGAATTCAAGTTTAGGGAAGTTATTTGTTTATTATTGTAATTTTCAAGAATGTACAATAATAATAATATTTTTGTTAAGTAGATATAATTATATACAATTAGCTATTATGATATAAATAAACGTTCACTTTCACCCATTTTTAATTCAAATTGTAGGCAATTAAGTAAAATTGCGTGTACAATATGAAATTACGTAAAAACGTATAATGTAACATTGCTTGGTTAGAATTTTTATAACCGTTCACAACATTTTCGTCTCTAATCACCATCAAAGTTCATATAATATTAGTCCGTTTATTACGGACTAGCGGACGCCCGCGACTTCGTCCGCGTGGAAATCAATGTAAACTTTCAAGCCCTATTTCACTAATTTAAGGGTTGAATTTAAAAAATTTTTGAATTGCATTAAATTTCGTATTTTTTTATGATTTATGATCTTTAAAACTGTAACTCTGTAACTCTAAAAATGAAGGACTTTCCATACAAACTTCCAACTCCTATTTCAACCCCTTCTCATTTTATTTTCGCAATAAAAAGTATCCTATAACCTTCTCCGTATTATGGTCTTAAACCTTTTCATGACAATAACAAACACAAAAAAAAAATAGTGGAATCGGTCCAGCCGTTCACGCGTGACGGCGTGACCAAGGGATATATGGATTCATTTTTATATATATAGATTACTTTTTAATTAATTATAATTTTTTTAAACCCTGTGTAATGGTTTCGAAGTAGGGTGGTACTACAATAAATCGCAGGGAAGTACCCTGCGATTTATTGTAGTCTTATCAAATTGTTGTGAGCTCTACATTAAAGAGTAAAAGATCGAGCGGGCTTTTTTGCAAAGAGATCGTTTAAAAAATCTGCGCTTTATAAGAGGATTTCGAGGGGAGTTGGAAGTGGTACTTGTGAATTCTAGCTTTTGCGTCCCAGCTCTCACAAGCATTTCAATGTTTGCGATAAAATATATTATGCCATTTCTTACAAATGTAATACTAAGGCGCGTTTGGAAGCAGCTTTAATTTTTAGTTATCTACTTTTTTACTAACTATCCTACTCCTACTAATATTATAAACGGGAAAGTTTGTATGGATGTTTGGATGTTTGTTACTCTTTAACGCCGCTACTACTAAAGCGATTTGGCTAAAATTTGGAATGGAAATGGATTTTACTCTGGATTAACACATACGCTACTTTTTATCCCGAAAAAATCCATGGTTTCCAGAGATTTGCGAAAACTGATTATTTTAATGATATGAATTGTTTGTTACTCTTTCACGCCTCGACTACTTAACTGAATGAGCTGAAATTTGGTATTGAGATATATTATAGCATGGATTAACACATAGGCTACTTTTTATCCCGGAAAAATCCATGGTTACCGAGGGATTTGTGAAAAACTAAATTTCACGCAGACGAAATTATTTATAAATAACATACATTTTGATTCAAAATAAACATTAATTATTTTTCTAACAAATAACCGAAATACTTTCACTTTATCTACTTTTACCTTTGTTCGCAGTTGTATATTACGATCAAGTCTCAGGGATGAAACAAGCTCATATAAGGGCCAATTAGGGTATGAGTAACAAAATAAAAAAGAACAACAAAATACGACGAAATATGGGGTAGTTGACTTATATCAAATTTATTATTACGAGTAAAAACAATATTAATTACGTGTTGTACATGGAATAAGGGTCTGAAATATATCGATATTTATTAATAAAAGTTAGGGATTTCCTATAAAATTTATTTTAAAAATCATGTATTTTTAAAATTTTCCAAGTGTCAAAAACGCTGTCGTCCATTTTGTAACGTCAGTGTTACTTGATGTAGGTACTATACGTCAAACTAAATTGTTAACTAATTTTTTTGTCAAACGCTGTTTGTATAGGATTTGTTAATGTGATGTCATTAAACGGTTGAAATATAGACCACCATGGCCGTCAGGCGTTTTGGGTCGTATTTTCAAAAAAATATTTAAAATTAAAAATTTTCATATACTAAATAATAAATAATTTTAGACCATTAAATAAAGTAACATCTAACCTATTGGCCCCTTTACCATAGAGCTGTTGAGGTTTATCTTAATTTAATGCAGGTTTATCGTTTTTTATCGTATTTGTTAAAACACTCCATAAGTATTAGGATCTTCCTCCTTCTTGCGAGCTTTTTAAAAATATTAATTTCCTCCTTCCTGAGGCGTATTTCATTATACAAGTAGGTTACGTAGGAAGCAATTACCGCTTCGAGTATTACCTATAGAAGATTGTCAATAACATGGAAGTGTGGGTGACTTGGGGCAGATTGTACATTAGATATATAATTTTCTAAAAAATAATGACGAAAGATGACATCGCTTACCGGGTGCTATTTGTAGAAGTCGTTTGATTTTTTTTTGGAATATAGATACTGTTTTTTGGTAGATACTTAACTTACGTTCGAATTTTCTAAAACATTTAATAATCATCATCATATGTTTTTCAATATATAACTTGGATGCTAGCTGTTTTGTTTGGAAGTCCATGTAAAAGGCCTATGTCCAGCAGTGGACCTCCACCTCCTGTTAAAGATGATGACAATGCACCCTATAGGTACATATAATAGGTCTATCAGGTTTTTCTTTTTTTATGAAAGAAGATATAGAGCTTAAACCCACGAGGCTGCTCCGATGCGATGTCGAGCTTAGAGGAAAATTTTGATACAAATTCAAGTCTTACTTGAGTATTTCTTTCGCTATTTTCTCTCGGATGCCTGCGAGTTATCCTGAAATTCTGTTTTCACAAATTCCGCGGGAACCATGTACCTATTCTAGGAAAAAAGTATAAATACAGAGTTTAATTTATCTCCATTTCAAATTTCAGTCAAATCGATTCAGTTCTTGTGGCGAAAAAGAAGTAACAAACATACTCACTTACACAAAAATTTTCGCCTTTATACTGTAATTAGCGGACGCCTGTTGGAATTTCAGTTTTTCACAAATCCCGCGGGAACCACCGATTAATCCGGGAAAAGTAACCTATGTTAATCCAAAGTAAAATCTATTTCCATTCCAAATTTCAGCCAAATCGCTTTTATTCAGTAGCCGCAGCGCAAAGGAGGAAAAACATACACACACACAAACTTTCGCCTTTATAATATTAGTGTGATAGGTATTTAGGTGTTATTTGGACGATTTGCGTACTGTCGTAACTTAAAAGTGATGATATTTTTATTTCAAACTATTCACTTAAAGTATACTTTGCATGTGAAATAAAAATATGTACCAGCACAAATCGGAAAATTGAATAAGCAGTAAAAGGCAGGAGCGATCTGTATGTAACTGGATTCTAAATCTGTACGTATCCGTGTAGTTATGAAGCAAATACTGTGGATTTCATCGGATTTCAGATACAAATCCTTTTATGTATTCCATTGTTTATGGTTATTTGTTGACACATTTATTTAAACGTTCGTAGATAGATCTGCGCCTACTAGTACAGAGCCTCGGTTTCTTAATAAAATGAAAACATTTTATTATTCATCATGATCAACCCATATTCGGCTCACTGCTGAGCTCGAGTCTCCTCTCAGAATGAGAGGGGTTAGGCCAATAGTCACGCCCCACCACGCTGGCCCAATGCGGATTGGCACACTTCACACACGCAGAGAATTAAGATAATTCTCTGGTATGCAGGTTTCATTCACCGTCAGGTGATCATGATGTTTTCCTTCACCGTTCGAGACACGTGCTATTTAATTTCTTAAAATGCACACAACTGAAAAGTTGGAGGTGCATGCCCCGGACCGGATTCGAACCCACACCCACCGAAATCGAAGACAGAGGTCATATCCTCTGGGCTATCACGCATATTTTTTTTTTCACGGCATAATTTTATTATTATATACTTTTAATAAAAAAACGAAGAGCCTCATCTACGTGAAAGTCAGATTTTACAAATCCCGCAGGGACCATTGGTTAGTCCTCAAGTCCTTTATATTCCAGTGAAGGTCTTCAAAATAGTTTCAGACATTCCAGAAATTAAAAAAAAATCCACGCGACGCTCGAGTAAGTACACGTTTAGCATCACGAGGTCGCCTGCCATATACATATGTATAACACCTCCCAACGATTGCAACTTTTGTATACGGAAGACACAGCTGATTTCACTCATGGTTCCCAGGCAAACGTAAGTAAACTTAGATAAGGACGGAAGTGAGGCCAATGTTCCCATTCTAAACTGATAAAGCTCCACCTGCTTTCCTCTTTACAAAAGCGAAAATGTATTACTTGAATAAACTAAGTATTCATATATTTCTTTTAAAGCATTAATAAATATTAAACAAAAATACACCATTTTTTTTATTCTTTACAAGTTAGCCCTTGACTACAATCTCACCTCACCAATTCAATCAATTAAGAAAACCTCAATCGGTCCAGCCGGGGATCGAATCCAGGACCTCCATCTTGTAAGTCAGCTGCGCATACCACTGTGCCACGGAGGCCGTCAAAATAAAAAATAAAAAAATGGTTTATGGTTTAAAATAAAAAAAAGCTCCAAGGTTGGACGAATTCGATACCGAGAGGTTATTCCGATTTATATCCGAGAGGACAGACTGTGTTAAGAGTGATACGACAATGGATCAACGGGCGGGGATCGAACCACCACCCCTCGGTGATGAGTCTGATCGCTCTTACCGTTGAGCTATTGACGCTATAAGTATTTTATATGACCATGATAAAAAAAATAGAATTAACAAAACTTGGTAAACAGTAATTGGCGTTGGGCATGGATTTTGATTTTGTCTCTTCTAAGGAAGCCTGAATTTTTGTAAACATGGAACATGGAACTATTTAAAAATAAAAAAATATATATTGCAGCACGATTTACCAGTGTGATATTGACAATTACCAAACGACCTGTAAGAAAGTAAGTTTTAATAAAATTTGTATATAACATAAACGACTGGTTGACTGAGGTAGATAAGATCAGTCATTTATGAGTTGTTCGAAATAGCAAACTAACTTTTGTACCACCTATAGACAACGCTATTGGCCTGTCTAATAAGTCGTTGGTATTTGTTTTCAGGAATTCCTAAAATAAAATAAAAGAATGAATAGCTTTTTGACACAGTTGGAGGTAGAAAAAAAAAATGAGAGTAGAAAAAAATTATAACATATGTTTGGGATAAACATTAGCTATTACCGTCTCTATGATCTCGATGAGATTATCTTAGATTGTATGAGTTTTCAATTTTATTTGGAAATATTTTTAAGCTTCAAAATCTATTACCTCATTTTTCGTTGTAGACCTGTTCGTAATATAGGAACCTCTCGGAATATTTGCTCCATTGACTGACGACGATCTAAAGTTTTCCCAATGGCGGAAAATCTACTTTTTCCAATACTGTTGAGCTCTTTTGAACGAAGGCAAAATGAGCTTACAGGAACATAATATTCCCATAATGAACTTAAAAAGGGAAAGAATACTAACAAGATTTTACGTTAAATGCGTTCAACGTTCCTTTACGAACTAACAAGATAATTATTTTTGTATCCCTTTTGTGTTTGTAAATGTGACAGGTTATGAAGTATTTTCTTTACACTATTCACTTTTAAGCATTGTTGTAGTTTTAAAAAGATTTGTTGTTTTAAGGTGTCAGTACAAATTTTCATGGTTAGCCATTCGCACGAGATTTTTTTTAACGGACGTTGAAAAAGTGTTCAAATATAGTATGAAGGTTTCCAACGCCCAAAATTGAAAATCCAACATTGCTCGAAAACATCGTCGTGTTTTAAAAACGCCATCGTGTGAACATATATACTTGGGAATGCATTTGTTGTATTTGAACGCTTTTTTGACGGGCGTTAAAAAAGTCTCGTGCGAATGGGGACTAATACTGTTGTAAAACAAAAATACCCTTAAACTTTGTAATGACGACAGAAGTTCGATTGTAACCAACGCATGAAACTTTCTCCACGGGAGTTTAATTACTCTCACTGGTCCAGATTTTTTATATTTAACACTAGTCGACGCTCTGCGGTTTCACCCGTGTAGTTCCCGTTCCTGTGAGAATACGGGGATAAAATATAGCTTTAGCCACTCACAAATAACGTGGCGTTCTAGTAGTAACAGTATTTTCAAAATCGATTCGGTAGATTGATTACTTTCTACAATATATACCAAAGCCTGATAATCCTACTAATATTATAAACAAAAAATTTGTATGAACGTTTGTTTGGATGTTTGTTACTCTTTAACTACTGAAGCGATGTGCTGTTTTGAATGGAATCAGATTTTACTCTGGATTACACGTTGAGTACTTTTCATCCCGGAAAAATTCATGGTTCCCACGGGATTTGAGAAAAATTGAATTCCACACGGACGAAGTTTGCGGGCGTCCGCTAATATTATACTCGTAATAATCGTAATGAGTGAGCACTTTGCCTTCTACGTTGTAGGTACTGAATGTACAATACAAACAACTGCTTTGAATTTTGCAATCTCTTCAATCATTCTGTCAAAAAAAGTCCAATTTCGTTGAAGAGTCAATTTGAACGCTCTTTATAAATACTAGGGATCTATATATTTTCTGAAAAGTAGCCGACTTCGATAAAATGAACGATCCCGATCGCACCTCGAGCGGAAAAGTGAAATAAAATATCCTCTCGTAGATTGAAATCTCGCTCGAGTTTAAGGTCGGATCTACAGCTCTCGTCTAGCATCTAGCGCTCTTTTACTGATATGTTTCTGTAGACGTTGTAATAAAGACTTACACAATTATTTTAGAAATATATATATAATGAGAGCTGTGATGTGATACCTTTGCCTTCGATTCGTGCTCAACCATTGTAGAGCTTAATGCATACGAGTACGGTGGTAGTCACTCTTCACTTGGCTTTTCAACAGTTCTTGTATAAAAGCCTTCTTCTTGTAAATGAATTCAAAAGCAATAAGTAATATTATAAAACGCAATCGTTTAAACGAATGGATGGATGTAATTGTTGGTTTGTTTTACTCAATCACGCATGGTTGAATGGATCAGGATGAAATTTGCTTAAAATGTAAATTTATGATTCCGTATAATACAATACCACATAGACTGTTTTTCATCGTATACCTGTTTGAAAATAAATTTCATTAAAGATTGTTTATGTTTATTAAAACATCAAAAACAATTAAAATTTCATATTAGCTTGTTAAAATACAAGTATTAAAATAAGTTTCGCAATATCATTTCCTATTTTACAGCGAGTAAGTGGTTCAATAAATCGTCATAAAGTAATAATGTTACTAGCCCTAAAACCAATGTACGGTTGCAAAAACATGTAGGCAAGAATGTAGCGACCCTAAACGCCCACATACATAATGTGGGTTCCGTACGCAGAATACTAATGCTACACTGATTGTTCAATGTCATGAAATTGTAAGGAAAGCGTAGTCAAATCGACACCGGTACGGATGTATAGCACTGGCTGGGATTCTCGCGATTTATGAGGCAATATGTTTAACGTCTACTACGGGAACCCTCTTCGAGTATAACGGGGCTGTTACGTAAACAGATTGCTCGCGAGCTGTGCCCCGGAGCCTTAAGCTGAGTACACACATATGTGCTAAACTGCATCCAACGATGCATGGAGTATATGGTGAGAAATTGCGGTCAAATTTGTAGAATTTATCGAAAATGCTTGTTTACATGATTTTATGAGATTTATTCATTTTATAATAATGAATATTTTCCCAACATTTTCAATGGCAGTAAGACTTTAAGAGGATTTAATTTACGTTAGCGGGACAAGTTGTTTAAGAGAAATTAAATTCATTTTCATTTAGTTTAACATTCAATTTCGTTACATTTTGTGAAATTAATTGCTACCGAGTTGGTAAGACGATTTAATATATAACGTTGAAGATTCTTCATAATATTTGGAATTGATTACTTTCTCAAAGTAGTATTATTAATGTTATTAATTAGGGTATTCTCTAACTTATTAGCAATATCACGAATTCACATAGATATAAGTTAAGCAAATGCCATTTGGAAAAGTGTACTTAAAGTAATTCATGCGTCTTAAAAATTTTAATTAAGAGAAAAGTAAATATTATCAGTTTTATTTCTTCCATTTTTTGATGTTGCGTCACATAAAAGGCGTATTTTTATACAGTTATTAGCTTGTTTAAATGGGTACATAAATTGACTAACATAAATAACGACGTGCGTTTTTGTCTCTAGTGAGTACACAGCTCTAGATATCGGCCTAGTAACAGAAGAGCCTACACTTACGACGTTTGTAACAAATCGATGACGACGATTCGCTCTTTGTAAAAGTTACACTAGATTTACAAGGAGGATTTTGGACGTGAACGATGTTGTTATATTATCGTATCCAGTACGAACAAATTCCGTTCAGCTACAAAACGATCGTCTTTATTTTGTCTGGATAAAGAGCAAGTATTTTTATTTTTAAAAGCATGATACAGACGGTAGACGAGACTAACGGGCATTCCTGGAACGTATTGAATACCGGGATATATTCTGCATCATGTAATTTTATACAAATATTCTAGTAACCCTATATAATTCTTGTAACCCGCCTTCGCGTTGGCTTGCGTGTTGTACGTCTAGATCGATGGTGAGTCTGAGTCATTCACCCGTCTTAAAATACTCGCAATAATATGAAAGGTTATTGGATTTATTTTTGTTGTTTATTGGTGTCGCGAATCACTTCAGAGGGTATATTTATGTAAGTACGTAATATTCTGCAAATTAAAAATCTATTTTTGTGTTCAAATAATAGTATCTACCTACTATTGGACTCCCACGAAAAGTCCGCGTGTTTTATTTCATATTATATGATGAAATTATGGACATAAGCAAAGATGCAGCCTACGGTGAAACGTGCTGGCAAAAATATGCATACTCACTGTTACTTTAAGATATTACTGCATTTGGAAGAGTATGCCACAACAAGCAGTACAAATCAGAAACGACGAGCCAAAACGCTTCGTACGAGGTCAAGGGACATCAACTATGTAAAGAAGCATATTTCTGCGAAGCCAGGCAGTTCTCTGATAAAACGGTCTAGATTTTATAAGACATTATTTTGAACAAAATTTACATTGTATTAAACTAGCTGACGCCGCGCGGTTTTACCCGCGTGGTTTCCGTTCCCGTAGAAATACAGGGATATTATATAGCCTATAGCCTTCCTCGATAAATGGGCTGTCTAACACAGAAAGAATTTTTCAAATCGGACCAGTAGTTCTTGAGAGCGTTCAATCAACAACAAAAACAAACAAACAAACTCTTTACCTTTATAATATTAGTATAGATAAGTAATATAAATAACACAACAACAAAACATATTTTCAGACAAGAGATTTAAGTAAATAATGGATGGTGCAACAAAACCAAAAGAAATAATTTTGTAACAGCCGACAAAAATTTCGTAAAATGAGAAACGGTTTCACCACAACTGACGCGAAGGCGAATAATGGAATGTAAACAGTTTCGAGTTACAGCGGAGCGTTAAATAGGAAGTTCCCCTATTTGAGTAATAACTGCAAGCAACAACCTAAAAATATCCTTGGCTAACGATTCCTCACTCAGATTATTTATAACTCGCTGACGCCCCGCGGTTTTACACGCGTAGTTCCCGTTCCGGTTGAAATACGGGGATAAAATATCTAGGACACTCAAAAATGTTGCTTTCTAGAAGTAAAAGTATTTTCAAAATCACTAGATCCAGGGATTAATTATCCCCTACGAACTTTACTTCTTTATATAACGAGCGGGCGCCCGCGATTTCTTCCGCGTGGAATTCAGTTTTTTACAAATTCCATGGGAACAATAGATTTTAGATTATCGAGATAAAAAGTAGTCTATGTGTCAATGCAGAGTAAAATCTATTTTCATTCCAAATTTCAGCCAAATCGCCGCAAAATTGATAAAGTTTCATACAAACTATCATCCCATATTTTATACCCTTGGGGTAGAATTGATCATCTACTTGAATGCCAAATTTCAGCCCGCTCCGTCCAGTGGTTTCGGCTGTGCGTTGATAGATCACTATGTCAGTTAGTCACCTTTGAGTTATATATATTTAGATATTAGTATGGCATAGATAAGGCAGTATGAAAATTGTATGAAGAGTGGAATTCGCTCAAGCGTTCCAAAAATCATTGTTTGTAATGTCTCTCGCACAGTTTTAGATTATGTACATGTGTATTTCCGTGATAGCCCAATGGATATGACCTCCGCCTCCGATTCCGGAGGGTGTGGGTTCGAATTCGGTCCAGGGCATGCATCTCCAACTTTTCAGTTGTGTGCATTTTAAGAAATTAAATACCATGTGTCTCAAGCGGTGAAGGAAAACATCGTGAGGAAAAACCTTCATTCCAGAGAATTTTCTTAATTCTCTGCGTGTGTGAAGTCTGCCAATCCGCATTTTGCCAGCGTGGTGGACTAAAGCCTAACCCCTCTCATTCTGAGAGGAGACTCCAGCTCAGCAGTGAGCTAAATATGGGTTGATAACGACATGGTATTTTATTGTATTATGAGGAGTACCTAAACGTTGGTCGTGCATCAGAATTGACACACACATATCTTATTTCCATTCTTTCTAATTATTTAATATTGCATGAGGTGACCAATCGTAATGCATAAATAAACTGCGATCGATCTTGGAACCCTTCGAGAAATAATCTGAACTACTCGCCACGATGTACGAACTTAATATAAGATTTCAGACTAACCACATGGACATTACTTTAAGAGCTTATTCGACTAGGCATTTGGATTTGTTTACTAACGCAATTGACATCTTTTTTATATTGGTGCATTTTTATATACTCGTACCAATAACAATAAAAACTCAAGAAAACCATAGTCAAAGTCAAAATTCATTTATTTCAATTAGGCTTAGTTGTACAAGCACTTTTGAAAGTTCAAGATTATGTCATAATTTAATTTAATCTGGTGGAAATAATAGTCGAAAAATTAAAACTAAAGATACGAGGGTTCCAAACGCGCGCCTTGGTCCGAGAAGAGCCCACAACAAAGTCAGCCAAGGCTTCAAGGTATGTAGGTGCTATATGAGTATATTAGGTACTACTACCTAAATATTATATAAAAATTTACCTCAAAACAGCTATTTCTAAAATTATTGCAAGCATGTTTCTATGTTTGTTTGTTTATACGTTAATACATAACTCATAAACTAATGGAGCACTTATGGGAGGATATATTAAGCTTGACTAGGAGATAGTTTGTATTTTATTGTTTCCAAAATGGAAAGGAAGGAAAATATATAAATGTATGAATTGAATTCAAGGAAATTACTTATATTTTGTCGTAAGTTGTTTATTCTTGGCTGAAATGTTGTGTGTACTGAAAACTACCCACATAAATAAAGTAGAAATACATTTTGAATAAAGCGAGGTAAAGTAGATATGAGAATTTAGGTCATGGATCCGAAATTATTCTGTTGGAACATATTTTGCTTGTAAAATTGGTATTAAATTACTTTGTGGTTATTACTGTTGATTTCTTGGAAGGTAATCTCCTAATCTACTGGTTCAACTGGGGAATTATTTCAATAGTGGTTAAAACAATTCAAAAATTATTTAAACTGGAACTAACCTTGACATAATTAATAATTTCATTTGGAAATCGGTTGGATAATTTATGCAATATTTATAATTAATGTACCCACTAGCCGACCCGTGAAAATTCGGAGATAAAATACAACCTATGACACTCAACAATAACGTGACTTTCTAGTGGTAAAAGAGTTATTAAAATCGTTTCTGTAGATCCAGAAATTACCCCCCTATAACACCATAAACGTATAGAAGTGTAGATTAGGAATAGTTGAACCAGCAAACGTTATTCTGTATTCTGTAACCGTTATTATAAATTCACTAGCGGACGCCCGCGACTTTGTCCGCGTGGAAATCAATGTATTGGTTCATCTTTATCGGTTTAGCCGTAAAAAGGTAACAGACAGACAGACAAACTTACTTTTGCATTTATAATATTAGTATAGATTTCACACATAAAAATCTTATTACAGTATTTTTGTGATATCCCCATGTTTTTTTTTATTTTTTTATTCTCTACAAGTTAGCCCTTGACTACAATCACACCTGATAGTAAGTGATGATGCAATCTAAGATGGCAGCGGGCTAACTTGTTAGGAGGAGGATGAAAATCCACACCCCTATCGGTTTCTACACGATATCGTACCGGAACGCTAAATCGCTTGGCTATACGTTTTTTTCGGTAGGGTGGTAACTAGCCGCGGCCGAAGCCTCCCACCAGCCAGACCTGGACCAATTAAGAAAATCTCAATCGGCCCAGTCGGGATCGAACCCAGGACCTCCGTCTTTTTTAAATCCACCGCGCACACCGCACGGAGGCCGTCAAAAATATCCCCATGATTTAATTACGATATTGTATATTGTAAGACAGTATAAAATATCTTACGACCTATTGTCATAACCTTCCAAATATATAAAAAATATAATACCATAACCAGATTTTATGTATAAGATAAATAACTTTTCGTGTTCGACAGTTTTCTGAACCAGCTTTAACTATTCAGTGACAGAACAGAGGCGAGCACTCTATAGGTAGTTAAATTAAACAAATTCAACGCGGTCTCTGGTTAAATACTGGTTAAATGTTGGGCTTGTTAATGAATAACTTGATTGATTGAACATCCAATTAAGCTTAATTTACATTATTGAATGAATATACGAGTGGGCTACAAAGGATACTTAATATATTATTTGGTAAACTGTAAACACTATGTTAAGAGCTGTTTCATTTATACATATTAGCCTCAGGTCATTCGGAGTGGAATTTGGGACAAGCTTTAAATTAATGTATACTTAGTTGATCAACTTGGATAATGTGGATAATGATAGTTTTTTAATTGTATCTACAGGATGCGAGTCCACTTATAGGAGCCAAATAGCATAATTAATATTTTTTTTAACTCAAAAATTAAAACTTTTCATGTTTTTGTATAAATTATTTCGACTATCCATGTAACATACGTAAAACTTCGCTACGTCTGCGTATAAGGGACATATTTTGAAATCTATTTAAAGGAATATTATTTACCCCGAAAATACTAATTTTCGATAAAGAATTATGGGAAATACTCCCCAATACCCTCTATATAAATTAAAAGTATGCTAATAGTAAAGAAATTTTGTAGAATTAACAGGGTATCTGCGATTACTAATTTAGCCTTTCGGAGCTATTGGGATTCAAAGGGTCAATTTTGCGGCGCTAAAAACACTCCATACTAAATTACACTCAAGAATGACGTTGCTTAGTGGGATCGTCGATTTGTGTGGGTGATTAAACAAAATGACAAATATATTTGTTATTAGTGCGTTTATGTATATAGTTTAAATAATGAAATATGTCATATTTAATTTATAATAGCTAAAAATAAATAAATTTAAATCTAAATATGTTAAATTGATTTGAAATTTTATAATCTTATATTTTTTATAGACATCCAGAGAATCTTATTTTCTTTATGCATTATTTAGTTAATATTTGGTACTTTATGTACCCAAAAGTTTATAAAAAAAAACAATAATATTTAAACCTAGCATCATCCCCATTCAATAATATTAGTTAAAGCGTTTGCTTTAAGGCTCTTTTTATTAAATGATTTAAATAGTTGCTGGTCACGCGTTCATGGTCACTGTTACCCATTTATATGTATTTTTTTTAATAGAAAATCACGATGTACCACATAATGTAATAACCACAGATTACACAGTATAC
The DNA here is from genome assembly GCF_947172395.1 of Bicyclus anynana. Lineage (NCBI taxonomy): Eukaryota > Metazoa > Arthropoda > Insecta > Lepidoptera > Nymphalidae > Bicyclus > Bicyclus anynana. Next base: position 10,586,080 of record NC_069091.1, read on the forward strand.
ACACTAGACATATTACAGATAAAAGAACTGTTCCCAAGGGATAGGAAAATAAGTTCAAGATACGAACGAATACACAAACCTTTGCACTTTTATACATGTTAAGGTTGCGGAGGAAAACTATTTACATCGTCGAGTTATGTGGGCTTTTTCCTGCTATGACACCCCGCGGTGGATTTCGCTTTCACTGAAGGAGGAAATACGGTAATGCTACAGTGCGACTAGATGGTTAACATATCCCAAGATTTCTCCATAGATTATTCAAGTTTCCTTTCGTTAGAATCCTTTGCGTGCGATAGAAATCACCTTGCTCGCCTAAGGTATACTTAATTGCCTCGTTTCCTCTAATGATTTAAAACTAAACCGAACATAATTTTCCAACATTGTTGCAATCTTTAAAATTATAAACGCAATAGGTGTACTTTGTGAAATATAATTTTAGAATTTAAACAAGAGTGTTGTTCATAATAAAATCTAATATTGTAAACGCGAAAGTTTGTATGGATGTCTGTACGGATGTTTGTATGGATGTTTGTTTGGATGTTTGTTACTTTTTAACGCCGCAACCGATTTGACTGAAATTCGGAATGGAAATAGATTTTACTCTGGATTAACACATAGTCTTTTCATGTCGGAAAAATCCATGGTTCTCGATGGATTTATAAAAAACTAAATTTCACGCGGACGTAGTCGCGGGCGTCCGCTAGTTCATTATAAACACGGCTATAAACACAAGTGATACAACTGAGGAGTATGCCCAGCGAACCAAACTGTCAGTATGGTTCGCACAGCGTGGCAAGATCCAGCTCATGACTAAGAGCCCTGTATGGGTTCAAAACTAGTCGGGCATAATCTGATGTTGTATCACGTGAGTTTATAGAGCTGTGTTTTTTAATAAATTTAATAGAATGGTGATAATAAAATCTAGGCGTAAGTACTCTATGTAAAAACTGTAAACTATAAAACGACTATATCAAACCTACTATATAAACGAATCACGAAATGTTCACCATGCTGTTTGGCATCTTTTGCAAACCTTAGGTCTATATACCAATCAAAGCGAAGCGATAAATAATAAACAACATAATTATTACGTTCTAGTTCATTCTAATCCATAACGAAAATATAAAATGTCTACAATTTATGCCTAAATATACATTCATAATGGTACACTTTAAGCATTTTTTAAAAGCTAGCTATCTACTCTACGTATCCAAAATTGTAAAATGTTGAAAAATATTATTACTATAAGGGAAAGTATAAGTTCACACCAGAATTGATTATGACGAAACTTGCATTAAATGAAAATATATTTTCGAAATTTTTGAAAGCGAAATAAAACTAAGTTTCTCTTTCAAAGTTGGCGAAAGTATATTACAATCGCAAATATTTTGAAACCTTGCTTGCAGTAGCGTACACTTCATAATCCAAAAATACACTTCCTATCCTGAGGACTCATTTTGAACTTATATTCGAGAAGGAATTTTCTATTTTGTATCTGTATCTACTATTTTTAAATTTAATGCTACCAAAACGCAGGCGTGTTTATTCACTGCGAAAAAGAGTCCATCCCAGTTTACTCCTACTTTCCGGAATACACCTGTTCCGATCACTGACAGTATTGATCTTCTAGGTATTACAATATCGTCCAAGCTCAACTTTGGAGAACGCATTGAGTCCAAAGCAGAAACAGCTGGTAAAAAACTCGATATTCTAAATAATTTTTGGCGTCTACCCTAGTTAGAAATGTTGTGCTCGCCTCTGCTCGTCAGTCTAGAAGTAGCTTAGCTTCGATGGTGTAGTCGGGTCTTAACATTATGTCTGCGGTCGCGTGAGGTTGCAAGATCCCCATTCTGATTAAAATGGTGCGTTTGCGTGGGAGCTACGCCTATGACGCTATTCATCAAACGATTTTTGCTGATGTTTATATTACAGTTTTATTAGTTTACTGGCGGCTCACTTACGCCACTAGTGAATCAATAAAACGCTGCTACCTACCCTGGCAAGAAAGTTGAACCTAAAGGACAATTGTCTGCGCAGGTAGAATAGGGTATTTGTCTCATATCAAATTTAATTCAAAGAATTCATGTAGTTCATAGAATTAGGGTCCGAAATATATCTACATTAATTAATAAAAGTTAAGGATTTCTTATATAACATACTTTTTTTTTAATTTTCCAAACGTCAACAGTGCTGTCGTCCATTTAGTGACCTAACAAAGATTGTTAGCTAATTTTTTGTCAAACGCTCCTTTTGTAAGGGATTTGTTATAGTAACGTCATGAAACAATTGATAGACCGTCATGGCCGACAGGCGTTTTGGTTCGTATTGTCAAAAACATATTTAAAAACTAAAATTTAATGTAATCATGTCTTAAAAATTATGTTTTTTTTAATTTAGTAGAACGATAATTAAATATTTAAGACCATTTTAAAAGTGTCAACTAACATTATAAACAAAATTAAAACATTACATACGGTACGTACGGTACATTGCATTGATTGTACAAGACGCCAACTAAATGAAAACTTCGTACATGATTGTTATGGCGTCAAAGAGTTGCTATGGTTACTCGAGGCACCCCTTTCCGTTCGTTGCTAACACCCGAAAATGTGTTACTTGCGCATAAGCAAACTTTATTATTTGTAATATAATGTGATGTATTTTTAAGTTAAATAATAATAACATAAAATCTCAAATGTCCCGCACGGAGGGTGGATTTTTTTATATTCTCTTTCAGTGCGCTTTCATTTGAGACCCCACTCGAGTATATTTGCCGACATTCAGTTATTCTTCCCCACTTTAATTCCCGGAACTTTTAAACGGCTCAAATTTACAACAATTTTCATCAAAAATGTCTAAGAACACATCACTTTTCATACAAAACAAACTAAATTGAAATCGCTTCATCCGTTCGGGACATATGGTGCCACAGACAAACACCCCTATTTTTGCGTCAGGGGTTAAAAACCAAATAATAGCTTTTTAGTACTAATTATCTGAGCTAAATCGCAGACGTACAAACGGACAGACAGACATAGCGAAAGTATAAGGGTTCCGTGTTGACTACGGATCTCTAAAGACGGTCACGTACAATGAAAGTTCACATCGATTTTCTCACGAAGGAAATCGCGGGCCTCTGATAGTATTTTCATGTCTATTCAGTTTTTTTTTAAATTGCTCATAGCTCAGTTCAAATGTACTTTTCACGTGACACCGAAGCTTATGACTTAAATTTTTCGTTCCGAACAATATTGTTCACGAGAGGAATATTTATTCCTTTCTTGAAAAGGCTTCTCGGGCTGAGGGAGTTCTTTAGAATGCTTATTTATTTATAGGTACCTATTGTGTTGCTATTTCTATGAGCGAATTGAGACCAGCGTCTGTGTTAACGAGTTTTTAAATACCTTAAGAATCCTTTTTAACTTAATTCATTTTTTTTTTAACTTAGGTAGGTAATGATTCCGACTTGTTGGCTTACAATAATTATTTTTCAACTTTTGATTTTGATGTCCCGTTCAAACATGTAATTAGTATTATAAAAATGACTAGCGGATGCCCGCGACTTCGTCCGCGTGGAATTTAGTTTTTCACAAATTTCTCGGGAACCATGGATTTCTTCAGGATAAAATGTAGCCTGTGTGTTAATCCAGACTATAACCTATCTATACTTCAAGTTTCAGGTGATTCGGTTCAGTAGCCGAAGCGTGAAAGAGTAAACATTCATACCATCAAAATCATCAGGTTTTTCGCAAATCTCGGAAATCCATGGTTTTTTTCGGGATAAAAAGTAGCTTAGGTGTTAATCAGAATAAAATCGATTTCCATTCCTTTCAGGCAAATCGCTTCAGTAGTAGCGGTGTTAAAGAGTAACAAACATCAATACAAACTTTCGCGTTTATTTAGTATTAGTAGGATTTTCTTTTTAAGAATATTATTATTAGGGTTTCGTAGTCATTTATAACTGAAAATTGTAAATTACCTAAGTTTATTATATACAGAGGTAAGATTTAATTGTATTTCCTGTCGTAAGCACGAAGCTACAGCCTCAATTTGCTGCAAATTATACAGACAGTTGGCTTAAAATATATTGTTGAAAAAATGGTTCAGTGTAATGGTTCTGGAATCTCGGAATCATTTTGAATACTAGAAGTTGGCTACTGGAGTAGAGACTGGAATCGCCTGGCAAATTAATCATTACTACATATATATATACTAACTAACTAAGTGATTCCAATATTTGCACTAAAATTTTGGGAATGCCCTCCGATTTTTCTTTAAATTTGCGGGGCGTTTTCAGTCTCTACATGCAGTAGCCTAATTCTAGGTCCATGGTTTATATTGACTTACAACAGACGACCAAACATTTGTCTATTCTCCTTCTCTGTCTGAATAATCGAAGAGTTTACAAGGGCGAAGCTGCGAGAGGGAGCGAGTGAAACACTAAAAATGTACTATATAAAATGGAATGGACGCCCAAATTTCTTCCCACCGCGTTCACGGCTGATGAAATCCAAGAGCCGTCTGATTTTTTAGTGCTCATTATCACAGGCCTCGGAACGTTGGGCCGAGTATTACAGTCGAGTTCTCATCGATGACTCGTGATTTACGACCATAATACTCGTATTTTCTTCACCGAAAATTTGTCGTACTATAGTTATTTTAGTCCTTTATATTAACGTCACGTCGTTCATAAATGTTAACGTCATTCAAATTGACTATGAATAGTAATATCTAGGAAAGTTATTGAAAGCTAAAGCTTTTGTTTAACCTAAAACAAAGATGGGCTGAGTGGGACTCTCGAATACAATTAAATTAATTAGTAACATTTAAATTATCATTTTTCTTCAATGTTTTAATGGATATTTGCTACAGTCATTATGTCGGAAAATTCGGCTTAGAAATGCAAATGAACCGAGAAAGCTGAATTTTGGACATGATGATTTTAAAAAAGCTTCAAACTTCAAATTCTCAACCAAGATTTCCTATGTGATGTGTGATATACGAAAATTATGACTCAATACTTTTTTGTGGTTCTTTGTAAGGTCTTTTTTTGAGGTTCGAATAAATTTTTCACATTATTCACTAAATTTGATCTATTAGCCACTAAATACAACTAACATCAAAGCAATAAAAACCGCCTTTTTCGTATTCTGTAAAGCCTATTCGAAAATTACAAGGTCGTAATTTTGATCAGTTAGCAATAAATTAATAGTGAATAGGAAATCACGTGACTTCAGAATCACTAAGAATAGGTGGTTGGTAAATTTCGTGTATATACACTAACGTCTATGACTGGTGGGAGGCTTCGGCCGTGGCTAGTTACCACCCTACCGACAAAGACGTACCGCCAAGCGATTTAGCACTCCGCTACGATGTCGTGTAGAAACCGAAAGGGGTGTGGAGTGGATTTTCCTCCTCCTAACAAGTTAGCCTGCTTCCATCTAAGATTGCATCATCACTTACTATAAGGTTAGATTGTAGTCAAGGGCTAACTAGTAAAAAATAAAAAAAAAAGTTACTCAGAGTTAGTGAATAGCCCAGCTGGTTTTGTCGGCGATGCTCATTACCGGCGGCTGCGGGAGCGCTGAGCCGTGTGACCATTACAATCCAATACTCTTCGATGATTCGTGAATCACGACCGAAATCCATCGCCACGGTTCAATAAATATAAGACGGATTACTGCCGCTATGGCACATCTTATTTTTATTGCTATGCGATAATACTTTTACTTCACAATGATGTTTCACGGTGAACAATTCAGAGTATATAAACAAAAAAGTTTCTTGTATAACTTAGTCGTCGGCCTACGCGCCTTTGGATGGTTTAAGTTTTAGAGTTGGGCTTAAAAAGTTTTTCAGATTTTTTCTTTCAATAAATTAGTTCTAATAGTTTTTTTTGTTTATGTTACTGATAAAGCGCATTTTATCTTTTTTTTTATGACAAAACTAGCGGACTTCCGCGACTTCGTCCGCGTGGAATTCAGTTTTTCACCAATCCCGTGGGAACCATGGATTTCTCCGGGATGAAAAGTAGCCTATGTGTTAATCCAGAGTAAAATCTATTTCCATTTCAATTTTATTATTTTAGGATAATCGCTTGAGTAGCCGCAGCGTAAAAGAGAAACAAACATACTTACACACTTACACACACACACAAACATAAGTTAAAGCAAAACTTAGAAACATATTAAAACAAATAAAATATTTATGACTGTTTTAAATACACACAATAAGAAATATTTAGACGACTTCTTGTCAAAAGTTATTACACAAATAGTCAGCCATATTTTATACAGTTCCGTTCTTCTACCGTTTCTTTTCAGCGAAAAAAGATTCGTACATTAGAATGATCCGGCCCTCCCTTTATATTTTCCAAATGTCAGAGGTATTTTGTTTTCCCGTTTAGATGAAAAACGATTTACTTTACCTCTATATTTTCACTCGATCTATATATTCATGTATTCTCTTAGGGCTCAGTTTCTTAGTATAAATTGTTTCATTATTGTCTCAATAGAAAGGTGCTTCTCAAGCGCTTTTTTATACAATAGGAAGACACAAATAGGTTCGGCAAATAATCCGGTACAAGTATTTGAAGAAGGAAGGTTAAGCAAATAAAATATATACAGCTTAATTATGAGTACCGTTCCATTCATTCCATTCCATTTTTATTAACTTCTTGCTATGTATTTGTCTAATATTGTTTATGTATTAGGATGTAAATTATTTGTATGTATATGTATTACTAATACTATGGTTATTTTACGCCACCTGCTGATGTCCTTAAGTTTTCCTAAACCGAAGGTTGCCTGGAAGAAATCGCTACTTAGCGATAACGCCGCCTTTTGTATGCTGATATCTTCTTAATATGTTTTTATTTCACTTGTATTTGTATTTGTATTTGTGGTGTGCAAATAAAATATATCTATCTATCTATGTCGCGCTATAAGAGCCTATAATTGTCCACGATGAAATTTCAAAGTCACACTTACTTATTCAATTCAATATTCTTATTATAAGGAGGTAAAGGTTGTGGTGTTGTAGGGGGTAATCTCTGAAACTACTGAACCGATTTTAAAATTCTTTTACCACTAGAAAGCCATGTTATTTGTGAGTGTTATAGACTATATCTAATTCCCGTATTCTCACGGGGACGGAAACTACGCGAGTGAAACCGCGGGGCTTCGGCTAGTTATTGTAAATGCTGATTATATCACAGTATTTGTACTGAGGCTCTTTCCGAGATATGCTATAATTCTTCAGTTTATTGGTCTCATAATGCCTTCCATTTATAAAATGTAGAGTAAAGCAACGGTTACCAACTGGGTAACTATATAGTTAGAGTTCCTAACTGACATCACACTCCAGTTAACATAAATCACTCATTACAGTACTACGGGAAGTCTAACTAATGATACCTTCGAGTCACTGACTTTCTAATGATAATTTAATGTCGCTTGGTGCATAATCTGCCAACTAATCAAAGTTTCCAGTAACGTAACTGGAAGGGAAGTTGAGGATAATAGACAACCCTTATTAGGCATTAAACTTACCAAAATTTGGTATTTTGAGCGAGGTAATGAGGGTTCATCACTTCGAGTGACTTCACACTAATTACGTGTTTACGTTGAGGGCATACTTTACCGTTGTCCTGAAGTTCAAACAAAAAGATGATTACATCTTAAGAAAGGACACTGTGGTTCGTGTTTTGGGGCAAAATTTCGAACAAAACCATTGTACCTGCTAATATTATAACCGCGAAAGTTTGTATGTTTGGATGTTTGTTACTCTTTAACGCCGTACCTTTTTTTTATTATTTACAAGTTAGCCCTTGACTACAATCTCACCTGATGGTAAGTGGTGATGCAGTCTAAGATGGAAGCGGGCTAACTTGTTAGGAGGAGGATGAAAATCCACACCCCTTTCGGTTTCTACACGGTATCGTACCGGAACGCTAAATCGCTTGGCGGTACGTCTTTGCCGGCAGGGTGGTAACTAGCCACAGCCGAAGCCTCCCACCAGCCAGACCTGGACAAATTAAGAAAATCTCAATCTGCCCAGCCGGGAATCGAACCTATTATACCCACCTACATATTTTTGCATTCATAGAACAATTTACATATTTTTTTCACCGTTTTTAAACTTTTTAAGGCAACAGTTTTATTAAAGACCAATCTCCATAAATCTAATTTATGGCTGACACTTTCTTGAGCTTTTTGTTTAACCCTAATCTTCGAAGTTATAAATAATAAAATTTCTAATAAATTATGCAATAAATTTTGAATTCGCGCGATAAAGTTTCGGACAACTTTTATTTTAAGTACTCTGTCGTCTTAATATAGTATATCGTGCATTCTTATATATATATAAGAATATAAATTAGATTATATATATAGACCCTCGTATAGATACAGTTCTAGGGAACTGTTAGACTCTACATTTTTCTACTAAATTTAAAAGTTTAGTGTAATTTTAAAAACTATAAATGGTAGTTTTTTAAAAATGACTTAAATACTCTGACTAAATATTTTATGTCATAACTAAAAAAAACATTATACATATATATTTAAATTGAAGTGTGATTTCGATATTACCAGTTTTTTCAAGAGCTTAAAACTATTTACATGATGAAAAATTCTTTTACCAATAGAAAGCTACATTATCAGCGATTAACAAAGGCAATCTTTAAGGGTTTATTGCCGTTGTTCATTTGTTAATAATACACACGGGAACCGAAACTACGTGGTTGAAACTGCGGCGCGTCCGCTAGTACAAAATAACATTGCAAGGAAGAAATAAAGACATAAAAGTAAAGAAAAGTCTAAATTTCGACCATAAAATATAATATCACACAATTCACGAGCACCGTGTGAATATAACTAATAAGAAGTAACGGTGTACTATAAACAGTAGGTCCTAAGTTATAACCAAAAATTCACACACTTATTGAATTACAAAACTTTCTATATACGTTTAACATTGTTGAAAATCCGACACAATAGAAGAAAATTTAAATAAAAAACATATTGTGCCAACATTATGCGCAAATGTGGGCCAATAAAGTTCTGAGTAGAAATGAGGTACGTGAGAAACTTATGATACGAGCTAAAGTTTAATTAAAAGCATTTAAATATCTAGATGCTTGTTAGCAAGTTTTAGGCTGAAGATACTAGACTTTCAGAACTAGTTATTAACTAACAAGAACTAGGTGGGAGAAATATACGTTAACGTGACGTTTATAATAAGTATTTAACATACTAGTGGATGAACGTGACTTTGTCCGTGAGGGAGCCGGTATAGGCTTTCATCACCTTTTAATTCCATTTTATATTTTTAAAGATAGTTTTAGCACAATCAGAAGTGAATTACAAAAATAAGAAAACCGATGTCGAACAAAGGTTACGTATGATTCACAACATTTGTCAGGGCAACTAAATTAACAAATCAAACAAAATAAGACCCTTAATGGCAGAGAATGACCTCGAGTGGAGTCACGAACTTGTGATCGTTGTATGTAGGGTTAAAGGCGCCTTTGACAGTTAACTAACACTCCTTCATTTTTCATTAATATTTCAAATCCTATTTAACCTAATGGTGAGATTTTAAAAAATATTGAAACTTATCATGTTTTACATTGAATCGTCGATTAAAAAATTTTCAAAAATATAACATGAAAATTAATTAAATTCTTTTTAGACAAATTATAAAACCAGTTCCTACTTTGATACTTGAATATGAGTTGATTTTTATATATTCTTATACGATCGATACTTGCATCACATTTCTTTACTTAAATTTAATGATTTATTACCAAATATTCATGAATACCAGTGTAACTGAAGAAATGAAGGACATTTCCTACAAAATGGTTGGCTATTTGTCCGAATTATTTTAATTTAGTGAAAGCCTGGAGGGTTAGTAATAACCCTCCAGGCTTATTACTAACCCTCCAGTAACGAATAAAACAGCAGTATTTTATTAAACTACCTGGATTTACAATCCAGACGGTCAGTCAACGATCTTAGTTTCGAATTCAATAAATTCATGATATACCCGGTCTCAATAATGTAATGCGGACCGCAGAACGTATAATGTGGATACAGATTTAACACCTGGAGAATTTAAAATAAGTTGCTTTTGCGTTTCAGATATTGTTTGACAGGACTTTGATTGCGTAAGTGCATTCCGTAACCAAAGAATATTATACAGTCTGTCCCGTAATTCATGGATAAAACGCAAATAGTAGATACTACCTACTTATTTATCTTAAACTAATTTGAATAGTTTTGAAAAAAACCAAGTTATATTTTTTTCAACATTTTCTTTTTCATTGAAAAAACTGATTTAAGATAGCAATTAATGTGAAAAATCCGAAAAAAAAATATAACTTGGTCACCCTACAGATTTTTTCAAAACTGTTCAAATAGCGTCACAGAACTCGTACTACTGCTAAAACGTCGAAACCGTCTCCATTTTGCAAAACCTTACACTAAAAGCGCGACAACAGTGACACACACCCTCACCAGGCCAGAGAAGTTTGTGGTACTATACTAATTGTATTATAAAGCAAAGTCCTACCCCGCGTCTGTCTGTCTGACTATCTATTCGTAACAAGATCAAAAACTACTTATAGATTTTCATGCAGTATCCAATAGATTTTATGAGGAAGGTTTAGATTATAGGTCGATAATTGTTGGATGTGTCGGAATTCTTTGAAGTCAGAAAAAAAAGGTCAGAGGATACCACGCGATCGAAGTCGCGGGCGTCTGCAAGTTTATTCATAGGTATAGGTTACATTTATGGCCGAAAGTTTCAACGAACAAAATGATGGATTGCCCGATTTATAACCTGCTTTTTTCACTATGTTACATGCTATTATAATACAATTTATCTTGTTTAGGTGTACTATATTACTGACATTAACCTACAGACAGGTGGAATATTTTCTTCTATTATTTGTGAAAGTATATGAAAAACATAAATGAAAGATGCTTTTGTTTGATAATATTAGTAGGTATACTTATCCGTAATTCCCTCGAGCTTGGCTCAGACAAAAATTATCCTAATGAAATTTTGAACAGAGTTAGCTAATTGGTAAATGTTTTTGTAGGTATTCCCTTGTTTTTGTTATGAATACACTTTCGTCTAATGCATAATTGATAAAATTATATAATGTTGTGGGTTATATTGTAGATTTGTTGCAAATGTTAAGTAAAAGCAATGTTGCGAGCAATATGAATTTTGGTCCATCCTTTTCTTACTTTAGGCCTTACCGTTCTTGGTAGAAAGTCGTTTAGTAGATCTTTTGGTGAAATTTCCCGTAGGATTATTCCAGCTAAGCGTGTTCCAGAAGCCTCGCCTCATGGAAGTAACAATGTATAGGCTGCGTGTTGTTTTGATAATCCGCTGCGTCTAAGCATAATGTGGGTCGATGACTCGTCTTCTTCTATGCATGCTCTGCATAAAGATTTTGACGGCCTCCGTGGCGCAGTGATATGCGTGGTGGATTTACAAAACGGAGGTCCTGGGTTCGATCCCCGGCTGGGCAGATTGAGATTTTCTTAATTGGCACACGTCTGGCTGGTGGGAGGCATCGGCCGCGGCTAGTTACCCTAACAACAAACACGTACCGCCAAGCGATTTAGCGTTCCGGTACGGTGTAGAAACCGAAAAGCATGTGGATTTTCATCCTCCTCCTAACAAGTTAGCCCGCTTCCATCTTAGACTGCATCATCACTTATCATCAGTTTAATCAAGGGGTAACTTGTAAAGAATAAAAAAAAAGAGTACTATTGGTATATTATTTGAATTGAATTAAATGAGTCGGTACTCTGTGCAGAGCATGGGTGACTAGTGGGAAGGATTGTATCTAGGTATACTAATATTATAAAGAGGTAAAGTTCGAGGTGTTCAGTAGAGTAGAGGTGAGAAGATATTACCCACTAGGTAATATCTAGATCTACTGAACCGATTTTGAAAATTGTCCTACCACTAAAAAGCAACGTTATTTGTGCTTGGATAAATTTAATTCCCGTATTTTCAAGGGAACGGAAACTACGCGGGTGATCTCGCGGGGCGATCTACTGAATCGATTTTGGAAATTCCACGGAAAAGCCAGGTTCTTTTTAAAAAAAAAATGAATATTTGCAATATCTTTCATAATATGACCAATTCTTCTCCAACTAGCCGGGAGAGGTTGTGCTAGGAGTGGGTACGACAATAGACCAACGGGGCGGGGCTCGAACCATCACCCTTCGGTCATGAGTCCGACCGCTCTTACCGTTGAGCTATTGAGGCTCAAACGTTTGTTATAGTCTTAGGCTATGTTTTATCCGCGTATACCCACAGGGACATGAACTACGCGGGTGAAACCACGGCGCATATGATAGAGATATATGCGCAGGTCTCCTTTCGTCCTCCACCCAAATACTCCCTGGCCGCGGTCTGAATGGCAGCGGGCGCGCAAGGAGCGGCGAGGGCAGTGCTCCGGCTGCCATTGTCGCTGGCCAGCGGCGTGTGGCGGGCAGCGGAGCACGAAATCGCTCCCAGCCGCTGTACTCGGCTATAGCAGCACCGAATAGACTAAGAGCTAGCGAGAGCTAGACCTTCGTCATTTTATAAAAGCTGAAAGTTTGTCAGGCTCCTACGAAAGGTAAGAACGGGTGCCAATGGCGTTCGAACCGTTACTTTGGGAGGTAGGACGTTTTTAGGAGCCGGACCCTTACCGTCTAAGTATAAAGTGTGAGGGAAGAGAGCCGTGATAGCCCAGTGGATATGACCTCTGCCTCCGATTCCCGAGATTGTGGGTTCGAATCCGATCCGGGGACGGGGGGGAATTCGCCTCCAACATTTCAATTGTGTGCATTTTAAGAAATTAAAAATCTCGTGTCTCAAACGGTGAAGGAAAAACATCGTGAGGAAACCTGCATACCAGAGAATTTTCTCTGAGTGTGTGAAGTCTGCCAATCCGCATTGGGCCAGCGTGGTGGACTATTGTCCTAACCCCTCTCATTCTGAGAGGAGACTCGAGCTCAGTAGTAAGCCGAATATGGGTTGATAATGATTATGATGAAAAAGGGTAGATTTTTTGTATATTTTCCTCGAAATAATATAAGAAATTATATCCCCTTTCAATAGACACGTGGTTTCATGGCAACCCTTCGCTAAATATCCTTAAAGTTCTATCTTAAATAGTGTTTTTCGAGAGGTTGCTGCGTAGCTAAGTGATTGTGGACTGGGGTATAATTTCTTATAATATAAATAAAATACTCTTTATACTTCAACATTTCAGGGTCTGGGTCCTTCAAACCAGCTACCTTTAAAAGTAACCACAGTCTAATCTCCATAGTTGGCTACCGTACTTACCAATTGTTGTAGGAGCATGAGCTAACAAACTTTCAGCTGTTATAAAATAACGAAGGTCTGGCTGTCGCTGGCTCTCCATCTATAGGCCAAGCCGCGACCATCTAATCGTCGGCTCCTTATCTAAAGACACAAATTGCACATCCGCTAAAAATTGTCGTTACACTTTCTCTGTGACAGTTTTTAAGTGAACGTTATAAATAAGGGCGACCGATGTATTTATTTTTGGGATTTCGTAATTTTGAATAGAAAATGCGAGATTATTGCTGTTTATTCAAGGTTTTAGGGGTACTTTTTTAAAAGATTGCATTTTGTAACTCGATCTCGTATTTGTTTAGTTTACTATGACACTTTTGAGACGAGACACCTGTGTCTTCTATGCTTCATAGCGAGTACTCAAAAAGATACGAAAATATGTATCTGAAAGATACAGAGCAAAATAATATATCCCGAATGATTTATAAATATTGACTTAATTTTTCTTTTTATTTCCGCATTTATAACAAAATATACACTATAAAAAGGTACATAGTTATAACAAAATTTTAAACGGAAAGGTTTATCTAACTACAAAATCAGTTTAAAGTTTACTTATATGTATAAAGAAAATAAAAATTCTTAGGTATGAATACTACACTGATGAACAATAATAGACTCTGATGAATTTTCTGTTTCAAGCTTCAAATAATTTAGGCTACTTTTGTTAGTTTTACTAGAACATACATTGCAAATAAAATAACAAGCAATAGCAAGTGTAAAAAAATCACCATTTTTATTTTCCTGATGAGCACAATGATATAGCGGCTACCGCTTAGACTATTCAGTTTTTACTTACGACAATTGCACGGTTATTTATGGCTTGCGAGTCAGTTTACGACTACTTAACTTTCAGTGGGTTAAAGCTAAGCGTTGAAAAAAGTGTATGAATGTACGACCTATAAAATCCTATTGCGTACTCTATTATTTCATTTATAGTTACCACTTTTTAGGGTTCCATGCCTTTAAAGAAAAACGGATCCCAAGGGCCATCTTCCCGTCTTTCTATTTGCTTGTTAGATCTTTTTTCAAGGAACGTGTGGAGGAAAGTATCAATATAATTAATATGAAATTTTCGGATTAGTAACACTATTCTTCGAATAATTGGTTTCTATTTCTTACTCGTATCTATCTCTCGCTATCTACAGTATCATGTTAGAAGGAGAGAGATAAACACGAAATCAATACTTACAATGTTTAGTTCTAAGAACACTGCTAAAAAAACTCCGTACTGTGTTGTGTTTTCTTTCTTTCTTACTTACTTACTTTCTTTCTTTTTTATATTTACAATTTATGTAACATATTAAGTTTTTCCAGTACACTGACCGAGAATTTCAAAATTTGGCACGAAGCAACGTTTAGAAATAGTAAAGGAAAAATGTCGAAAATTATTTAGAACTTTCCTTTCCTACTTAAAAAAATACAAGTAAAATAAAACTTACTATCAGTTAAAATCTATCTATCTATATATATCTATACTATCAGTCAAACTACAAAAATATTACTTTCTTTATATTATGTAACGGAACCTCTGGTGCGTGATTTCAACTCGGTTTATATTAGATGTCGTACACTAAGGTATGGATGAAAATCGTCTAACCAAATATCCAGTGAACAATAAACCGTATTGTTAAAATAAGATATCGCTATATTATTATTATTATTATAAGCTATTTCTTTTACCATCAATTTAAAATGGCTTGCACGTTATTTATGATATTTGCTTGTTTTGAGTGGTTCTCTGCATGGATAATCAGACCCGGTAGATGGCAGTTTATGTTTTGGGAACTTTCCATTTTTTACATTACAACTAGGTGGGTTATTGCGTCACTTGATAGGATCCGTCAAATCTAAATAAATGTCAAGTCTCTAGGAATACTGTCAGTGCGACAACTATAATGTAATGAATTTGCTGTCAATCGGATCCGATCAAGTTATGCAATTACCCCCTAGAATATGCGTACCAGATATTAGGTAATTAGGTATATTTTGGTATATTCTGGGGCAGGAGGGGGTTGGGGAGCCCCCCCCCTCCCCAACCCCTTCCGCTCCTGTTAATTGGTAAAAGTACAAACATATAAGTACAAAAGTTTTTTTGTTAGCGTTAAAATTAACAAAAAAAAAAACAGATATAAGTTATAAACAATGTGCGGATATATAATTTAGAACTTAATATCTAACGTTGCGTAAAACGTGAAAAAATTGTAGTTGTGTTAAAATGTCAATATATAACAAACTTTTACATTGGTTAAAAACGTTCTGTGTTCGAGTAAAGAGAAATGAGAAGGGTAAAGTTTGTGGGAAACGGAAACTAGCTACAAAGCTATGTTCGGGTTGCGGTTCTTTTCCAACTACCAGAAAACGCCACAAGGCTTTGACGAATGCTTGAACTTGTTTATATATTTTAAATTGCATTACTGTTTGTGTAACTATACTACACAACTTCAGAACGTATATGTATGTATATGTATTTTACACTCCACAGTATATGTTCAAAAAGTGTTTTATTTATATACAACTAGCGGACGCTAGACTTCTTAGTTCTTAGCGGACTTGTACTACCTATAATCTACTTACCTCCCTGCCAATTTTCATATTTTGTACGTCAAGCAGTTTTGAGATTTCTAAACCTTTCGCATTTATATATTAAGAAAGTATATATAGATAGATTATAAAAGAAAGACTACTACATTTTGCATATTTATTAAATTTGCATATTATTATTTATATATGCGTTATTGCATACATGCCATTTTCTCAGTTAGAGAGGAATTCATGAGACAGTAAGTAAATTGATTGTAATTGAAAAGACAATCTGCTTTGTAACTTTCATTGAAAACGCTGCCTTTAACGTTGTGATATTCATCATTAACATTTTACAGCAGAGGTTGTGCTTTTTAATAACAACACAATGTCCGATTGCAAGCTATAATTCTGATTTCTTCTCAGCTCGACAAGGGCAGGACCCCACTACGCCGGATACGAAAGAGGCCGGAAGGGGGGGTTGTACAATTTATATGAAGCTATTCACATTACACCGGGTCCAGATAAATACTGAATTTGGAACTGTTCAAGTCCGGCGAAAATGCCGGACTTGTACAATTTTTTGACGGCCTCCGTGGCGCATTGGTATGCGCGGTGGATTTACAAAACGGAGTTCCTAGGTTCGATCCCCAGCTGGGCAGATTGAGATTTTCTTAATTGGTGCAGGTCTGGCTGGTGGAAGGCTTCGGTCGTGGCTAGTTACCACCCTACCGGCAAAGACGTACCGCCAAGCGATTTAGCGTTCCGGTACGATGTCGTGTAGAAACCGAAAAGAGTGTGGATTTTCATCCTCCTCCTAACAAGTTATCCCGCTTCCATCTTAGACTGCATCATTACTTACCATCAGGTGAGATTGCAGTCAAGGGCTAACTTGTCAAGAATAAAAAAAAAATTCCAAATTCAACTGAGGTGAGTACTTGCAATGATTTTATTTTATATATTATTAGCGGATGCCCGCGACTTCGTTCGCGTGGAATTTCAGTTTTTCACAAATCCCGCGGGAACCATGGATTTTTCCGGGATGAAACGTAGCCTATGTTAATCCAGAGTAAAATCTATTTTCATTCCAAATTTCAGCCAAATCGCTTCAGTAGCCGCTGAAAAAAAGAGGATCCGGTGTTATGTGAACTGACATACACCGGACTCCGGTGTAGTGGAAACTCGCCCTAAGAGCTTATTGAGCCAAAAAAAGCAAATCGTTATTTGTAAAAAATATAAGAAAAAGATTGCTATCTTTACAAATTGACATTTCAAAGGTTAATAACATCGTTACGTGAATCTATCGTTAATCTTTTTCAGATCCCAATTTTGTGTCGCTAAATATAGAATACCTGGCAGATTTTGTTACGTTTTTGCACAGTGGTGTTTTAGTTTTAGTTTTCTTTTTTGCGCGGCGGCAGCAGTTGTTAGCCGGCCAGAGGCTTTTCATGTTAGAATAGCTAAAAAATGAAACATCGAGAGCTGTAGGACATGAAAGCTGTGCAGATAGAAGGCTTTTAGACCACGTGTCACATGGCGATGTAATATTTACATCATTATCGACCTTAACGGCTTACTACAGGACCACCAGGGCTACCTCCATATAGGAGACGGGATATGGAGCTAAACCCTTGACTACAATCTCACCTGATGGTAAGTGATGATGCAATCTAAGATGGAAGCGGATTAAAATGTTAGGAGGAAGATGAAAATCCGCACCCCTGTCAATTTCTACAATAATTTATGCAATAGTGCCTTTTTTAAATCGCTTGGCGGTACGTTTTTGTCGGTAGGGTGGTAACTAGCCACGGCCGAAGCCTCCAACCAGCCAGACCTGGACCAATTAAAAAACTTCAATCGACTCAGCCGGGGATCGAACCCAGGACCTCCGTCATGTAAGTCCACCGCGCATACCACAGAAAACACATGTACAAGTACCTATACCTACATAACGTGGATATACATAAAAGCTATACAAAAGTTGGTAATATATAGAAATTAAGTGTTTTACAATATGTCTATAGTTTTCCGATAACCTGGCGAAGCAACTAATAAAGTCTTGAAATAAATGTGAAAATGTTAAAGGAATCGACATTTATTTTTCTTATGTCGCTTTAAAAGTAGTACAAACTAAAGTCGAGAAAACATGCGAGTGTTAAGTATAGTTGGTAAGGCTTCACGTTCCACTTACTTGCCAGTGTACTATACTGGGTCCCTACTTAACTCTGTTATATATGGTGTAAGTAACTATCTATTGACAACACACTGAGTAGAATGTTGTAGTAAGTAAACTCCGCGACACGAAAGAAGTCCAGCGGCTAAAAAAGGATATAGGAAACCATAGAACCATAGGTCTGCTATCTAATCATCATCATCATCATTACCACCCATATTCGGCTTACTGCTAGCGTGAGTCTCCTCTCAGAATAAAAGAGACTAAGCCAAAAGTCTAGCACGCTGGCCCAATGTGGGTTGGCAGACTTCTTTAGTCAGCCGCTTGACGTCCACTGCTGGACTCACTGAGGATTCTATACTAATTTGTAAGTATAATCAAGTAACATTAGTGAAGTTTACATTAAGTATGAAAATACCGTACTTGTAAGTAATATGACATAACGCCTGACAATAAAAGTTAGCAATTGTTTTTTGTGAGGCTTTAATAATTTACAAATGCAAGAAGTACCTAAGAATAGGTATTTCAAAGTCGTTTTTAGCAATGATGTTTAAAGCAATTGCATACCTTAATAATTATTTAGCATTATTTTGTATATTATATATTATAGTGATACCTTGATGCGTTCCTCAGAAAATGACCTCTTACACCCCCAAGCGTATAAAAATACTACGGAATGCTATTGTAATAGGACTACGGAACCCTATAAATGAAGTTTGAATCGTCATTACCAACCCATATTCGGCTCACTGCTGAACACGAGTCTCTTTTCAAAATGAGAGGGTTAGGTCAATTAGTACTCCACGCTGGCTCAATATGGATTAGCAGACTTTACATACGAAGAGAATTAAGTAAATTCTTAGAAAGTTTTTCCTTCACCGTTTGAGACACGTGATATTTAATTTCTTAAAATGCACTTAACTGAAAAGTTGGAGGTACATGCCCCGGACTGGATTGGAACCTACATCCATCGGAATCGAAGGCAGAGGTCATATCCACTGGGCAAATACGACTCTTAATTTTTCAAGTTGGACTTTGAATAACACTACATTTTTAATGGTAAAAGGACTAAAAATAAAACCAAAAACGATAAACCAGAATGATGGATGACCATTCACACTACAGAATTACTCTACGACAGTTGTTAAGTACCAATTTTCGTGATAGATGGATTGGTATCAGAGCAAAAAATTCGCAAGTAAAATATCAAATGTGACGGAAAAACAAATTCCAGATAAACGATTTTTTCTGTAGTGAAAATTTTGTCTGACATTTAAGACTTCGGGCCGATTTTATCTCATAGACAAGTATCTATAATATAAGTTGATAAAAACTAAATAAGTTTGTTTCTCTATTGTATTTATTATAAACTAGCCGACGCTCCGCGGTTTCACCCGCGCAGTTCCCGTTTCCGTAAGAAGAAGGGGATAAAATATAGTCCATGACACTGACAAATAACGTTATATTATTAGTATAGATGATAAGTTAACACTTAACTGTAATCTCACCTGATGTTAAGTGACGATGCTGTCAAAGATGGAAGCGGGCTAACTTGAAAGATATACAATATATTATATTAGAACGTTGAGGAACTCGACATATTCATCAACGATCGAATCTTTAAGATTGAATCGTTTATGAATTACGTTAAAAGTGTTTGGTTTTGAGGGTTCAAAACTAAATAAAAATTTAATTAATCTAATTAGATGTATCTAGTGACTTTAACCCTTCTCAAGCGGGCGATGAAGCGAGTTAAGCTTGGACTTTCGTTGTCGAATCAGAAATGAGGAGATTCGCAAAAGAATTCTCAAAAGAAGACGATAACTCAGCGAGTCGCGCAGCTGAAGTGGCAATGGGCAAGCCACAGGCCGAAGGTCGAATCGAAGACCGATGGATATTGGGCTGAAGTGGACACTCCTCATGGGAAAGCGTAGTGTTGATCGATCCCCCACTAGGTGAACCGAGGACATCAAGCGTATTGCAGGGAGTGCTTGTGTTTGGAAGTTCATGCAAGAGGCCTATGTACTGCAGTGGACGTCCATCGATTATAAATGATGATGATACTAATATAGTAAGTGTGTTTAACAATTAGTGACGTGGCTAAACCGTAAGCTTCGTGTTTCGATCAATAAATTCCAGGAAACGATTACTCTTGAAATTGTGCAGTTTAACCATAATCGTCTATTATAAATTGTGAAGCGGTGCAAAGCGCGGTAATAATTTTATGGCTATCGATTTTCATTTAGCTCTTAAACGGGTCATTACAGCAGTGTGTTTTGGAGCAAAGCGCCGTCGACGGTCGAAAGGCAATATCGCTCTTTGTGCCACCTCCCGCAATAATGGAGTGATTAATGGTCCGGGCGATACACGGAGCAAGTTCTTTGTTAGTTGGCAAATATTTGATCCGATGCCGACGTCGCAATCCATTCCTTTGATACACGTATCAATTTTAATGACAACAGCTCAATGCTTGGTATTGAATATGAACACTGTTGTATTAGAGCCCCCGCTCGTTGACAACTTTTAGTTGGCCGACTAAGTTGCCTAGTATACTAACAGGTATAGCGATATATGACGGCCCGCACATCTACAGCAACTAAATCATCGCAACTAATTTATTTATTTGCTCCACCAGTGACTGTTGCAGCATTTACACAACTACAATCTAAAAAAAAACCCAAACACAAGGTTCTGTACACAATAATAAATTGAATGCCGATCGTATCAGAGTAGCGATACACTTTCGATTAGGGTAGTGGCACCAAAAGATGAACGATTAAACGTTTTGGTCAACTTTGAATGCATGTAAAACAAATGACGTTTATTGAGTTTACTAAACTTTTCAACCGTTCAACTTTTTGCCACTACCTATACAAATTAAAAAGTTGCCCAACTAAGTTGTAAGCGTTGCCAATATTTGTTCGATAGTCTGTCAACTAAAAATAGCCAGTGAGCGGCCACCCTTAGAACTGTCATCTAAGTATTCTGTATGGTTATGGTATAACGCCTGCGTTATCGCATTTTATCAAGGCTGAAATAAAGTAAAAGTTAAGTACCTTAGCTAATTAGGGAGTTTGGACTGTGGTGGCTTTGGAAGGTAGCAGATTTAAAGGGTCCAGACCAAAGATTTTATAATAGAGATGGTACGTCAAAACTGAGGCGAACAAAAGCGGCTAATTCTCTTAATTTCGTTGAGTCGCATAGTAAGCAACGAAAGTTATTTAATAAAATAATTTCTAAATATTGTATACAATGTCGAGTTGTGTATTTAAGAACTGTAAATCTTGTATAGGTATACCATAGGTACCTAAATATATAAAGAAATTAAACACAAAATTCTGCATGTGTGCGCTCAGTGGAGTAGCTGATTTCGGATCACTTTTTGTGATTTTGTAGGTACATAACACATCTATAGTAGAAAATATCGTTGCTCCAGATTCTCAAGCGTTACAGTTTGTAACAAACAAACAAAAAAGTGTGTGTCAACTCCGACGCACGAATGAAGTTTACTCTTTCAGATCGACTGTCTAAATAGGTGCATGTTGCCCTGCAGCATACACTATGTAAGTCTCAATACTAACGCAAGAAAAGTGAAAGGTGCGCAAACGAGGAGCAGCAGGCCGCGGCGTGCGCGCCCGCCAAAAGCGTGCACATGCAGCGCACGGTGCATCACGGGGCTATATATAACAAATAGATTCTTATGGAGTAAACTCCAAAAACAAATCTCACTTCTTTTAATATTCGTTTAGATAATATTTTTTAGATCAAATCGTATCATAATGTTTAACTTACCTCATCCGATACTTCCTATCCAACGTACACTTCACATATCTTGTTAAAACTTGTTGAACATAGGTTTTCCTTATCTACTCTCAGTTCAGTGATGTTTCGAGAACTCGTTAGCAATAAAATGTCTGGTTTTCCTAATTTAAACTTATGGATTAAGTTCAGATTAGACTTCTTATCTACAGTTATTTTGAAACAGTTCGCATCCCGCAGTACTTTGTGTCATTGCAAGACGTAGTTTTGTACACAAACTCTACGGTAGGATCTACGGAACCCTAACTACAGTTAGGGTTCCGTAGACCACAAGGAACCCTTCTAGTTTCGTCATGTCCGTCTGTCCGTCCGTCCGCGGTTTAGCGAAGAGACTATTACTACTAGAAAGCTGTAAATTTGCATAGGTATTACATTAAAAATGTAAACAAAATCGTAAAATAAAATTTTGAAAAATATTTTTAATATTTTAATATTTAATATTAAAAATAATTTTTTTTCGATTCTGATTCGTTTGTAAAATATTAAGCTTTTAAGTGTCCCCAGTCCCCACACTCTACTGGCTAAACGGTTTTTTATGGATACGTGAAAAAATTCACTAGAGTAGGATATACATATTTAAATTACCAGAAAATCTATAACAGCTAAGTAACAATCGCTATTTAAAGAGTAGTAGTCGACCAACTTACAAAACGTAATTGGAAATCGAAAATTGCACACTAAATCCGTTGTTACTTAAAAAAATAAAGTTGTCAGTAAGATAACTCAAAGATTAAAAGTAAAGAGTAAGGATATATCAATTACGTTTATAAAGTGGTAAAAATTAATTTTTGAGGTTTCTTTCTTACATGCATTGATGAATTTATTATCTTCTTTTCCATGGTATGGGGTATCGCTATCGGTATTTTTATGCATTGCCTAAGGGATCAAAGTGCTAACTTAATATACGGAACTCTACACTGCACGTGGCCCAACACGCACTTGGCCTTTTTATATTACTTTGGAATCTAAAGTTAATTTACATTATTAATTTTTATTAAATAAAAAGCTTTAATAATGCAATTCTAAATAACTCTCTGAAATTTCAAATGCCACTTGTCCATCTTTTTTGTTACGAGTACAAACAGAAAACGTTAAAGATACGAGTATTTTATTTTTATATAAATTTTCCTTTACACGTCGAGACTCTCAACAACCCTCTCAGCGTATCTTTGATGTGATCACAATGGCAAGCTTATATCTAAAAGGACTTTTCTAACTGTAAGTAAATAAATCTCGAATCACAACAAATTAATTAATGTTTTTATTTTCTCCACGTAGTCCTTGAAATCTATCTTTATATTTGATACAAAATTAACAGAAATAGAGTAGTACCATTCATCATCATTATCGACCCATATTCGGCTCACTGCTGAGCTCGAGTCTCCTCTCTGGTATACAGGTTTCCTCACGATGTTTTTCGTACACCTTTTGAGTCACGCAATATTTAATTTCTTAAATTGTACATAATTGAAAAGTTGGAAGTGCATGCCCCGGACTGGATTCGAACCTACGCCCTCCGGTATCGATAGCACAGGTCATTTCCACTAGCCTATCACGGCTCTCATATATTTAGTTATTTTTTTAATTTTCAGTTATGGTAATTAATTCTATAGTAATATTATAAAGCTGAAGAGTTTGTTTGCTTGTTTGTACACGCTAATTTTAGGAACTTACTGGTCTGATTTGAAAAATTTTTTCCGTGTTAGATAGCCCATTTATCGAGAAAGGCTATATATATTATCCTACGGGAACGGGAATCACGCGGGTGAAACCGCGCAGTGTCAGCTAGTACAAAATATTATACAAAACTCTATTAAAATATATACATACGCTTCTGTAACGACCCTTTTAAGAACTAAATGAAAATCGATAGGTACTCGTAGCTATAAAATTATTACAGCGCTTTGCACCACTTCACAATTTATAACAGCTGATTGCTACTGATATGCAAATTACGTCCAATAGTTACTTTCAGCTTTATTAGGTATGCGCAAATCAAATGAAAAAATTAAATCATTATAGGATCCATAGATTTACGATTCGGTACAAGTGTATTTATAATTCTATAATAGGATCATTAAATTGACTATCAACTGTCATTTTGTGTATCTGTATGTTACAGACCAGCAGGCTAATTCAATATCTTTGACTTAAGCTACTTGACAATTGACTTAAGACGAAATTGAGAGTATATGTAACAATAACAAATGTCACCTATTAAACCTACTGGTGGATATCTTAAAGTAGATAGATGACATTTTATCAAATGATTTGATGTTTATTTTAATAGGTTGATAATAAAGACCAAAATAGTGAATAGCCCAGTTGGATATCGAACCCAGAGAAGACTCTATTAAAGTATTGGATAGAAGCAGGCGCTACTTTGCGGAAGTTCAATCATGAATATATAATTATTTATTTATTTTGCTTTTATCCGCCAAAAGCCGACAAATCCATGCGACAACTCTTAAATTGCAAAATAATTTGCAATTGCACGTTGTAGAGTCAACATCTACTGGATGCTCCGGTTTTGGGGGTAAAACGTACGTAGAGAGTATTTTGTCGGACCTGGGTGACGTTGTCGCGTGGGTTCGTCGGTTTTTTGCGGATACTAGCAAAATAAATAAATTATTATATATCTATTGAAGTATCTGGTGAATTTATGACTATGCATTTATGTAATTTATGTTATGTATGTATTTTCTCAACTCAACTGCGGTTCGCGGATGATGTAGTCATCATGGCACAGACTCTGGATGACCTTAGTACCATGCTCAATGACCTCAGCAGCGTTTCTCAACAGGTGGGCCTGAAAATGAACATGGGCAAAACAAAAATAATGTGTGATGCTCATGTATCGCTCCACCCAGTTATAGTTGAGAACGCTGCACTCGAAATTGTAGACGAATACATATACCTAGGACATATGATCCAGTTAGGTAGGTCCAATTTCGAGAAAGAGGTGAACCGTCGAATCCAACTCGGCTGGGCTGCATTCGGGAAACTTCGCGACATCTTTTCGTCCGAAATTCCTCAGTGCCTGAAGACAAAAGTCTTCGAACAGTGCGTGTTGCCAGTGATGACCTATGGTTCCGAGACTTGGTCGCTAACTATGGGCCTCATAAGAAGGCTCAGAGTCACACAGCGGGCGATGGAACGAGCTATGTTAGGAGTATCTCTGCGTGATCGAATCAGAAATGAGGAGATCCGCAGAAGAACCAAAGTCACCGACATAGCTCAACGAGTTGCGAAGCTGAAGTGGCAATGGGCGGGGCACATAGTGCGAAGAGCCGATGGACGTTGGGGTCCCAAAGTGCTGGAATGGCGACCCCGCACTAGTAAGCGCAGTGTTGGCCGACCCCCCACCAGGTGGACTGACGACATCAAGCGAGTCGCAGGGATTCGCTGGATGCAGTTGGCTCAGTATCGTGATGTTTGGAAGTCCCTACAAAAGGCCTATGTCCTGCAGTGGACGTCCATCGGCTGATATGATGATGATGATGATGATGATGATGATGTATTTTCTAAATAAGCTCAGGTCTGGTTCGGCGGTAGGCTTCAGCTGTGTCAAGTTCATCATCAGTGACCATCATACCGGTAAAGACCTAGCGGTATGATTCCACACCGATACAGAAAGGTAAAGTTATATGAAACTATCGTTTGCCCGCGACTTCGTCTGCCCTTAGATCTCATTCTTCTAGCTTTGTCCGATCTTGGTAGAAGTCTACTGACTATAAATTACCTGTTTGCCAAATATCATCTTTGTATATGTATTCGATATTTCGTGACCTTTCGCTTTTATATAAATAATAGCGGACCCGGTCAAGCTTCGCTTTGACTTATGTGCACGTTTTCCCTATTCCTACCTTACCCTACTCCTACTCTATTCTTAGCCTACCCCTACCCTACTCCTACCCTACCCTACCCCAATGGTTTAGGGGTTTTATAAATAGATGTTAGCTGATTCTCAGACTTACTGAATATGCTACTTACTGCATATAAAATTTCATAAGAATCGGCCAAGCCGTTTCGGGGGATAATGGGAACAAACATTATGACACGAGAATTCTATATATAAGATACTCGTAATAATGATTTTGCAATTGTTTGATGTTACATTCAAAACAAAAGAAATTACAAACAACACAATACTATTTTACAATAACAATGTGAATCTAGGTCAAAATTGCTATTTGGATACTGTAAAGTCATGGACTACATTACAGTATACAATACGTTTAAAATTGAATAGAATCACTTCTTTAATTAATTAAAAAGAAGTTTACAAAATAACAAAAAGGTTGAAGGAAACGAGACCTTAGTTTTGTTTCCCTTTCATCAATAACATAATGAAATAAGCTTAAAAAGTTTCTAATACAAAAATGTGACTACTCCATAGAAAGAGTTTGCTGATACTTCAAAAAAATAGTTGTAATTATATTTCTTTTAAACTTAATGTCATTTAATTTTAACTTATATAATTTTAATTTTATTAATTAAACATTTGTATACCTATTAATGATGAAACATTGTTACCTAATAACCATCTTTGTATAACTAAATTTAATGTTTCTTGCAAATAAACGATTCAGATTCTGATTCTGATTTTGAAAAGCACAATATAACTAACGAATTCATATAGTTTCAAAAATGGGTAAACGGTCAACAAATTGTGATTTTTTGTATGCAATAAAACTTAATATAAACGCTTTTAAAGTGAAGTTCAGACCAAAATAACAACAATTATTTGTTACATAGATTTAACGACTTTCAAATAGGTAGGTTCGCGAAGCCTACAAGTATGCATTGGATTTATTTTGAGATTTTTATTTCAGATAGGTATCAATTACATTTCCATCATCATTCTTCATCATTAACAACCCATATTTGGCTCACTGTTGAGTCAGAGTCTCTTCTCAGAATTACTGGTTAGGCCTTAGTTCACCACACGCGCTGGCCTGATGGGATTGTGGTATATCGGTAAGGTGCGAGTGAAAGACAGTCTTGCTCGGTAGCTAGTTTATTACTGATGACACAATGAATTGACACTCGTTATATACTACATCCCTCCAACACTAGTTTGGAAACCTGGAACAATATATACACAACGGGTATTTTTTTTGTTTACTTACTTAAAATACTGCCTATAATCTATACGTTTTCTAACTCTTCTACGAGTAGATCGCCAGACATCGGGATTAGAACTGTCAGAACTAATTGGCTCATTAACTAAATCGGAACCTGGTACGTACAACTTGTTTTCACCGTCTTCCCCAGGCTCCGCCCCTTTTTCGCCAACCGTTTCTCTTTGGTCCGTAAGGTCTTGTCCTTCATTTTCAGCGGCAGAAGGACTACTGCCTGTCTGAACCTGCAAGTCCCTCTCCTCCACCACAGCAATGTCAGGAGGGGGCGGAGATGCCGGTCCAGAAGCCGGTGGCTCAGTAAGCGACGGCGCGGGGACTGACGGATGCGGTGAAAATGGCGTAACTGAACTATGAGGCGTTTGTAGACAATCATCTAAGTTTACATCACTTCCAGTATATTTTCTGACCTGGTCAATATGCCTGTTACAATTTGTCTTATAATCTTCAAAGTAAATTTGTAACATTCGCGATCCTATAATTTTTTTTACTACGCCCACGCACCAGATACCTTTTTTCGCAATATACCATTTAGCCCAAACAGTTTCACCTACAATAAAATTACGACTTTGATTTAATGTTGGCTTGTCTTGTTTATCAAATTGCTTAGGCGGTAAAATTAAATCCAATCTAGATCTTAAATTCCGACCTATCATCAGCATAGCCGGTGTGGCCCCTGTTGCGCAATGTACACTATTTCTATAGTTAAAAAGAAAACTAAGGAGTTTCTCATTGACATGTTTTTGGCATTTACCTTCAGATAGAATGCATTTTATCATTTTTTTACATGTTTTTACAGAGTTCTCTGCCTGTCCATTGCTAGCTGGATGATAGATCGGTGACGTAAGATATTGTATTCCGTTCATTCTACAAAATTTATGAAATTCCGCCGAACTTATCTTAACATCATTATCCGAGATTAGCACAGCAGGAACGCCAAATTTAGAGAACATTTCTTTTAACTTAAAAATAAGCGCACCGGTAGATGTGCCCCGGTCCATATAAATGCATTCTAACCATTTAGAATATGCATCCACGACAATTAAATAAATTGACTGGCCGATAGAAAAATAATCTAGGTGGATTCGATGCCATGGCCCCGGCGGGCGAGGCCACGGCGCCGGCGGCGCGCGCGGCGGCGCACTGCGCAGACCTGCGCACGTCTGACACGAGTTCACCATCCGTTCGATTTGCGAGTCGATCTGAGGCCACCACATTTTTCCGCGAGCCATATTTTTAGTTTTTGTTATGCCGAAATGAGATGAATGTAGTTCTTTTAACATACTTTCTCTGTAGGCGACCGGAATTACTATTCTATGGCCCCGTAATAAACAGCCATCCACCACTTCTAGATCTCCTTTACATAGGAAATACGGCAATATTGATTTACACTTTATTTTCCTAGGCCAACCTTTACTCATGTATTTCATTACTGTTTTCAGTACCTTGTCCGCCGCGGTCGCGTGTCTAATATCACTGAACAATACCGGTTCCGCGTTCGACTCGAAGAATAAGAAATATTTAGCGTAACCGTCCTCTCGTTCATTATCTAATGTTACCGATATGGGTGAGCGAGAAAAGAAATCTGCGATTTGGTTATTCTTGCCATCTATATACTGTACTGTATAATTATAAGCGGATAATATTACTGCGTATCTTTGTAAACGTAAGGCTGCAGTGACAGAAATGCCTTTGTTTTTACCAAAAATAGATAGTAACGGCCTATGATCCGTCTTCAGTATAAACGGTTCCTGACGTCCATATAAATATTGATGAAAATATACTGGAAGTGATGTAAACTTAGATGATTGTCTACAAACGCCTCATAGTTCAGTTACGCCATTTTCACCGCATCCGTCAGTCCCCGCGCCGTCGCTTACTGAGCCACCGGCTTCTGGACCGGCATCTCCGCCCCCTCCTGACATTGCTGTGGTGGAGGAGAGGGACTTGCAGGTTCAGACAGGCAGTAGTCCTTCTGCCGCTGGCGCCGTGGCCTCGCTCGGAAGCCCAGAACGAAACGGTCGCGCAGGAGCGTGTCCAGCTCAGCACCGAAGTCACAATATACGGCCAACCCTCTTAGCCGTGCCGCCCATTCTTCGATACTCTCACCGTCCGATCTGCTTGCTTCGTAGAATTTTGCCCTGTCTGCGAAGGTCGACCTTTTTGGCGTAAAATGCTGGTTTAGCACTTCTACCAGCTCAGTATAACTACATACTTCGAGCTTCTTTGGGTGCACCAAATTTCGAATTAACCGATATGAGTCATCCGAGAGATGTGTCAATAACACTGCACTTTGACTATCATCAGAGATTTTATTTAACTTTATAAACTGTGTTAATTTACTGTGAAACACTTCCCACTCATTAATTTTATAGTCAAAAGAAGCTAAGTTTCCGAGATAAGAACTCATTTTTTATTTTTTTATTTTAAACGCGGGTATGTACACGACTCGTCGCCAGTTGGTATATCGGTAAGGTGCGAGTGAAAGACAGTCTTGCTCGGTAGCTAGTTTATTACTGATGACACAATGAATTGACACTCGTTATATACTACAGATTGGCAGACTTACGTAAACGTAGAGAATTAAGAAAATTCTCAGGTATGCAGATTTCCTCCCGATGTTTTTCCTTCACCGTTTGAGGCACGTGATATTTAATTTCTTCTAATGCACATAACTGAAAAGATACATGCCCCGGACCGGATTCGAACAAATGTCCTCCGAAAAATTTAGATACGTAGTCAAAAGTATTCAAAATAAAATAGATTACTTACCTACGTGTAGGTACTACTATGTATTCTGTGCCTACGTGCTAAATTTTATTCAAATTCGTTTAGCAATTTCTGTGTAATTGAAAATATAAGTATTGTTCTTCTTAGTAACATTTTCACATTAACAAAGGAAACTTAGGTAGGTATTTCTAAATTCAATCATTTGCAGAGCCCAAAACCATGCGACACTCAACTTTCTTTTACGCACGACCATTCTAAACGTCTTTATAGGCCACTAAAACTACCTTACTTTTATTGTATACGAAGTTTCTGCAGCCGAAGTGACGGCAAGTTGGTAATGGTCAACCTTCGAAATAATATTCGTACCCGCCTTCAACATTCCCTTCACTTACCGTCGAAGTACCTACACGCGATAAAATGTGTACTTTATTATATTGAATAAATTTTGTTATGATCCCTTTTTTCTTTTACGGGAGTTTTCACGAGTAATAATAGGATGATCTGAGAATGAATGCCTCCAATAAGTCGACCCTTTTCAACATTTTTCTAAAATAATATTCTGCTGCCCCAGTCGAGATTGATTGAGAAATTCTTTGGCTTTCAATTTAAAACTTTCCGAAATACGCTTTATTGGATCTCTTAGTTTCAAGAAACTTAATAGCGCCTTCACCTTCTGTTTGGGAAAAAAATTCAATGAAAAATACGTTCTACGTATTTTATTAAATATCTATACTTTTCTTGGTAGGATTTCTTAGACAGAATCAGTTCTTGTAGGAGAGTGAAAGAGACCTCCTACTTCCAATGTGGGTGATAATGCTAATACCTAAATTGTTGAACCACTATTTGATGTTAGGGCTGAAAGTTTTTTTAGAAAACAGGAAATCTCAGTATTACAAATTCCGAACCAGGACTCAAACCTAGGATATCCTGTTCCGAATACAGGGTAACCACTAAACCAACGTGGTAGTCCAGTTTCAACCATACTACAGCCCAACTCGATGTGTACTGTTAACCAACAAACAAATTAAAAATGAGGGTATAAATCGCTAGTAATTTTACACCTTTTGACGGCCTCCGTGACGCAGTAGTATGCGGGTTCGATTTACAAGACGGAGGTCCTTGGTTCGATCTCTGGCTGGGTCGATTGAGATTTTCTTAATTGGTCCAGGTCTGGCTGGAGGGAGGCTTCGGTTCTGGCTTGGATTTAGCGTTCCGGTACGATGCCGTGTAGCAAGTTAGCCCGCTTCCATCTTAGATTGCATCATCACTTACCATCAGGTGAGATTGTAGTCAAGG
Organism: Bicyclus anynana; assembly: GCF_947172395.1. Classification (NCBI taxonomy): domain Eukaryota; kingdom Metazoa; phylum Arthropoda; class Insecta; order Lepidoptera; family Nymphalidae; genus Bicyclus; species Bicyclus anynana. The sequence goes on from NC_069091.1 coordinate 10,617,157, forward strand.
GCTAAATTTTAAAGAATAAAAAAAATATATATCTACATATAAAACTTCATCAAAATTGATGTATACTCTCATAAGAAGTGGCGAAAGCTGACTATGAAGAGGACTTTGTATAAATTTGTTCTTTAAATCGCGTAGATGTTTTTCACGTGGACAAAGTCATAGGCGTCTGCTAGTTATATTATATATAATATAATATATCATAATAATTCAGACGTTCACATTTATCTCAGTTACAGTCTCTCGCTAGTCATTTCATTCCTCGGCTTAAGGTATCCCCCGAGTTTCATTTACATTCATTGCTTTACGTAAATTTATGTTTTGCTAATTTTAATTTGTACTCCTTTTTAAAGAAAACTTGTATTAAAAATATTTGGGTTTATTTTTGCTTGTAATACCTAAGTGCTTGTAATTAAAAAAAAAATAAGTGCCTATGTCATATATGAGAGCCGTGATAGCCCAGTGGCTAAACCTCTGCCTCTGTTTCCGTTTCTGGGGCATGTGCCTCTAACTTTTCAATATTGTTATATGTTATTTATAAAAATAATAAAACTGTACAGTATATTTTACATTTAGTGACTAACTGAACTAACTGAAACAACTTAACTGAAAAATAAGATTCATTTTAAGAAGCTTATCGCCATCCAATTGCCCAATTATAACGGAGGTTTTTCACCAAAACACTGCAACCGACCATACGGCGAGCGACGCACACCACCAGTCGCCTCCGCCCAACCACTTCTACTCTGCACAGAAACAACCAGTTCCACCCAGCCTCGAGACGAGCCAACACGAGATAGTCGAGTGACGTCATATTCTTCTTAGACTACTTACCTCCTACAGTAGTTTATTTTTCTCAAAGTACAACCAAAGCCAAATTGTCTTCTGAAAACAGAATAAAGTATAACTATACCACTCTTGGACTTGGTCGCTAACTTTGGGCCTCATAAGAAGGCTCAGAGTCACACAGCGGGCGATGGAACGGGCTATGTTAGGAGTATCTCTGCGTGATCGAATCAGAAATGAGGAGATCCGCAGAAGAACCAAAGTCACCGATATAACTCAACGAGTTGCGAAGCTGAAGTGGCAATGGGCGGGGCACATAGTTCGAAAAGTCGATGGAAGTTGGGGTCCCAAAGTGCTGGAATGGCGACCCCGCACTAGTAAGCGCAGTGTTGGCCGACCCCCCTACCAGGTGGACTGACTACATCAAGCGAGTCGCAGGGATTCGCTGGATGCAGGTGGCTCAGTATCGTGATGTTTGGAAGTCTCTACAAAAGATGTGTCCTATGTTCTATGTCCTGCAGTGGACGTCCATCGGCTGTTATGATGATGATGATGATGATGATACCACTCTAGTGAAGCCATTAAATTATAAGTCTTACAATAAATGCGCTAAAGTAATAAAAAAAATAGAATGTACAAAAACATCACAGTAAAAGAATGCAAATATATGGCTTAAGTTTCAAAGCGTTAATATTGTGGCTCCCGAGATAACGAGCAAACAAACTAAAGGCGCTTCTGCTGGAGGTCGCTAATCACGGCGCCACTTTAAGCCTTTTCGCGCCTTAAGTGATGCAAATGGGAAAACTTCGGGGTCGCAGAGGCTTTGACTCCCTTCAATGTCTTTGATCGACGCTTCAAAGTCAGGCGGTTTACTTTCCGACGCCAATACAGCCCCCGCACTGGCTTGTAACAATTTACAAAAGCTATTGATCTGAATTTGCATCGCTTTTGCAACTTTTGGCAAGTATTACAAATGGCTGTTGATGTTTTCATAAAAGGAAAGTTTGTTGTTGGTGTTCATTGTGCGAACTTATAATCTCTACGTCAACTGTGTATTATTGACCAAGTAAATGCTATATCAAGCTATATCTAGTGTAA